>NW_027493636.1:0-386043 GCF_021521415.1 Bidens hawaiensis
TAATGTCGAGATCTCAAAGCGATTCTAGACTCCAAGCATGAAGATATACGGTCGAACCATGAATCCCTAAGACCATGTCGCCCAATATTGGGAGAGAATGGAGATCAACCACATACCTCACAATCTCAAGGAAGCCTTCTTGTGCAAGGACTTTGGCTTAACCATCGCCGAAGCTGCATTAAAATGGCTCCTAAGTGCCCTCCTTTCGTTTTTGGTTTGTTTAAAAGTCTTTTAAAACCGACTATGACCTAGTTATACCAACTCGTCCACATTATAAAGATCATTTATATGATGTATATTAATATTGGTATTTTAGTTTATGTTTTAAAACAGTTTCTAAAACCATGTTGTTTTGCGTTAAAAAGTCTAAATTTTGACTGTTTAAGCAAACGACACTCAAAATAAGTCAAGTAAGGCATGTAGTATAACACATAAAAACTAATCTCTTTAAACATGTAATAATTAAAAGTATCCAGATTTGATCATGTAACTTAACAATGCATTTTAACTAGTTAAAGTAAGTATTGTTAACGTATCCTAAGTCTTCTTTTCTTAAATGTAATAATGAAAAGTTTAGCTAATCATTAGATACTTGTCATGTAACACCTATATCATCTTAGAAATCAGAATTTATTATTATAAACTATGTTTATGCTTATAACTTTGACAAACAAAACCTTTTTAAAAATTTTAACTACCTAACTTTTATTAACCATCAAGTATGCATATTTTCATGTTTTAAAATGATTCTTCTAACGAAACCCTAACTTTATCATATGACAAATATTTCATAATCATTAGTTCATCGAACTTCGTATCAACATATTATCATAAGTCAAGGCTTTTAGCCATATAAAATAAATAGTTCATAAAACATGCAAAATATACTTCATCTTTCAAGTGGGTTTTCAAAACCCTAACAAACAAACTCAATTTTTTTTACATTTTTTACCATCAATATTCAAAAGTTACTACAACATACCTTATTTCTAACATAAACAAGCATCAAGAATCAAGGTTTTAACATGCATGAACACATTATCATACCAACACACACATACTCTCTCTCTCTCTCTCTCTCTCTCTCTCTCTCTCTCTCTCTCTCTCTCTCTCTCTCTCTCTCTCTCCTCTCTCTCTCTCTCTCTCTCTCTCTCTCACGGCCAGGGCCGGATCTACGGTTGAAACGGGTGGTTCCCCGAGTTTCAAAATAATAGTATAATTATATATAGAAAATAATAAAGGAACCACCCTATAAACTAGAAAGGAACCACCTTATGAACATATGAAGTGCTTGTCAGGCTGGTAAAATCTTGGTTTTCAAACTCGGAGGTCGCAAGTTCGATTCCCGTTTTTATATTTTTTTTTACTAACTTACGTTTACCATGACTGATATTAGGGTTTTTTTATAACAAACACAAAGACACTAGACAGTCCATAAAAAACACCTCTATGGATCTCTCCGCCCCTGAGGTCCACTTCAGTCCCTGACCACCGTCCACCGCCGGCGCCTCACAGCCACTGCCCCACACTCTGTCTCCGTCAGCCACTCCGGCACTCAGCCCCTGACCAACGCCGTCCCGTCCTCTATCAGCCACTCAGCATCCCTCCTTTGATCCCCGACTCCCCGTCCTCCTGCCACTGCCTACTCTTACTCGAAGTCTCGAATACTCCCACTTTGAAGGTAATAATTCATTGTTAAATGTTATGTTAAATGTTCATTCTTCTTAATGGTTAAGTGTTAACTACTTAATTGTTAAGTTATTTGTTAAATTTAGTTTTAGTTTGATAGATTATTGGTTTTAATTTGTTAGTTTGTTAGTATCTTAGTTTTAAATTTGTTAGTTTGTAATTGTTGATTTGTAGGTATTTTGAATATGAAGAGATATTATCAAAGTGAACCATTGAACCTTGGATCATCATATTCAAGTAGTAAACCGTCAAAAATAAATTTGGATGATCTACCATGGGATCCTTCCGAAAGGCAACAAATTTCATCTTATCACCCAAGTCAAAAAGATGAAATTAGACGGGCATATCTACTTAGAGGTCCATGTCAACCAACCAGGCATGATTGTCCTCTAACAAATTTTAGTGGTTAATTAAGACGCTTTAATGAGGAATGGTACACTAGTGAATTTTGAAATTGGTTGGAATATAGTGTCAAAGCAGATAAAGTGTATTATTTGCATTGTTACTTGTTTATGGTAAGTGGACAAAATGATGCATTTCTAAGTGAAGGATTGCGATGTGGGAATAGGTATCGGGAGAAATTTAGCAATCATGTTGGTAAATGCAATAGTTTTTATAACAAAGCATGTAAAAAGGGGAAAGACTTACTTAACCAAGCTCAGTCTATACCTGTGGCCATTGATAAAGGAACATATATACATAAAAAACAATATAGAGTCTAATTACATGCGTCGGCTAGACTTACCAAAGCATTGTTGAATGGTTCGTTAGCTTTTCGTGGTCATGATGAGTCTGAAGAATCTATTACAGGGGAAATTTTATTGAATTCTTAAAAGTGTTTGGAGAAATAAGTGAAGAAATTGGTAAGGTTATATTAGGTAATGCTCCCGGGAATAATCAAATGACGTCTCCATCAATCCAGAAAGAACTTTGTAATTGTTTTGCAGAATAAGTATTAAAGAGGATATTTGAAGAACTTGATGATAATCTCTTTTCCATATTAGTTGATGAATCGAGAGATATTTCTAAAAAAGAACAAATGGCCTTTGTTTTAAGATATGTTGATAAATTAGGATTTATGAATGAGCGATTTATTGTCCTTGTTCATGTTATGGAAACAACCGCGTTATCTCTTAAAGCTGCAATTGATGAATTATTTTCTCGTCACAATTTGAGTATTGGTAGGGTAAGAGGCCAAGGATATGATGGTGCAAGCAACATGTCCGGTGAATTTAATGGTTTGAAAGCTTTAATTTTGAAAGAAAATTCTTTAGCATATTATGTTCATTGTTTTGCTCACCAATTTCAACTTGTTGTTGTGGGCCTTGTAACCAAACATTATGAGATTTACAGACTTATAAAGAATTATCAAATTTAGTAAATGTTGTTGGTGGATCTTGTAAAAGAATAGTTTTGTTAAGAGAAAGTTTGGGATTAAATTCGGATGTTGAAACCGTAAGTGGAAAGAATCAAGAATTGTCACTTGCAAGAGCTGGGGATACACATTGGAGTTCTCATGAAAAAACAATTCTCCGTTTGCTTACTTTATATCCTAGTGTTATTGACGTGCTTGAATATATAGAAAAAATCGGGAGAGTTTTCAAATCACCAAAATGAATCACATGGGCTTCAAGAATTCAAGAAAACTTTTAATTTTGTATTTTATTTACATTTGATGAAATACATCTTGGGTGTTACTAACACATTGTGTCAAGCACTTCAAAGAAAAGATCAAGATATGTTGAATGCAGTTAAGCTAGTTAAGTTAACTGATGAAAGCCTAAAAAGATATCGACTTGAAGGTTTTGACTCACTTTTGGAAGATGTCACATCTTTTTGTGAAAAATATGAAATTGAAGTGGTTGATATGGAAGCCGAGTATGTTGACCCGATATTTAAAAGAAAGAAGACCGGTATAACCAATCGTCATCATTATGTGGTTAATAATTTCAACACGGTTCTCGATATGCAAATGCAAGAGCTTGGAAGCCGCTTTAATGAGGTAACCACTAAGTTGCTTACTAATATGAGTTCTTTGAGCCCGTCTTGTAATTTTAGTGCCTTTAGTAAAGTAAACTTGTTAAACTTGGCCGAGATGTATCCACGTGATTTTGATTTTGATGAAAAGGAGAAGCTTGTATATGAACTTGGCCACTACATTAGTAACGTGAAAGAAGATAAGCGGGTTGCCAACTTGAGTGGGTTAGGTTTTCTTGCTAAAATGATGGTGAAAACAAGATTACACATTGATTATCCGTTAGTATATCATTTAATAAAGTTATCATTAGTTTTGCTAGTTGCAACGGCAAGTGTTGAAAGATGTTTTCTTCAATGAAGAATGTGAAAACGGATTTGCGTAATAGTATGGGTGATAAATACATAAACGATTCTTTCATTTGTTACATTGAAAGGGAATTCCTCCAACAAGTTTCGGTTGAAGAAGTAATGCAACGATTTCAAAAGATGAAGACTCGTAGGGAACAACTATAAGAATTTTTTTTAATTCGTAAAGACTATTGTATTGATATTATGTGTTTTTTTAATTTCTAATAATGGTGTCTCTTTTATTATTTTATCGTATTTTTATTATGTAATGAACGTTTCCCGAACCATCGAACTGACCCGAACCTCAAACCGACCCGGAATTTTATATACCCGACTCGGTGAAATTTAAACATATAAAAGTAGTGCATCACCCAAAAAATTCTTAGATCCGCCACTGCTCATTGCAGTTTCTCTCTCTATACTCTCTCTCTCATAACACACACTTCATCATACACCGAAAATCACATGAATAGGAAACTAGTTATCAAAAAACTAGAACATGGAAGCTATACAATGTGTGTATATGTGTGTTCGGCACGCATACACACACATACACACCTTCACGGCACACACAAATTATGCAAACGTTCCATTTTTACATATATTTATGTGTTTGTGTAAACCATTTAAGAAGTATGAACAAGTAATATACCTTAGGGTTTTAAGTGAGGAGATGAAGAAGATGATGAACACTTATGGGTTCTTAAGTGTGTTTATTGCTTTCCTAGATAAGATTCAAAGTGCTCTTAATAACAAATTTTTTATCCTACTTTAAGTATTCATCTTAATTTCTTCAAGATTCATGAGTTATGATAAAATGGAAGTGAGAGAGTAGTGTGGTGAGGAGTGTATGGTGATACGGAAAGAAGAAGGGTTAGAGGTCTTGGGAAGGACAGAAAATGATTAATAGGGTGGCATGGTGGACACTTGGTTTTATTGTCATTAAAGAAACAACTGGATGATCTTCTAATGTACCAATTCAATAAGTAATAATTCCTATCACCTAGAGGGGCTTGGGACGGCTTCAAGAAAGGGGGGGGGGAGGTAGTTATTGTTTAATTTTGTTGCAAAATTTTGAATTTATACTCATATGTTTCTATCATATAAATATCACATGTTATATGGTGTTTTAAGTCTAAATAAATTACTAATTAATGTCACCATAAAATTCCCTACAATAGCAGACAAAAATATATATTTTTTTGTGATAGTTAGGTTCAAACTCTTTCGGTGCGCTGAACTTCTTAAAACAAGTTTGTGACTCATTATTAATGTCTTCACTGATAATATATTACTTTGAGTCATTCCCGACGTTTTGGAATATTTGTGGACTTTTAACCTTACTTGGGTTATCACCCGTGTTCATTTCGCGAAGTACTCGATACGCGCCAAATTTTATATTTTTGAACAAAATAAAATCTAACTCATATTTTTCTGGAGTTTATAAACTAAAATAACATTATTTTATTTTTCATAATATTTCTATTTACATGAAACATGTATTATATTAGCACGGCTTAGAATAATCAATTGCCACGGGTTATAGGAGATCCAATTTAACAAGTCGAGATCGAGAGTTACGAATACCCTATTTAGAAATCTACCATAGGGTAGTGAGCATTTGTTTTAATAGGGTAGGTTTCCATCCGTTTTGCAATAAAAAGTAAAATCTGAGTTCCACTTAACTTGTTTCTCAATAGAGTAAAGTAATTTGCCACAACAACAGGAGTGCTAATATGATTTCCACCTTTCATATATAGATTGTGATATAAGATTCTTGCTTAAACTTGCAAGTGAGGATGAAGGTCATGCCTGTTAACAAAAGAAGAAGAATTAGGACATTGGCAAATGATTTAAATGATTTTTCTTTGAGTATAAGTTGTGAAAGGAAAAGCCATAACATCATGAGCTCAGTATAAATTCCATATCTAGAACAAGAAACAGTAAGCATATCAAAAACTAACACATAGTCTATGAGTATTATATTCCATGCATATATAGTTAGGAAAATTATTAGTTCTTCATTGAAGTAATACACATCATAAAATTCCCTATCGTGACTTAGTAAATAAAAATTATCGAGTTCACGACAAAAAGATGCACCGACCTTTTTGAAAATGGAAGAAACATTGTAAGATCCTCTTTTTAAAACTGGAAGAAACATTGTAAGATCCTCCAATTGTAACAAGTTTTCCATCAAGAATATTTATTTTGACAAGTATGCGAATTGTGGAGATTGTGTGGGAAGGAAGAAAGTTGGGAGTAGGTGCAAAAGGCGCATCGGAGGATGAACCCTACCATGACAAGCTCCACCGGTGGAATATTGACCTTGGTAAAAATGTGTTTGAACAATAAGAGCCTAGACAAACAAATCATATCAAGAACTCATGAAAATGAAAATTTGACATGAAACCCTAGAAAAATAATCAAGGTTAAAATTGAAAAAAATTACCATTAAAAGATGTCTCCAAGGCCGATGAGCAAGAATCCGGAGTCGGATCATGAAAATCTTGAGCCAAAGAAGTTAAAAATTATGTTTTTGGAGGTGCAATTGTTAGTGCATGGTTTTTTCATCTCGGTCTTTGTTTATCTATTGTAATTTATTATTAATAATGTAAAGGGCATTTTGGTAATTGTACCTACCATTCATAATGTTTTATGGCCATTCGTTAAGGATGTTTAACGAATGTGTACATCCGTTAATGTTAAGGTTCATTCGTTATGGAATGTATAATGAATGAGCTCAGTCGTTAAAGTATTAGTCCATTCGTTAAGTATGTTTAACGAATGAGGTATAATGAATGAGTCATTCGTTATACTTTAAGTTAGTGTTAGGGAATTAAGACGAATGGTCCCCATTAGTTGTGAGATGTATAATGAATGGGGTCGTCTTCTATATGTACCCGTATCCCTGATTCGTAAATTAACAAGTGTAACTATTATCATTCAAGAGTCGTTACTCTGCCCAATTAATCTCTCATACTTCACTTAACGTAAAACACTAATCGTATTGCCTTATCACCTGTCTATATTAAGAACTAGATTTAAGAGTATGAACTGAAATCATCACGTATTGGTTTCTATTTATTGTAATTAACATCAAGTGATGTTGAATTATATGTTAATTGTATGCTAGCTATTGATATCTGAAACTATTAGCTTTATGTTTATTAATCAATTATCCAGTGTTTGACTATTAATTAATGTCAATTTGAAGGTTAATTAGTTCATAATCAGCTTCATTAGCTTCGTTATAGTTTAATTGGTTTATTGTGTATCAATTTAATGGAATTTATGTGGTAATTGGTTTTGGCAGGAACAGTGTGTGTTCAGACTAGTATTGATTGGATTTGGATTGGTTTAAGTGTGAATTGGATGTCTGGATTGATCATAGTTTGTTCAGAATCTTAGGACGAGTAATTTGATAGCGTAATTGTTAATTTTGGTGTTGATTTGGAGAAATCCAAGTTTGAAGCTACTTCGGATTTGAGTTTTGTAAGGCCCCGTTACCGGTAACCCTACTTTCGTGTTGGATTTACTCATAAACACAGTTCTAATTATCAGAGTTAATTAAAAACTTTACGCGGAATATAAAACTTTCATAAAACATTACATATCGATTCATAATCATGTCTTAAAACATTCCTCTTGTCTTTAAAAATCAAAACATAACTTAATAAACATATCAGATCTTCAGATGCCAGGCTTTAGTCTTCTGCCATGTGTCCTCCACTCAAGCCAGCTGTCTCAACCTACTCACCTGCGTGCATACTAAAAGTCAGCTACGCTGAGTGAGTTCTAGTTGATCATACAATACCATACAATACCTTATTACATACATACGTACTTAACCTCATAACTCTCTTTCATACACACATAAGTACTCATGCCTTCATTCTTACTTACATACTTTCTTTCTTACTTACATACTTTCTTTCTTACTTACATACTTTCTTTACATTCATAATCATACGTTTTAAAGAGCATTTCGCCCTATAACCTCACAGATATTATAAGGGTCTGGTCCCTAACATCACAGATATTATAAGGGTCTGGTCCCTAACATCACAGATATTATAAGGGTCTGGTCCCTAACATCACAGATATTATAAGGGTCTGGTCCCTAACATCACAGATATTATAAGGGTCTGGTCCCTAACATCACAGATATTATTAGGGTCTGGTCCCTAACATCACAGATATTATTAGGGTCTGGTCCCATGTTTTCGAATATTAGTAGGGTTCGATTCCCTCCTCGTTACCATACAACCATACATCATACCTCGAGTATTATTAGGGCTCGGTACCCCTTTTGTAACCATACAACCATACAACCGTCATTTCCTTCTTTTATTAACTTTCTTACGTTCATACACATAAACATACATATCATACTTGCCATATTTATAACGTTACAACCTGACAGTACGTGCAATATCCGAAGATCGTTCACGAACCATCAAGCAATCATTCATACATATCACATATATCACCTATGGCATACACTTATCACTTTGGATAAATGTATTAACAACACATCAAGTATGCACACAGCCCCGAAAACATAACAAGGAATGGGGCTAGAAACTCACCTGGATCCTGTTACGCTCGCCGTTGATTGTAATTCCTTTCTTTAACTGGGCTCGGCTAACTGTATAATATTTACATATATCAATTACTGCTACTACTATTACTACTACTCATTTTCGATAACCGCCTTAACACATTTTCCATTAGGTTTTTAATTTATTTCATAAACGAACTTCACTTCAGGCGAATCTTGGAAACAACTTGGTTCTGGCTTGATTCGATCGAATAGGAACACGTTCGATCGAATACAACACGTTCGATCGAATAGGAACACGTTCGATCAAACAGGAACACGTTCGATCGAATAGGAACACGTTCGATCGAATACAACACTCATTCGATCGAATACAAAACTCATTCGATCGAATGAGTTGGAGACCATTCGGTTGCTTCCCTATTCGGTCGACTGGACTTGTTCGATCTACGCATTCGATCGAATGGACTGATTCGATCGACTGGTTCGATCGAATGAGTCTGATTCGACTCCTTCAAGCTGGGCGACGGAGAAACCCACGGGTTTTCCAGATTTTCCAGATTTTTGACCCAAAATCGAAGTTTTTGACATGGAAATGCTCGGGATTGAAAGGGCTATCGATTCCTAGCACTTTTAAACACAAAAGCTTGCATTTTGACACCAAAACAAGGCGGTTTTTGACCCGAAAACTCGAGTTACGTTTTTGCTCGATTTGAGGCCGAAATGGTTATGAAAACGGATGATTTTCGAGAGGGACTTACCAAAAACGATTAGGAACAAGATTGTGGACTCGGATTTGTGATTTGAGAACTTTCTCTCTCTAGCTTCTCTCTCTAGAAATGAGAGTGTTTGGGTGGGTGTAAGTGAAGGAAGATGGTGAAAATGGTGGAAGTGTCAAGAACTTTCGTTTATATACTACGGGTTTGGTTAGGCTCGGGTTGGCTTCCTACGGGTCGAGACAGGCCGAGTTCATAAAATAACTAAGCCCAAGACCCGTTCCTTACTCGACATTAAATAACTAAAACGTGAATTTACTAAACATAACTTTCTTTTATTTGTCAATAAAAACATTTTAGGATGTTACAAGTCTTCCTCCCTTAAAGAGGTTTCGTCCCCGAAACCTAACTATTACATAAACAAACTAGGGTAAAACTTGCGCATCTCATCCTCGACTTCCCAAGTAGCATCAGATCCCTTGCGGTGTTTCCATATCACTTTGACCAAGGGTATAATCTTGTGACGAAGCTGCTTCTCCTTGCGATCAACGATCTTTATCGGTTGCTCGATGTAGTTCAATTGTTCATCAACCTCAATGTCCATTAATGGCACGTGAGACGTGTCATCAGCTAGACACTTCCTCAGATGAGAAACATGGAAGGTTGAATGAATTCCTTCTAACTCATCGGGTAAATCCAGTTTGTAAGCTACTTCACCCACACGTTTTACAATCTTGAACGGTCCAATGTACCTCGGACTCAACTTTCCTCTTTTCCCAAAACGGATAATCCCCTTCCAAGGCGAGACCTTAAGCATCACATAGTCGCCAACGTTAAACTCAATTGGTCGTCGCCGCTTATCCGCATAAGACTTTTGCCTGTCTTGAGCGGCTTTCATTCTTGCTTTGATCTGATCGAACTTTGAAGACGTTTCTTGAACCACTTCTATACTTCCCATTTCCTTCTGACCAATCTCACCCCAACACACCGGGGTTCTACATCGTCTACCGTACAGCATCTCAAACGGTGGCATACCAATACTCGAATGGTAACTGTTGTTATAGGAGAACTCTGCCAGATGCAGATGATCATCCCAACTTCCACCAAAATCTAAAACGCAAGCACGTAGCATATCCTCAAGGGTTTGGATCGTCCTTTCAGACTGTCCATCGGTTTGAGGATGATACGCCGTACTGATGTTCAACCTCGTCCCCATAGCTTCATGAAATTTCTTCCAGAACCTCGAAGTAAACCGTGTATCCCTATCAGACACGATCGATAACGGTACTCCATGCTTGGTTACAATTTCTTTAATGAACAAGCTTGCTAACGTTTCTGACGAGATGGCCTCTCGTATGGGCAGAAAATGAGCACTCTTGGTCAAACGGTCCACAATCACCCAGATGGTATCATGATGCTTAGCTGTACGAGGTAGCTTAGTTATGAAATCCATGGTGATGTGTTCCCATTTCCACTCAGGTATCTCTAGCGGTTGCATCTTCCCATAAGGCTTTTGGTGCTCGGCCTTGACTTGTAAGCAAGTTAAGCACTTACTAACATAATCCACTACATCACTCTTCATTCCTGGCCACCAGTAATCTCTTTTCAAGTCTTGGTACATCTTTGTAGCTCCAGGATGGATTGAGTACCTTGACTTATGAGCTTCATCTAAGATTCGACTTCTAAGATCACCATGGCGTGGAATCCACATACGGTCAAATCTAGTTTTAACTCCATGAGTGTTTTCCATCAACTCATCTTGCTGGCCATAAATCCTTTCTTTCTTTACTAACCCTTCGTCTACTAACACTTCTGACTGCACTTTGATGATTTCTTCAAAAAGACTTGAGTTCATGATCAACTTGTATGACTTCACTGTTGCAAGGACTTCCTCATTCTTCCGACTTAACGCATCAGCGACCACGTTAGCTTTACCGGGGTAATACTTAATCTCACAGTCGTAATCCTTTATCAATTCTAACCATCTTCTCTGCCTCATGTTCAATTCTTTCTGCTCGAAGAAGTACTTTAAACTCTTATGATCTGTATAGATAGTACACTTAGTGCCGTACAGATAATGCCTCCATATCTTAAGAGCATGCACTACAGCTGCTAACTCCAAATCATGCGTCGGGTAAGTACTCTCATGGACCTTCAACTGTCTAGACGCGTAGGCTATCACCTTCCCTCGTTGCATCAACACGCAACCTAACCCTTGATGCGAGGCATCAGCACAAACAACAAAATCCTCATCACCATCGGGTAAAGTAAGGATTGGAGCTTGCGTGAGTCTCTTCTTCAATTCTTCAAAGGCTTCCTCCTGAAACTTTCCCCAATTGAATACTATCGTCTTACGGGTCATACCGGTCAGCGGTGCGGCTATCTTGGAGAAACCTTCGATGAATCTCCTATAGTAGCCAGCTAACCCTAGGAAGCTTCGTATATCAGTCGGATTCTGCGGAGTCTTCCAATTCGTTATCGCTTCAATCTTAGCTGGGTCCACGGTAATCCCCTCCGGATTAACCACATGACCTAAAAATTGCACTTCCCTTAACCAGAACGCGCACTTCGAAAACTTGGCGTACAACCTTTCTTTCTTCAGAACTTCCAATACCTCTCTCAGATGCTCGGCATGGTCAGACTCACTCTTTGAATAAATCAATATATCATCGATGAAGACGATAACCGACTTATCCAACATCGGTCGACACACCCTATTCATCATGTCCATAAATGCTGCAGGAGCATTTGTTAGACCGAATGACATTACAAGGAACTCGTAGTGTCCATACCGCGTTCGGAACGCTGTTTTAGGGATGTCTACCTCTTTCACCTTCAGCTGATGGTAGCCTGATCTGAGATCTATTCGTGAGAACCAACTCGAACCTTGCAGTTGGTCAAACAGATCGTCAATCCTAGGCAAGGGGTATCTATTCTTTACCGTAAGCTTATTCAACTCACGATAGTCTATGCACATTCTCATACTTCCATCCTTTTTCTTCACAAACAAAACCGGTGCGCCCCACGGAGAAACACTCGGTCTGATAAAACCCTTGTCGAGGAGTTCTTGCAGTTGGGACATCAATTCCTTCATCTCGGACGGTGCTAGACGGTAAGGCGCCTTCGCGACGGGCTGGGCTCCTGGTACAAGATCTATCTGAAATTCTATCTCTCGCTCAGGTGGCAACCCCGGAAGATCCTCAGGGAATACTTCTGGGTAGTCGCGCACAATAGGAACATTCTTCATTTCTTTCGTCTCGGCCGTAGCGTTGACAACATACGCCAGGTAGGCACCGCACCCTCGCCTTAACAAACCCTCGGCTTTTATCATCGAAATGACATTAAGCCCATAACTCTCCTTATCACCATAAACCGTCACCGCACTACCATCCAATGACTTTAACCTTATCATCTTACTTTTACATACTATCTGAGCCTCAAACTCAGACAACCAGTCCATACCCAAGACTACATCGAACCCTCCTAAGGCCATAACATACAAAGTAACAGGGAACTCATGTCCCTCTAACTCTATCTTGCAATTCTTCACCATTTTTGTTATTTTCACCGAAGTGTCACTTGCGGTTTCTACTACAAAAGTTTCAGACACTCGGCAGCCTTTCATTTTAGCTAGTTTACTAAACGTCGTAGCTACAAAACTTCTATTCGCACCAGAATCAAATAATACAGAAGCGGAAACATCGTTCACTAGAAACGTACCTGTGACGACATCCGGAATCTGCCTGGCTTGTTCCTGGGTCAGCATGTAGGCTCTAGTTCTGGGCCTAGCTTGATCGGCATCCTTCTTTCCACTACCTCCAGCTACACCTTCAGTGCACTCCCTTGACATATGGCCTGTCTTGCCACATTGGTAACATGTTGGCTTCGCACTGCACTCATTGGCATAATGCCCTACCTTCCCGCACTTATAACAGGCATTTGACCCCATTCTGCATTCTCCACCATGAGCCTTTCCACATTTGAGACAAACATTAGAACTTTTACCCCACTTGCATTCACCACCATGCCTCTTTCCGCAGGTCTTACACGATCCCTTCTCCCACACTTTCTGTTTCTTATCCCTGGAGTTCCATAACTGAGTACCGGGTCGTTTAGCAGGAGTGACCCCTTTCTTCTCTTTCTCTTCGTCCCTTTCCACCCTATCATCCGCGGCCACGTCAGCATAGACCATTTCCGCGAGTCCAACAGCCGAATCAAAAGTAGCAGGTTGAATCGCCCTGACTAACATGCGGACCTTTTGTGGCAACCCCCTCACATAACACTTGATTCTCTTGACCTCAGTGTCAACCATGTCAGGCACCAACCTAGATAGTCGGTTGAACTCCGTGGTATACTCACGATGCGTCATCATACCGGCTTTTAAATTCTGGAACTTCATCTCCGTTCTTTCAACCTCGGCATCTGCACAGAACTTCTTCATTACCAACTCTTTCAAATCTTCCCACTTCATCTCTTTGATCTCTTCACGGGTCTTCCTCTGCTCCACACTCTCCCACCAATACATAGCCTCATCTACGAATGACTGAGTAGCATAACCCACAGCTTGGTCGGGACGGCATTCGCTAATGCGGATAACCTTGTCCATAGCGGTTATCCACTGGAGAGTAGCGATTGCGTCTCCTAAACCAGTCAGCTTAGGCGGGTCACAACCTTTGAAGGACTTATAGCTGCACCCACCTTGTCCTCCTCTCCTATCATCGACTTTCACAGACTTATCCCCACTCGAGGCCCCTCTTTCACCTTCCCCATCCTTTCTACCATCACCACCCGCCCCTTCAGCAGTTCGCTCACGGCTTCCAGCAGACCCTTCGGGATTCAGGTTCTTCACAGCAGCAACTACAGCCTGAACGATGGCTGCTTGAACTGCGGGGCTAAGTTGAACTTCTTCGTTGTTGTTCTGGTCTCCTCCAGCTGCGCTTCCCTCATCTTCGGTGTGGGAAGCTTCTTCCACCGAGGGTTGCCGGACAAGACGAGGCCTGCCACGACGTCCAGTGCGACCCCCAGTTTCAATAAATTCTCCAGCTCCAGCCATCAGTATCCTATATGAGAAAACACAAACATCATCACTCAAGGAACTATTTAGTACAAGGATAGTAAGGCTAACAGGTAATAACAGTGGCCAGTTGTGATTAGCTGATCACGTTACTTTCCGTGTCCTATACACTTCCCTTTATGAGTCTATTTGTGCTGGTTCTACTTAAGCAGTTTGTCAAATCAAACAATCAATTATTCCTATCCCTGACGTTCACATATCTTTCCTTTCTCATTAATATATATCATTTAATCATACACCTTACCTTCACTGATCTTGCTTGAGCGACACATGGCATTCTTGAACTGGCATCTTCTTTCTTTTCTTACTTAAATCCCATTCTCTGTTCGAGTCTAAGCATGTAGGATGCTTAAATCTCTCGAACTTTGCTCTGATACCAACTTGTAAGGCCCCGTTACCGGTAACCCTACTTTCGTGTTGGATTTACTCATAAACACAGTTCTAATTATCAGAGTTAATTAAAAACTTTACGCGGAATATAAAACTTTCATAAAACATTACATATCGATTCATAATCATGTCTTAAAACATTCCTCTTGTCTTTAAAAATCAAAACATAACTTAATAAACATATCAGATCTTCAGATGCCAGGCTTTAGTCTTCTGCCATGTGTCCTCCACTCAAGCCAGCTGTCTCAACCTACTCACCTGCGTGCATACTAAAAGTCAGCTACGCTGAGTGAGTTCTAGTTGATCATACAATACCATACAATACCTTATTACATACATACGTACTTAACCTCATAACTCTCTTTCATACACACATAAGTACTCATGCCTTCATTCTTACTTACATACTTTCTTTCTTACTTACATACTTTCTTTCTTACTTACATACTTTCTTTACATTCATAATCATACGTTTTAAAGAGCCTTTCGCCCTATAACCTCACAGATATTATAAGGGTCTGGTCCCTAACATCACAGATATTATAAGGGTCTGGTCCCTAACATCACAGATATTATAAGGGTCTGGTCCCTAACATCACAGATATTATAAGGGTCTGGTCCCTAACATCACAGATATTATAAGGGTCTGGTCCCTAACATCACAGATATTATTAGGGTCTGGTCCCTAACATCACAGATATTATTAGGGTCTGGTCCCATGTTTTCGAATATTAGTAGGGTTCGATTCCCTCCTCGTTACCATACAACCATACATCATACCTCGAGTATTATTAGGGCTCGGTACCCCTTTTGTAACCATACAACCATACAACCGTCATTTCCTTCTTTTATTAACTTTCTTACGTTCATACACATAAACATACATATCATACTTGCCATATTTATAACGTTACAACCTGACAGTACGTGCAATATCCGAAGATCGTTCACGAACCATCAAGCAATCATTCATACATATCACATATATCACCTATGGCATACACTTATCACTTTGGATAAATGTATTAACAACACATCAAGTATGCACACAGCCCCGAAAACATAACAAGGAATGGGGCTAGAAACTCACCTGGATCCTGTTACGCTCGCCGTTGATTGTAATTCCTTTCTTTAACTGGGCTCGGCTAACTGTATAATATTTACATATATCAATTACTGCTACTACTATTACTACTACTCATTTTCGATAACCGCCTTAACACATTTTCCATTAGGTTTTTAATTTATTTCATAAACGAACTTCACTTCAGGCGAATCTTGGAAACAACTTGGTTCTGGCTTGATTCGATCGAATAGAAACACGTTCGATCGAATACAACACGTTCGATCGAATAGGAACACGTTCGATCAAACAGGAACACGTTCGATCGAATAGGAACACGTTCGATCGAATACAACACTCATTCGATCGAATACAAAACTCATTCGATCGAATGAGTTGGAGACCATTCGGTTGCTTCCCTATTCGGTCGACTGGACTTGTTCGATCTACGCATTCGATCGAATGGACTGATTCGATCGACTGGTTCGATCGAATGAGTCTGATTCGACTCCTTCAAGCTGGGCGACGGAGAAACCCACGGGTTTTCCAGATTTTCCAGATTTTTGACCCAAAATCGAAGTTTTTGACATGGAAATGCTCGGGATTGAAAGGGCTATCGATTCCTAGCACTTTTAAACACAAAAGCTTGCATTTTGACACCAAAACAAGGCGGTTTTTGACCCGAAAACTCGAGTTACGTTTTTGCTCGATTTGAGGCCGAAATGGTTATGAAAACGGATGATTTTCGAGAGGGACTTACCAAAAACGATTAGGAACAAGATTGTGGACTCGGATTTGTGATTTGAGAACTTTCTCTCTCTAGCTTCTCTCTCTAGAAATGAGAGTGTTTGGGTGGGTGTAAGTGAAGGAAGATGGTGAAAATGGTGGAAGTGTCAAGAACTTTCGTTTATATACTACGGGTTTGGTTAGGCTCGGGTTGGCTTCCTACGGGTCGAGACAGGCCGAGTTCATAAAATAACTAAGCCCAAGACCCGTTCCTTACTCGACATTAAATAACTAAAACGTGAATTTACTAAACATAACTTTCTTTTATTTGTCAATAAAAACATTTTAGGATGTTACAAGTTTGGATCTGGAAAACTTGAAGATCTGGAAATCAATTGGAAACGTTGAATATCCATTCGTTATGATGAATGTTCATTCGTTATACCAAAATTGCTCATTCGCATGAACAATTTAATCGTTTTATGTCACGTGTCAGTTTGCGTTATTGTTACTCATTCGTCATACAGAACCTCACTCATGATATCCTCATTCATCACCTATTTGTTAAGCTATTAGTCATGCCATTCATTTGATATCTTGTCATTCTTTACATCATTCGTCATTAGATCATTCGTGTGAACAGGACCCATTCGTTACCAGAAACCTACCATTAGCTATAAATATTCGTTATAGTTTTGGTTTCACTCGTTACACCATCCGTTACACCATTCGTTACCATAACCAAACCCCATACGTCAATACAATTCCTCATTTGTTAACAAAAGTTAATAGATTAATCGTTATTTTTATAACTTGGTCATTTTCTCCCCCTAAAAATTTTAGAAGTTGATAATTTGACCACGTATTTCTCTGAAAATGGCTAACTATTACACGTTAGCATCGCGGAATATGATGATGCAACATATGCTCCACCTGGACGAAGAAATAAGTTCATATTCTAAATGCCCCAAACTTATGAAATTAAGTGATTTTGCTAAACTGGAACCAAGATTTAGAGCACATCTAGTATCCGTGCATCATGATTGCTCTAGAAGTATTGATAATTTTTATACCCTTCCGATGCTTGGTGATGTAAGTATATATTATGAAGAAAAGCCTTATAATTCTTATACTCAAGAAGAGAAGAATGCTTTAGATAATGAAACCAAAACATACATAACATTGACCATGTCCGTACCGAAAAATATTTTCCACCATGTGGGAAGTGTTAAAATTTGTGCTTCTTTATTTCAACACATAAGAATGAGAAGTATGGGTAACACACTGGAAATATGCTGAAGTTTCAATTTAGAACATTTTGCTTGTTGAAGGGAGAGACTGTTGAAGAGATGCCTAGGTTCAACCATTTGATTGCTGAAATGATCAAGCAAAAGATGGAACCATCTTAATCAGATCAAATTGAACCTGTCAAGAATTCACTGCTGAGTTCTTATTCTACTTTCCTACTAGTGTTGAAAGAGAATTCATTTTACAAAAATGAAGATTTAATAGCTATGGAGTTCATGCAAAACTAGAAGAGAGGGAATATGATATGAGTGTCAAAACTCTTTAAAAGATAATAGACCCGACATTGTATGGTGGATCATAACCATTAAGCAGTAGCTCAGCTCTGATCAATGCTTTCTTCTCTCAAACCTCTCAAGAGATGCCACAATCATTTAATGAGCCAATTCTAAACGTGTGTTTCATGGTTTCTGGATCAAAAAACAATTTAGGTGGCTCAAGCACTTCATTTCATGGTGCTGCTAATTCTTCCGCTCAACCACCAAACGTTAACATAAAGGAAGCTGAACAACATTTTTCTTTCCTTAGTGCTTTTATGAGCTCTTATGAGAATTTGGTGGGTGGTAAAATTGCCACAAGCGAGCTAACTGATGAAGATTATGACCAAATCGATCAGGATGATTTGGAACTTGTGTATTTAAGGTAGAACATTACCATGATTGTAAGAAAGGTCAAGAGGTTTATGCGGAAAAAAAGAAAAGATCTGCCGACTCTGAACAAGAGGGTAGGATATGATAAATTAAAAGTGAGATACTTCAAGTGTCTAGACTTTGGCCATTTCGCTAAAGAATGTGACAAGACCAAGAAAGAATATACAAGACCCCGCAACCAACACACAAGTTCATGAAATAAGTTTGCTGAATCAAAAGAAAAGAATTCTATGGGTGATTTTGTCAAGCCTGCTGATTCACAAGCATTGCTCACTATTGATGGAATTGATTGGAATCAAAGGTTGCTGGGAAATGGTAATGGTAATCAAGCAAACCTTGTTTTGTTTGAATCTTCTGAAAATTTTCAAAACACTAGAGGCGAAGGATTAGCTACCAAAAGTAAATCAGAAACTAAATCTGATACTGATGTCTCAAGCCATATGCAACCAAGTTCTTTTGCTTGCATTGCTATAATTGAAGAGATAACTCCTAATTCTACTTCAGTTGTGTCTGAAAATCCATTAGATGAATCTATTAAGTTAACTGAAAATGTTTCATGTGCTTATTGTGAGGAATTAACGTCAAAGTTTGACTTAATTCATGCTCATAACAAAACAGTACTGAAAGATCTTGCTATATTTCAAGTTAACTATAGACAATCCTCGGATTTTGAAAAGAGATCAAAAGATAAAATTGAAGGGTTGTCAAATATTAATCACGATCAGAAAGCAGAACTTTTAGGAAAACTAATTATCATTGATAAACATTTTCAATAAATACTCAAGTCCATAACAAAAATCACTGAACTTGAAAATAAAATTCTCGAGTTAAAGAATAAGTTTCGGAATTCCTCCTTTCTTCTAAATGAAATAATTGAGGTTTCCTGTAAGCAGAAAGGATCGAAAACTGGTTTAGGCTTTGTAGAGGTGCCTCAGCCATTTTATAATGACTATTCAAACAACCTATTTTCTGGGAAAGAAGAAAAGGTTATTACTAACAATTCTTTAAATTCTAAAACGTCTAAAATTTAATCAGTTGTTAATGTGGAGAAACCAAAACAAATTTCTCAAGAAAAACCAACTTATTCTTCATCGACTCAAGGATCTCATATTCAGAGTAACAAGATGTTTGTTTAAACTATTGAGGAGGTTGTTATTGAAGACGTGTTTGAACCACAAAATATACACAAAGAAAAAGTTATTCCACATTCTAATCACATCTTATGTAAACCTCATGAATTTGAGGAGGCGGGGTATGGTTCAAATACATCCAAGATCAACAACTCAAATGTTAAAACCAAGAAATCTGAAAAGCCCACAATTTATGATGAGGATGTGATGAAATTCGTTAATCCTTCAATGAGTAAAGTAAACACTGAACGTGTGTTTAAGTTAAAAGATGTAAACAAAGTTTTTGAGGAGAAAGACATTCCGTTACACTTGATCAAGCCAGAACTGATCGAGAGTACTTTTCAGAACAAAACCTTAAGTTTACATGATCTTGAGCAAGCTTTTGCAAGATCCAAATTGTTAACCAAGAATGTAAGTAAACCAAGTTTGAAACAACATTTAAAATATCTCAAACCTATAAAGTTTTTATTTCTACTGGAACTGATACTTTACAAAGTTTCTCGAATTATTCAAATTTGGAATTTTACAAGAATAAGAAGCCTATGTCTTTTGACGATTTGGATAATGTTAAAGTCTCAAGTGAATCTTGTCAGTCCAATGTTGCACAATCATCTGTTAAATCACAATGTGCGTTCATTGATATGAGAACTTGTTTGTTATGTAGCGAACGTGATCATGTTGTTAGAAATTGTGGAATAAGGAAATTTAAGAATGTTAAGCCTGTCAGCAATAAACAACTTTCATAGGTTCTTGTGGTTAAATAAATTCTTAAGAAACAACCGTCTGTAGTTGATGAGACTCATGTTATGTTTCATAATGTGAACCCACTCAAGGTGGTTCATGTTAATGATAACATTGTTAAGTTAAATCCCAAAGTGTTTGTGCCTTCACAACCAATCTGTAAGTATTATGACACAACTGTGATCAAATGTGCATATCTTAGACGAAATTTGAAGAGACCCGTAACGTATTGACAAGTGCAAAAATCTCAAGTTGGGTCTAATGAGATTAAACTACAAGATGAAAAGAAATCGGTGCCCAAGACTGAAGCTTGGGCTGCCTTTTTGGTCTAATTATGTTTCTTGATTGTGCAGAGTCCATCCAATACGATATCTGGAGACAAATGGATAATTGAAAGTGGATGCTCTCGACACATCACTGGCAATCTTAACCTACTATCTAATGTAAAGAATATCCAAGAGGGTTATGTGGCTTTTGCTGTTAATCAAGGCGGCATGATAACTAAGGAAGGGAATGTCTCAAACGGTAGTATCACGTTTTGAGAAAGTAAATTATTGTAACACGGTGGATCACAACTTGCTGAGCATCAGTAAGACCCCAAAACCCGAGAGTCTTACAGTTGGTATTCATTACAAACAAATTCAAATATAAAAGATAAACCAGTTTCATATAATTTAAAAATTCAACATAAAGTATTCTTGCAACGAAAAATTAACAAAACATCCGAATATTATTTTTAAGACGAAAAATGTTAATTATAATTGTCTAATTTATTAAAGCGATAAGGACCATCGACTAGAACTGCCTCGGGACCTCGGGTAGTCTTGAGCGCATCCAAGGATTAATCCCATCCACACTTAACCTAAATCAATCTAACATACATGCAAAGTCAGCTTGAGCTGAGTGAGTTCATGTTTTAATGAATAAAATCTATTAAAGACCGACTAAGATATTTAACATACGACTTCCATAAAAATAAATAAATAGATAATTTTCCTCTGTTAAGCATGTCACATGTGTCGCATCCTCTCAATTCCAAAACACAGAGTCAAAGACCCGAGTAAACATCCACCCCAAGGACGGATAAACTGTTAGGGGATTTGTAAACATCCTTTCGCCCCAAGGACAGTCAAACTATCTCGGGACACATCCACCTGAACCCCCAACAGAAAAATTAAGGAATTTTAAAACATCCATTCGACCCCGTCATAGCTTAACAAAAACATTCACGTGGTGGCCACACACACACATCCAAATAAATAAAATATAATTCATGTAAACTTCCAAGCATGGATAGTAAATATAATATAATCTATGCAAAATCATCCAAACGGATCAAAAGGGTAAAATCGTCATAAAGTGTGTACGGTAGCCCAAAATGTGAAACATTTAAAAAAGGGATATCATGAAACTCACCTGATATAGATCACACAATTATTAACGAGCTGAGGAACTACTAGGTGAATACTAACAAGCAAAGGTCTGTCAAGTTATACTACACCAGATCATTAACTAGACCATGCTAACTCACCCGCCGTACGAGACGTTCCTACTTAATTGAGTTGGCCCGAAGCCTCGTCCATACTTAACCTCATTCATATCAGCCCCCAAAATTACCCAAAACTTCCCCTCATTTAAAACCAGGGCCAATGGGTCAAAAACTGTACTCGCTTTAAGTTAATTGCTCCGAATTTGCGCGCTAGTTTAATTAGCCACCAACTGAACCAGCCTCGTTTTGATATAATTTGGTGTTCCAATAGCCAACACCTCAATCTATTACTACACAAGCTGATTGGGTTGGCAATTCCCTTATTCGATACACTATTTAACAATTAAACTCTAATTCGTGCTCAAACGAACCGATTAAGGGATCACCAACCAATTCAGCCCCAATTTGATAAAATTTAATTTTAGTCCAGCCATTATATCAATATAAAACTACATGAACTGACCGGGTTGGCAATTCCCAAATACAATACGCGAATTGCAACAATTAACGATTAAATCACCCGATAAACCCCAGTTTTTAAACTATCGACAAATGAGTGATAAAATCAAATCCAATAGCCATGAAATTCGAATATAAAGCTAATGACATACATTAGAATTAAATAGAAGCAAAATTCCTAACTTAAACCCTCACAAGGTTTCCAGATTTGCACAACCGACGTGTCTGCTCACGTATAAATAACCTATAAAAAATGTCACCCAAAAATGTCCTCAAACATCATTGCCGACAAATTGCCTCATAAACCACGATCACACCAAAAAATACACAAAGATGTACAGAGTCATACCTTTGATTATAACTCCTTCCGAACGCGTACGTGCAGCATCCCAAAACACCGACGCGAACGAAAACAAAAATGGTCATAACATGACCATACGAACTCCGATTCGAGTGAATCACATATCCACGATCTCGTCTCAACATTTTGGACTTTAAAAAATTACTAACGCCTACTGCCACATCATGCACAGCTTACAAATCCTGAAACAGCCCAGTGGTTCGTTCGGTTTTGCACGATAACAGTCGTATAGCTCCAAACCATATCAAACGAACTCTGATTCGAGTGAATCACATATCCACGAACTCGTATCAACATGAAGGATCTTATAAAATTACTAATGCCTGCTGCCTTAGCCTACATAGATACAAAAACCTGAAACAGTCTTTCAGTTAGTCGGGTTTTGCGCGTTAACAATCAAGCACCTTGAAACCATAGCAAACGAACTCCGTTTTAGGCAAATAAGATATCCACGCATTCTTCTCATTGAACCCGTCATCTGGGCCTGTTTCCGTCACTGGAAAACGCTTTCACTGTCTCAGGAAAACCAGGCAGTCCGCCAGAAAACTGAACCGCCAGCCGAAATGCGAGCCCTTTCTTGTTTTGCTCATAACATGGTCATACAAACTCGAAATCAATAAAATAATGTATCCGCGCGACCGAGTCGCCAAGAACTACTACACCAAATCATCACTCGTCTTCTGATGCTGATGGAACTGTGTCCGGTGACGAAAACAGTGGCCGGATTTCTGGGCTCCTTCGGCGGAATCTTGTTCTGATCGAATCCTTCCTCATCCAAGCATACCCAATCCTTCATACCACTAACAAACACATAATACAAGCCTGGAAGGAGATGATTCAATCCTTTGATATGCTGGGAAAAAAATGCAGGTGGGAGGGCTGCTCAAAGATCCTGATCGCAAGACATGAAGGGCGGCCAAATTATAATAAGTTTCATGGTTTTTGATAAATGGTCCCTCTTCTTGCAAGGTGTGTTAACTTTTTCCCAAAGCTAGATAATCCCACTTCTAAAACTACCCCAAGGACCCTCAACTTGGAAAATGAAAGAAATAATCTGATTCCCGAATATATACAAACTGAGCACTTGTTCAAAGACGATCGAAAATTTATGGGTGTTACAAGTCCTTACTGATTGGACTCAAACTGTGAATGTGATGGAGACTAGAAATGCCAACTGCGGGTAGCTGCACTCCAAGAGGTAACCTTTATATTTAAATGTATGTTAGGATGTATTCTCTCTTAATTTTTTGATGTGCTAGATAGAATATTAATGTAGTCATAAAAAAAAGGTATTTAGAATGGGTAAGTAAAGAAAACAACTAATAACACTTTCCATGTGCGGAATTCGACTTGTGGTTGATTACATGAAGATTCTATCTTCGTAGGATTAAGGCATGACTAATCAGCGTTTAGTTAGAGGAGGTCATATCGAGAGCCATGGTGATGGTTAACCACCGCGGACTAGAGTTGTTAGGGGAGATTCACCAGTGTTAGATAATGATAATCATGAGGAGTTGAGTTTTTTTTTTTTTGTAAGCCTGAGGTTTATCGTGTTTTGCGTAATATAATGCCTGAAACGATTGCGTAATAAGGTGTTGAATGTTTCTGATAGAAATAAGGATAAAAGGATAATGAAGGTGGTCAGAGAGTGAGGAGTACTTGGGATAAGCCTAGGTTGATTACGTCTACACATTATACGGATAGAGGTTATGTTGGCAGGGTTGATGCTTGGGGATACTCCTATGGTGATTTTAGGAAGTGTGACCCTTCTCTTTTCATCCACAAGATGGCTTTGTCGGCCTATCAGTGGAAGCATTAAATGGAAACAGTTTAGAGGATATAGTAGGTGTTAGGAGGATGATATGGAAACATTCTAAGGTCCTCCATGTTGAGACGAGTTCATGAATATGCGATTCCCTCAAATCGGAGCTTGTTTGATATGGTTTCTAGCTATACGACTGTTAACGTGCAAAACCGAACGAATCAGTGGTCTGTTTCAGGTTCTCGAAGGTGTGCAAGCTGTGGAAGCAGGCGTTAGTATTTTTTTAAGGTCCGGCATGTTGAGACAAGTTCGTGGATATGTGATTCGCTCGAATCGGAGTTCGTATGGTCAAGTTATGACCATTTTAGTTTTTCGTTCGCGTCGGTATTTTGGGATGCTGCGCGTATGGGTTTGGAATGAGTTATAATTGAAGGTATGACTCCGTAGATCTTTGTGTATTGTTTGGTGCGATCATGGGATATGAGGCAAATTTTCTGTAATGATGTTTGAGGAGGTTTTTGGGGAACATTTTTTATAAGTTATTTATACGTGAGCGGATGCGTCAGTTGTGGAAATCTGGAAACCTTATGAGGGTTTGAATTTGGATTTTTGCTACTATTTACTTCTAAGGTATGTCATTAGCTTCATATTCTAATTTCATGGATATTGAATTTGATTTTGTCGGTCATTTGTCGATAGTTTGAAAACCGGGGTTTATCGAGTGATTAATCGTTAATTGTTGCAATTTGCGTATTGTATTTGGGAATTGCCAACCGGGTCAGTTCATGTAGTTTATATTGAAATAATGGCTTGACTAAAATTAAGTTTCATCAAATTGGGGCTGAATTGGTTGGTGATTCCCTAATCGGGCCGTTAGAGAGCGAATTCGTGTTTAATTGTTAACTAGTGTGTCGAATAAGGGAATTGCCAACCCAATAAGCTTTGTAGTAATAGATTGAGGTGTTGGCTGTAAGAAAACTAAATTTTATCAAAACGGGGCTGGTTCGTTTGGTGGCTAATTAAACAATTTCGTTAACGCGCGAATTCGGTGCAATTAACTTAAAGCGAGTACGTTTGGGTAATTTTGGGGGCTGATGTGAATGAGTTTAAGTATGGACGAGGCTTCGGGAAAACTCAATCATGTAGGAACGTCTCGTAGGGCGACTGAGTTAGCACGGTCTAGTTAATGATCTGGTGTACTATAACTTGACAGGACTTTGCTTGTGAGTGTTCACCTAGCGGTTCCCCATCTCGTTAATAATTGTGTGACCTATATCAGGTGAGTTTCATAATGCCCCTTTTTAAATGTTTCATGTTTTGGGCTAACATACACGCTTTATGACGATTTTACCCTTTTGATCCATTTGGATGATATTGCATAGATTATATTATATTTACTATCTATGCTTGGAACTTTACATGAATTATATTTGATTTATTTGGATGTGTGTGTGTGGCCACCATGTGAATGCTTTTGTTAAGCCATGACAGGGTCGAATGGATGTTTTAAAATTCCTTAATTTCCCTGTTCGGGGTTAAGTGGATGTGTCCTGGGATAGTATGATTGTCCTCGGGGCGAAAAGATGTTTACAAATCCACTAACAGTTTATCTATCTTTCGGGTGGATGTTTACTCGGTTCCTTGACTTTGTGTTCTAGACTTGAGAGGATGTGACCCGTGTTACGTGCTTAACAGAGAAAAATTATTTATTTATTTTTATGAAATTCGTATGTTAAATATCTTAGTCGGTCTTTAATAGATTTTATTTATAAAAACATGAACTCGCTCAGCTCAAGCTGACTTTGTGTGTATGTTAGATTGATTTCAGGTTTAGTGTCAATGGGATTACTGCTGGGATGTGCTCAAGACTACTCGAGGTTCCGAGACAGTTCTAGTCGATTCTCCTTATCGTTTTAATAATTAAGACAATTATAATTTACATTTTTCGTCTTAAGAATAATGTTAGGAGGTTTTGTTAATTTTCCGCTGCAAGAATACTCTATGTTGAATTTTAAATTATATAAAACTGGTATATCTTTTATATTTGAATTTGTTTGGAAAGATTACTAATTGTTTGGGGTCTTACAAGTTGGTATTAGAGCCACTCTTGTGTCGTTCGGTATGGTGGGGTAAACCTCATCAGAGACGGTGATTCACGAGGGCGTCATGAGGTATACCTTAGGCAAATCCCACATCCTGGATGGGATGGTGGGGCAAACCTCATCGAGGACGATGAGTCCAAAGTGTGATGTTTGTAACATCCTAAGAAAATCTCACATCGGCCGTGGACAAGAGAGATCCTTGTTTCATAAGTTAATGACCCGCATTTTCAACCACCAACGCGTTTTGGGCTTAACGGTAGTGGACGAGATGAGAACTCCATAGTTAAGCGTGCTCAGGTGGGAGTAGTAGCAGGATGAGTAACCTCCTGGGAAGTGTACACCTAGGCAACCAAAAAAAAATCCGTGAGCTCTCCGTGGGCAAAGCGGACATTATTGGTAGTGAGAGGGGCCGGATGTTACAGCTTTTCTCAAATTTGTGATAAAAAGTACACCACCGTATTTACAGACAAGGAGTGCATAATACTCAAACCTGGTTACGGAATTCCTAAAGACATGGTTGTTATGCGATGTCCTAGATCGAATGATAATTATGTACTTAACATGAGTACTAAAGTATCGACTTCAACTTCTATGGAAACTTATTTTATCTCTAAAGCAACTGAGAAAGACACGAATATGTAGCACAGGCGTATGGGTCATATACATGTCAGAAAGTTGAACCATTTGATGGCTAACGTTTTGGTAGAAGGAGTTTCACTAAATAATTTCAAGTTGACCGATCACTGTGTTGCATGCAAGAAAGGCAAACAAAAGAAGAAGTCACACCCAACGAAGTTATTTAATTCCATTGATACTCCATCGGATCGACTTCATATGGATTTGTTTGGTCCTGTGAATCTTTCGATTATTGTTGGAGACTGGTACCATTTAGTCGTGACTTACAACTATTCGAGTTACTCTTGTGTGTTATTTATGTGTTCTAAAGATCAGACATCGGTTCTTGTGCAAAACTTAATCTCCAAGATCGAATCACTTTACAAACATAAAGTGAGACTCATTTGAAGTGATAATGGTACGGAGTTCAAAAACATTGTATTGGACTTTTTCTATATTCAGAAAGGTATTCATCGTGAATATAATGCTCCATACGTACCACAGCAGAACGGTGTTGCTGAAAGAAGGGACTGCACATTAATTGAAGCAGCACGAACAATGCTAGCAGATTCAAAGCTTACTTCTGGAACGAAGCTGTGAATATTGCTTCCTACACACTCAATCATGTTCTGACGGTCAAGAAGCTTCAAAAGACAGGTTATG
This sequence comes from Bidens hawaiensis, assembly GCF_021521415.1. NCBI lineage: Eukaryota > Viridiplantae > Streptophyta > Magnoliopsida > Asterales > Asteraceae > Bidens > Bidens hawaiensis. Next base: position 27,825 of record NW_027493636.1, read on the forward strand.
AGCTTCTCAATAACCGTAAACCTAATTTTAAGGATCTCAAACCTTTTAGGTGTCCTTGCATAATTTTAAAAAGAGATTTGGGTAAATTTGTTGAGAAGGCTTTTGAAGGTTATTTTCTGGGCTATGTGTCGCCTAAGAAACGAATCTTAGTTTTCTTCGCGTTGTGTAGAAGAATGGTACCATGTAGATTATCAAGGCTATACTACACCTCCTGCTGGCAAGGGTCCTGATTGGATATTCGATTATGAGGGGTTATTTAATTCTTTTTCTACCTCAACTGAAGTACCGAAAGAAGACTTGGGGCATGCTTATTTGGAAGACCAAATGTTTTCCACACCGAGATCTTCTAATTATGATGATATTGCTGGCCATGATCATCCAGAAACATCTGATGTTTCTGTATCTTCGGATGACAGTCATTTTGAAGATTTTTCTTCTGCTCCATTTGTTGAGAATCCCGAAATTATTGAGGTACCTGCTGAGAAATCGTCTCATACTGTGGATGATATAGGAGCTGAAGAAAATCTTACTAATTTAAGTGAACATGTTGTTGTTTCTGAAAATCCGACACTTCGGATAACCACGTATCATCCTTAGGACAACATCATTGTTGATCTTGATATAGACCTTCGTACACGACATCAAGTTGCTAATGAAAATGATGATAATGAATTATGTGCGTATGCTAATATGCATACTTCAGGATTCATGAGTATCTCTCGATACACTTGCTTCTAATCTCAAGTTGAACCGACAAGTGTTCGTATGGCACTTGAAGATTCTTCATGGGTTGAGGCAATGCAAAAGGAATTGTAACAGTTTGAATGAATGGGTGTATGGGATCTCATCGATAAAACTGAACGGGTTAAGAAGCCTATCCTGATTAAATGGGTATTTAAATGTTAGAAGGATGACCATGGGGTCATTGTGAGAAATAAAGCGCGTTTAGTCGTGCAACGGTTTTATCAGCAAGAATATATAGATTACACCGAAGTGTATGCTTCGGTTGCAAGACTGGAGGCAATACGTATATTTCTTGCCTATGTTTCCTTCAAGAATCTTAAATTATAACAGATGGATGTTAAAAGTGTGTTTCTTAATGGGGAACTTCATGAAGAGTTGTTCATAAAGCAACCTCCTGGTTTTGAAGATCCTGACTATCTAGACCCTGTTTACCAATTAAAGAAGGCTCTTTATGGTGTACACCAAGCCCCGAGAGATTGGTACAGCATGCTGACCATTTTACGGATAGTGGTTTCAAACATGGAACTATAATTGTTCCCTTTTTTACAAGACTTTCGGAGAAGATCTGCCCCTTGTCCATATTTATTTTGATGTTATTATATTTGGCTCGACAAACGACAAATTATGTAAGGACGTAGAGAAGTCGATGTAGACCAAGTTCGAGATGAGCTCGATGGGGGATGTGAATTTCTTTCTAGGGTTGCAGTTTCAACAGTCTGAAGATGGAATTTTCATTCATCTGATGAAGTATGTGAATGATGTATGGAGCCTATTCAAGATAACTTCCAGAAAAGTCCCTTCTACTCCTCTTCCCGTGGGTCACCGGACGAATTGGAAGATTCTATTGATTAGACCCTTTAATGTACTTAACAACATCGCGTCCTGATATAATGTTTGTTTATGTGCCAGGTATCAAGAGATTCACCGAGTGACTCATCTGGCAACGGTGAATCGTATATTTCACTATCTGAGGGGTAATACTGACATCGAGTTATGATTTCCCAAGGAAGATAGTTTCAATTTTACTGCTTTTTTCGAATCGGACTATGGAGGATGCAACATAAACTTTAAGTCTACGACAGTGGATTGTCAATTTTTAGGAAGTCGGTTTGTTTCTGGCAGTGTAAGAAGTAGACAACGGTCTCCACTTCAACTTCAGAAGCCGAATACATAGCATCCTCGAGTTGTTGTTCATAGGTTTTACGGATCTAGCAACACTTGCGGGATTACAGTTTGAAGTTTCATAATACTCCCAGTTTTACTGATAACTCTACTGCCATATGTATACGAAGAACCATGTTCATTACTCTAAAACAAAACATATTGATATTCGTTATCACTTTATCCGTGACTGCTATAAAAATAAACTAATTTACATAGAGAATGTATACACGGACAATCAGAATGCGGACATTTTTACTAAAGCATTTAATAAAACAAGATATAAATATTTGATTGGTTTAAATGGTTTAAAATCTCTTGCTGATATCTCTAAGCTCGGATAATCATTTTTTATTGTGTTTGTATAGTTTTATTTGTTTTTCTTTCTTTATTATTTTGGTTTTTGGGGGAATAAAGGGAAAATACAAAAATATTGTGCATTCTGTTTGTACAGATAAAATCCAAAAACATTCAAATATTACAAAATAAAAAAAACATTAAAGATTGTGCTTCTCAAATTTGAGTTTTGAAGCAAAAAGGGAATATGATAGTACATTGGTCATTTTAAATAGAAATTTTGGTATAAAAATAGGCTTAAAAGACTGAGTGCTTAACTGCATTGGTGCATTGGTAGGTCTTAAACGAACAACTAGGGTAAAGTATGTGATAAAAACTTAAAAATTGCCAAATTGAAAGAGGTGTTAGTCCCTACCTAAAGTCTTGGTAATGAAGGCAGAAATGTAATAGCCTGTCATACTTAAGCCTCATGGCGGTTTGATCACCAAAAATAACAAAATTCTAAATAAAAGCGTCTAGTTAATGGTTAATACTTCTATGGTGGATGGTCTTATGGCCTCAAATCCTGTGTTGTTGGGATGCCTCAAGTTTCTGGACACTGTGAATCTATATGCGGTTTATCATCTAGGTATTCATAAACATAAATATTAAAATGCTTTAAGAGCGAACCCCTATAAGTTAATAAACTTGATCACTGATGTACTTCGTATAAATTCACTACTTACTTGATCAAACACGCTTTTAGTCATACATTGTTACTCCCTTGCGTGCGTCTTAATACCAATAAGAAACGGACCCTAGGGGATACAATGTCTGTAAGCCATAGAGATGAACTCGTGCATACTCACTCACAGTCTACGAAAATTTGTGTATTGCTTGATAACAGGGGTATATCTTGTAGTGGGGATTATTTTCTTAGATTGCTCAAAAACTATAAAATCATATATTTTGATCAGCAGGCATAATGATTTAAGTCAAGTTGGGGTGACATGGTAAATTTCAAATTAAGCCTAAACTGATATTAGAGGTTGATAGTTTCTGATATCTTGTGCCTTTAATCGAAACTTAATCATATCACAAAAATATTTGAAAGTTGTTAGTGCACGGTTTTGCGTCTCGAGTCTTTGTATTTATCGTTAATGTATTTATTTTTTTTTTAATGTAATAACTATTAAGATATCAAAATAGTTCGTTAAAGATGTTATCTAGTTCGTTAAGAATGTTTAACGAACTAGACTTAAGTTATGTTCCCTCCTGATTCGTTAAGGATGTTTAACGAATCAGGGGGTGATTCGTTAAGTTTATTTCGTTAAATGTATTGTAACGAAGTCGGTGTCTAGTTCGTTATGGAATGTTAACGAACTAGACTCGTCTTCTATATATAGGGTTTCATACACTGTTTAATTTGAGTATTGAGTTAAGATTATCGAAGGTCTGCCAATATGTTATCTCAATCTTCATCTTAATATTATACATACACATATATATACAATCAATAGTAATATATAACATTAATACATAATCATATAAGAGCATCATGAACTAGATCCGTTATCGTTATTATACTCAATCAGATCTGAGTTCTGTTTAAGGTATTCTCAAGTGGTATCAGAGCAGACGGCTGCTCTCGGTGCATCGATTAAGATGATGCTTCCTGTGTGATTTTAGTGATATATTATGGTGTTTTGATGAATCTGCCATGGATGAAGCTTGGATTTGCAGATTCCGGCCAGATCTGAGTTTTTCCGGCCAAGTAACTGAATTTTCCGGCGAAAAACGTTTTCCGGAGAACAGTTCAAATCCAACAACTTGATTGATTAAGTTACTGTAGCTGATTCATTATGTTACTGTAGCTGATTCGTTATGGAAGTTTAACGAATATATTGTAGCTATTTCGTTAAGGGAGTTTAACGAATAGAGATGGTAATTTATAACGAATTAAGGTAATTCGTTAATGTGTTCAACGAAGTGTGGATATATTAACGAATGGGAGGCCATTCGTGTAACTGTTATAACGAACTAAGTTAACGAAGGGAGAGCACGAACTAAGTTAACGAATGGAGTGGATATGTATAACGAATTGAGAGGCAATTCGTTAAAAAAAAGTTATTTGGCGTGAAAATTTTTCATGCGCGAATTTTTTCCTGAATACTCGTCGTTAGTGAGATTTCATTCTTGAAAATTTTGGCGATAATATTTATTTTTCGAAAATTTTCGGTGAATTTTTGGCGGGAAAATCGGGAAAATTTTTCTTAATCGAAATTTTTCTAGGATATTCCTAATGTATTGGGTACTCTTCTCTCAAATTTTGGTAATATATTTTCCAGACGACTTTTTACTCGTTTCGATTGGCCGAGGGGGAATCCACGAGTAATTTAAGGAGGAGTTTGTTTTGTGAACTTTGAAGATTATTCAAGACCTTGCTGAATTTGTCAAGAAAAGGGGGAGATAAAATCTTTCATATGAGTTTATTTGACTTGCATCTTCCTACGTTTGCATGGTTTCTTGAAAAGTTACTGCAATTCGGGTGGTAATTCATGCTTGCAAAGCTACGTTTGACTGAGTTCAAGCCTGCAAGTGTTTTTTGATTGGTGATTGATTTGTTCAAAGATTGAAACCTGACTATGTGGGATACGGGTGTTTGTCCGTTTACTTCTTTCTGAGGGACTTTGATCCTGACTATGTTGGATACGAGTATACGGCGGATTACTTCTGTTGAGGGGGACGATTCTCGAACGGATTGATCTTATTGAAGAATATACGAGTCTTGTCATTAGATTGAAGAATTTGATCGTTCTGGATTGATTAGTGGAGGTTGAAACTCTGAATCATATGCCCAAACATTAGTGCATCTTTGAGAATGGGATGTGGAAGAGCTTCAAAGAGTTATTTGGGATAAACGTTATCAAGAGAGGGAAAACCGAAGTGAAAGATGTTGAATGATTGAGTTGTTCATGAAGATGTGTGACAAGGTTAAACGTAAAGATATGTTTTTCTTTACCGGTGTTGACGGATAGCTGATGACTTGTTAAACGTAAAGATATGTTTTTCTTTACCAAGTTGCTCGATTGCTCTTAATTTGATAGATAATTTGGTGTTTTAGATCTGTTAATCGTTATTTCGGTATTATTGAATATTCAGTTTGATTCGGATCAATTGAGAGTGAATTGGTCTAGTTATGGAATAATTTGGATTAGATCTGTGGTTGTTAAGGTTTTGGTCAGGTGTGGTGAGAAGTAATTGGAAATTGGTTTGGTTTTTGATTGGATTGAGTTGGTTTTGTTTTGGCCGAAAACAGGGTATTAGTTTTGGTCAAATTGGTTATTTAATACGGTAATTTGAGTTATGAGATGGTTTGATTTGGATTCGTGTTGTGTTTCCATGTAGATTGATAGGTAAATTGAACGATTTGGTTGAGTATTGACTGAGTATTACAAATTTAAGATCGGTTTGGGGTGTTCATATTATTCCAGAAATCTGTAAATGTATGTTTGAATGTTTGAAGATTTGATGATCTTCATCTGATCTTTGAAGATTCGTTAAAACTTCAAGCTGATTCGTTAACATTTCTAGCTGATTCGTTATAGTTATTGGCTAATTCGTGAACCAGTTCGTTACATTTTCTGATTCGTGCTTTTAAATTTGTGTCTACACGTGTCCACTTCGTTTACTGTTATTCTAACAACTTTTTGCCACGTGGAAAAAGTTGTCAGAGTTTGTTACAACCGTTGTAACAACTTGATTCGCTTTAGTTGATTCGCTATCAATTGTAGCTACTTCGTTACTTTAATTCGTCACTTAATTCGTTAAGTGATTCGTTAAGATTTACTCAGTGATTCGTTACTCTGAAATCGGGTTCGTTAATCTGATTCGTTGACTCATTTCATCATTCTAATTCGTTGACCGATTCGTTAAAACTCATTTCAGATTCGTTAACATTTCAGATTCGTTAAAACTTATTCTTGATTCGTTACTTGGACAACTTTCAATTCGTTAATTGTGATTCGTTATCCACTGTTTATAGTTCGTTAATTCCATTGTTTACAGTTCGTTAATTCCACTGTTCACAGTTCGTTTATATATTTTTAACCTTTAACCCTTGAAGTTTGAAAATACTGTCATTTAGCAACATCGCTGGTATGTATGCTTTGGCTTCTCAAAATATGTTAATGCAACAAATGTTGCAACTGGACACCGAAATCGGTTCACATTCAAATGTCCATGATTAATGAAATTTATCACTTTTGCTAAATGTGAACCACGTTTCTGTGCTCATTTGGGTTCTGTACACCCTGATTGCTCATATTGCTTGGATGAGGTGTATGATGTTCCAAAGATAGGAGATGACACTATAGGATTCACACCTAAAGCCATCTTTCAATACTCTCAAGAAGAGAAGAAAGCATTGGAAATTGAAACAAAAGCCTACTCTACTCTTACGATGGCTTTACCTGAAAACATCTTTCACCAAGTTGGTAGCATAAAGATTTGTGCTTCGTTATTCCAACACATTCGTATAAGGAGTATGGGTAACACCGCTGAAAGCAAGAAAGTCATGCTAAAGTTTCAATTTAGAAACTTTAATCTGCTTAAGGGTGAGACTGTTGAGGAGATGACGACAAGGTTTAGTCATTTGATAGCTGAGATGGATAAAATGAAATTGGAAACTTCTGAAGTTGATAAGATTGATACTATCAAGAGTGCACTACCGAGTTCATATTCTACGTTTTTGATGGTTCTGAAAGAGAACAATTACTAAAACAATGAACACTTGACTGCATCTGAATTCATGCAAAAAATCGAAGCAAGAGAGTACGATCTCCAAAGTCAAAACTCTTCTAAGGACAATCAAGATCCTGCTTTTTATGGTGGAAGTATGCCCTTGATTTCAACCATATCACCGATCACTACATTTCTTACACAAAATGCAAGTGAGAATGCAACAACTATTTATAATGATCCAAGAACATGTTTCTACACTGCTGGTAATTCGGGATCACCTGGTGCTTCTGGTGGATCTGGAAATTAATCCACTACAAATCAGTTCTCTCCACCACCAACTGTAAACATGAAGGAAGCTGAAAAAAAATTTTCTTTCCTGACAGCCTTCATGTCTTCTTATGAGATTTTGGTGAGTAGCAAGATTGCTACTAGTGATTTGACTGATGAAGACTATGATCAGATTGATCCGGATGACTTAGAGATTATGGACTTGAAATGGAACATGGCAATGATTGTTCGTAAAGTTAAGAGGTTTATGCAAAGGACTTGCAAAGATCTTCCCGCTTTAAACAAGAAGTTGGGATTTGATAATCTAAATGTCAAATGTTATAATTTCCAGGAATTTGGGCATTTTGCAAAAGAGTGTGATAAGCGGAAAAAGGAGTATACTGGTCTCGTGGTCAAAACCAAAGTTCTTCTACACCACGAGGGAATGATGCTGAAAAGAAACCGTCTACCTCTGGGTCACAACTTAGGGCCGAGTGGCAGCCTCGACCCGAGCGGAAGTGCGATGTGTCTGGAAACTCGGGATCGTAAATGTATTCGAGTACTATTCTGATCGCCTCTTTCTTGATCCTTTCTATAAACCAATGTTAGCTGATGTAACTGATTGGTCACAACGACTGTTGTGTGGTGATAATCAAGCTAATTTGGTCATGTTCAAGACAAATGATGTATTTCAAGATGCAAGTGGAAGTGAGTTATCGTCTGACAATGACACTGAATCGGACTCTGATGATTCATGTGTTAATATTCCAACCACGTTTTCTTGCATGGCTAAGATCAATGAGGTTAGTCCTTCTATCTCTGCTACTTCGTCTGTTAAAGTAACTTGTGTTGAATGTGAAACTAACAAACCTAAGTTAGAGTCTTTAAAGAATCATAATGATAATTTAGTAAGAGAAATTGCTTCATTAAAGGATACTTATCGACAATGTCTTGAATCTCAAATGAGATCTCGAGAGAAGATTGAAGCTTTGTCGACAAGTAACCATGATCTCAAGGCTGAGTTATCCGTTAAAATGACAATCAATGATCAAAAGTTTCAAGAAATTCTGAAACATCGTTCAAAGATAACCGAGCTTGAGAATGAGATACTTGAGTTAAAGAACAAGTTGGGAAAATTCAGAAATTCTTCCTTTTTTCTAAACGAAATAATCAAAGTATCTGGCAAGCAAAAAGATGCAAAGAAAGTTATAGGTTTTGTTGAAATTCCACCACCTTTTCACAATGATTATAAAGTAAATCCTTTTGCTAAAAGAGAAGAAGATGTGATTGTGAACGAATCTGTGATTTCAGAAAAGTGTGAACCAGTTAAACCTAAAATTGTTAAAGCCCAATCTACAACTCAAAAACCTCATGTAGAAAGCAACAAAGTCTTTGTTGAAAATGTTGACAAAGTGATTATTGAGGATGTGTTTGAACATGAGGTTGTACACAAAAACGATAACATTCCAAGTTCTAATCACATTCTTTGTGAACCTCATGAATTTGAAGATGTTGTGTAAGGTTCACACACAACTCATGTGAGAAACGAAAACCAAGTTAAGGTTAAACCTGTGAAGGCATGGAAATCAGAAAAACCAAATATTTCTGATGAGGATTTGATGCGTTTCATCAATCCTACTACTTTTAAGCCATCATCTGCTCGTGTTTTTAAGTTAAAGCGAATGAACACGATGTTCACTGAAAAATACATTCCGATTAGTATTATCAAACCAGAACTGATTGAAAGTGTCTTTTACAATGAAACTGACAAGCTACAAGACCTTTAACATCAATATGCTTGTGCCAAAACATCAAACTCATCAGACCCATTGGTTAGAGCTAAACAAGTATTAAAAAATGCTAAGAAAGTTCAGTTTGTGAAATCCACTAGAACTGACACATTGCAAAGTTTTTTAAACTGCTCTAATCTTGACTTTTATTTGAAAAAGAAGTCTGTATCGTTTGATGATTTGGCCAAGAGTTTCACTTGTGAATCATCAACCTTCTGTTGCATCTGTTTTTGCCAAACCTCACCATGATCGTGTGGACATGCGAATTTGCTTTTTGTGTGGACAACAAGGTCATGTGGTGAGAAACTATGGTCAGCAGAAATCCCAGATGCTTCATCCATTTGTCAAGGACCATTCAAAACCGGTTCCCTTGATAAAGGAGATTCTGAAACGACTTGTGTCATGTTATGATGATACTCAAATCATGTTTTCAAACGTGAATCCACGTAAGGTAATTCATGTAAATGAAACACATGGTCAAGTGAAACCAAAGTTTGTGCCGACTGCGCCTATATGCAAGAACCTGAACTCAAATGTCGTTCAAGCTTCTTATCTAAGACGAAAGTCTAAGAAGCCGGTAAATTATTCTCTAGTTGCTGAACAACAGTTGAATTCTGTTCAAGTTAATGTTTCAAGAGAAACTCAAAAGGTGCCCAAGACTAAGGCCTGGGCTGCCTTTTTGTACTAATCACTTTTACTTTCTCTGTAGGATACATCCAAGACCGTGTCTGGTGAAAACTGGATAATGGATAGTGGATGTTCTCGTCATATCACTGGAAATCTCAACCTCTTAACAAATGTGATAAATATTCAAGGGGTTTATGTGGTTTTTGCTAGGAATTCTGGGGGCATGATAACACAAGAGGGTGAAGTTTCAAATGGTCACATTAATTTTGTAAAAGACAATTACTGTGACAAAGTGGATCATAATTTATTGAGTTTGTCGCAAATCTGTGACAAGAAGTACACCATGGTATTTACCGATAAAGAGTGTCTGATTTAGAAAACGGGATATGTGATTCCCGAGGAAATGGCTGTCATGTGATCACCTCAATTAAATGATATTTATGTCTTAAATATGAGTTCTAAAGTATCAACGTCTATCGAAACATGTTTTGTCTCAAAAGCAACCGAGAAGGACTCTATTCTATGGCATCGTAGAATGGGTCACATACATATTCGTAAGATGAACTATTTAATGGCGAATGACCTAGTTGAGGGTGTTTCTTAGAAGAACTTTAAGTTATCTGATCACTGCGTTGCGTGCAAGAAAGGCAAGCAGAAGAAAAATTCACATCCATCTAAGTTATTGAATTCCATTGATACTCCTCTTCAACGACTTCATATGGATCTTTTTGGTCCTGTGAATCGTGCGAGCATCTCTGGAGATTGGTATTGTCTCGTTGTTATCGATGATTATTCAAGATACTCATGGGTCTTATTTATTTGTTCCAAAGGTCAAGCACCTGTTATGGTACAAAACATAATCACTAAGATCGAATCACTATACAAACAAAAGGTGATGAGAATTCGAAGTGACAATGGTACTGAATTTAAGAACACTGTATTGGATTTCTTTTGTGTTCAAAAGGTAATTCACCGAGAATACAGTGCACCCTATGTACCCCAACAGAACGGTATTGCTGAAAGGAATAATAGAACTTTGATTGAAGCCGCAAGAACCATGCTTGCTGATTCTAAGCTTCCCGTCCAATTCTGGAATGAGGCGGTGAATACAGCTTGCTATACGCTTAATCGGGTTTAACTATTAAGTGACTCAAGAAGACAAGTTACGAGCTTTTGACCAATCAAAAGCCTAACTTAAAGTACCTGGAACCATTTGGGTGTCCGTGTACAATGTTGAAGAAGGATGTGGGTATGTTTGAAGAAAAAGCTATCGAAGGTTATTTCTTGGGATATGCATCTCCAAAGAAACGTGTATTTAATTTCACTTCTGGTTGTGTTGAGGAATGGTATCATGTGGACTGTCAAAAGTACACCACTACTCCTCAAGGGAAAGGTCCCGACTGGATGTTTCACTATGATGGTTTATTTACTTCATTTACTCCTTCAACTGAACACATCGATGAGGATCTGGTTCGAGCATACTTTGATGATCATTTGGCCATTCCAAGATTTTTAAGTTCTAATGATGTTGAAGCTCGACCTGATGCTCCAATTGAAGAATCATATGTTGCTTCTCCAGTTAATGTTGATAATCTATCTTCTTCTAATGATGATGATCAAGTAGAAGATCAAGTTATTGCACTTGACAGTGATAATGTTTCATCTCCTGAACTTGGTAAACATTACACTAATTTATTTGATAATGTTGTTGTTCATGAGAATCCCACTCTTCGGATTCATGGATATCATCCACATGAAAACATCATTGGAGAACTTGATGTGGGTGTACAAAAACGTCATCAAGTTGCTTCGTCAAGTGAGAATAACGTATTATGTGCCTATGCTGACTTACATTCTTCTGGAATTGTAAATGTTGCTAAATTCACTTGCTTTCTATCTCAAGTTGAACCAACAACACCTCGTATGGCTCTTCAAGATCCTTCTTGGGTAGAAGCTATGTAAGAGGAATTACAGCAATTTGCACGGTTGGGTGTTTGGGACTTAATCGACAAACCTGCTAGAGTCAAGAAAGCTATTCCGACTAAGTGGGTATTTAAGCGTAAGAAAGACGATCGAGGGGTGATTGTTAGAAACAAAGCACGATTAGTGGTGCAAGGTTTTCATCAGCAGGAGGGTATTGATTACACAGAAGTATATGTTCCAGTTGCAAGACTAGAGTCGATTCGAATCTTCCTGGCATATGCTGCTTATAAGATTATCAAGGTCTATCAAATGGATGTTAAAAGTGCTTTTCTCAATGGTGAACTACACGAGGAAGTGTTTTTTTACAGCCTCCTGGTTTTGAAGATCCTGATTATCCTGACCGAGTTCACCGATTAAACAAGGCCCTATATGGTCTACATCAAGCCCCGAGAGCTTGGTATGGCACTCTCGCCGACCATCTGACTGATAACGGATTCAAGCGAGGGACTGTCAACTGCACTTTATTATATAAGACCGTTGGTGATGATCTTCTCCTAGTTCAAATTTAGGTCGACGATATTATCTTTGGGTCTACAAACGACATGTTGTGTAAGGAGTTCGAGAAGTCCATGCAAACTAAGTTCGAGATTAGCTCGATGGGAGAGATGAATTTCTTTCTAGGGTTGCAAGTTCACCAGTCTGCAAACAGAATCTTTATTCACCAGACCAAGTATGTGAATGATATTTTGAGCCGGTTCAAGATATCTGCCGGAAAAATCCTGTAACACCCCGTAACCGCAGCGGAAACGTAAACGGGATGCAACAGACGCATCTGATATAAACATCATTGCTTATAAAGAAAACACCACTACATTAATTTACATCGCAATACATTGTTCCGAGTTTCGTTATCATCTAGGCGTTAACACATATGTTTTTACCGATAATACGTTAACATATTCAATACAAAATAAAGACCACTAAGCCTCCACAAAAGCACGCATCATCAAGCACGTATCAATTATTCCAGTTTGGGAGTACCTAGAAAGCATGTAAAGAAAACGGGTCAACTACGAATAGTTGGTGAGTTTCACTAATTTAAATAAACCATGACAAATCATTATAGAAATCATATATTAGCGATGAAATTATGCTGAGCCCACAAGTGAAACCTCTGTTAACCCAGAGACACATCCAATAACCTCTGGGGACACTGTTAACCCAGAAACACATTTAATAACCTCTGGGGACACTGTTAACCCAGAAACACATCTAATAACCTCTGGGGACACTGTTAACCCAGAAACACATCTAATAACCTCTGGGGACACTGTTAACCCAGAAAAACATTTAATACCCTCTGGGGACACTGTTAACCCAGAAACCCATTAAAAAACCTCTGGGGACACTGTTAACCCAGAACACTGTTTTGGGCCTTACAATGTTGGCAACTCAGACAATTACCATCTTAATACATTACTGTACGATTCCCGTACAATAAACATTATATAAATACATTCATTTCCATGCGATCAGCATGTACTTAAACATTTTGATAGAAACATGCTTTCCGCCCCGGGAAAATATTTAAAACAGTTCAGTAAAAAGGGGCTCGTGAAACTCACCTTTTCGTGAGCAAATATGTAACACTGTGCACGGCTAACGGTCCGGATCTGTAATACGATCCCTAATTCGTTACTATACAATTTCTATTAATATAACTTAAATTCGTGTTAACCGGTACGTCTGGGGACACTGTTAACCCAGTAACGTACACGATCCGGGGACAACGTTAACCCCGGAACACTTCTCAGGACTTAGATTGTGATATCGTTAGAGTTTGACCGTCAAAATTATTATTATTTGTTTTCCTCGTTTTGCGTGCCTAGCACGGTTATCCGTTTTTATGTTTCAAAAATGAGTTTGGTCACACACGACCCGAAAATAGTGTTTGACTGATATTTTAGTTAAAGCCGTGAATTTAGAGCTCGGTTTAGACGCCCCGTTTGGCCGCGGGACCCGTTTCCGTCTTTAGGGTGCCGGAAACTGTTATTTCGGATAAAAATACCCAAATCATCCGAATTATTTTCGGATGATTTATTTTTACTTGATTAACTTAGTTTCATGAAAATGGTTCATTTTTAAGGTTTTTATACACCAGTCAGCTCGCTTAGGCGAACTTTGCCGGTTTACGCGTTTTAAGCTTTAAAAGTTTGTTTTTATGTTCTTTTTAGCACAAATAATTATCCGTTTAGTCTCGGATCTTGAAATTTTGCACAAATCACTTTTTGACAGTAAGGAATTTTATAAAAATATTTCCAGAAATCTTTTTTATATTTAACATTTATTTATCTATTTTTAAACGTCATTTAAACACCAAATATATCGAAAATACCAAACGACCTTAGAAAAATCCCAAATTTTTCTGGGATGACTCCTGCTATCCACATAGTTCCCTGTAATTTTTCCAGAACCAAAATCTCATTTTTCATGCCATTTTCACCAAAACCGAGCTAGAAAACCCTAGAACTCGTTTTACCGAAAAGCCTACTTAGACTTCTCCAACGGATCTGAAATTTTTTGTTTGACTTTTATATGTTATATAAAGCTTATCTGGAATTTTTCAGAATTTTTCATGATGTTTAGCTATTTTTCATCATTTTTAGCCAAAACCGAGCATTAAATTCACCAAATATTCATTCTTTATCCAAAAATTACCAAATTTTCACAGATCTCATATTTTCATGCGTAGATCATCTCTGTGAAATTTCATGACCCAACTCTAATTCTATCACAATCTGTCCAAATCATATAAATCATACGAAAAACCGAACTACCTTGTGTTTCTAGCTTTAAACCGCGAGGATCTCGCTTTCTAGCCTTTGCTAGCAACTAGATACAACACCTACAAGCACAACAACACCACACCAAGCAAGTTACACCCACAATCAAGCCATTTCTTTCATGGTTTCGGTTATGATAAAGAAACAAAGATTTTAACCGTAAAATTCGTTTTTAACTCTTTTAACTCCTTTCTTGGACCAAGATCCCTTGTATAACTTGTATACATCACTTGATCATGCAAGAATCGGTTTCATCTCGGGTTTTCACCCATTTCTTACTTGAAACCTCATTTTCTCAAGATTATGGAATTAAAAACCAAGATTCAACCCTTATATCATGTTTTTACCTTGTGACTTCGGGTTAAAGATCAAGGTCTTGGCTGAGATTTGAAGAGAGGGAAAGGTTTGGAGCTTGAATGTATGAAGAAAAAAGAAAATAAAAGGCTAAGGGGGAAAACCCCTAGCCGATCGGAACTATTAAGGAGTGGGGTGGGGCCCACTCCTTCATTCTTGGCCACACATTCGGATTACGCAATCTGGATAATGTTGTGAATAATCTGATTCAGTTCGTTTTTCGGTTAAATGCTTAATTCGGCTTAAAACGAGGTTAAAACGGTCGTATTTCGGCTTAAAAATGAAATTTATATAAAACCGATTTAAAAACTTTAAAAACTTAAACCATGACATTTATTGACTTAAAACATCATATTATTAATAACTGCACATCTTTTTTCGGCTTGATTGATCATTTCTTGCTTGGTTTGGTATTAAAGGTTTCGTTTAACGTACCGACGTACCATTAAATCAAAATTCTTTTTCCGTGCTATAATTCACTTATCCCGAAGCTTTAATGCTTCGTAAACATTACTAAACATCATATATTTCGTCTATAACGTAATCCCCGATTCGTTCGGGTTTCAATAACCGTTCATCGGTTAATCGTAATTCCAATACGATTAGCCGTATGATCGAGTATAATTCGTACTGTGAATCATTCATACTCGTATAAATTCATTATAATTCATATTAAATGACACGTAAATAGTATATACCGGCTAGGGTATACCTGAATTTGCTGGAATCGTTACATTCTCCCCCCGTTACAAAAATTTTGTCCTCAAAATTTTACGCGTCAACTACTTCCTTTTGAGGAAATAGGTGGGGGTATTTCTTCCGAAATTCGTCCTTTCGTTCCCATGTATATTCTGGGCCTCATTGCGAGTTCCATCTAACTTTGACCAACGGGATCTTATTGTGTCTTAGTTGCTTGATTTTCTCGTCCACTATTTCTATGGGTTCCTCTACGAAATTAAGCTTATCACTTATTTGGACACCCTCTAAGGGTAACACCGATGTCTCATCCGACAGACACCTTTTCAAGTTCGACACGTGAAACACATTGTGAACTGCACTCAGTTCATCAGGCAGTTCTAATCGGTATGCTACAGGACCGATTTTTGCAGTAATGTCGAATGGTTCAATGTATCTAGGGGCTAACTTCCCCGCCTTTCCAAATCTGACTACTCCTTTCCAAGGTGATACTTTCAAATACACTTTATCACCTTTCTCAAATGATAACGGTTTTCTACGGGTATCGGCATAACTCTTCTGCCGATCCTGTGCGGCCTTCAGATTGTTCTTAATTTCAAGGATTTTGCTGGTCGTTTCCTGGACCAGATCTGATCTAATAACATGTGTGTCGCCCACTTCAGTCCAGCAGAGTGGTGATCGGCACTTCCGTCCATACAATGCTTCGTAAGGTGCTGCCTTTATACTGCTATGGTAACTGTTATTATAGGAAAATTCAACGAGTGGGAGATATTGATCCCAATTTCCCTTAAAATCCAGTACGCATGCACGAAGCAAATCCTCCAGTGTTTGGATGGTCCTCTCAGACTGACCGTCGGTCTGAGGGTGGTAAGCTGTGCTTAGATCAATACGCGTTCCCAGCGCTTCTTGTACAGCTTGCCAAAGATTGGAGGTGAAATGGCTATCTCAATCGGAGATGATTGAGATGGGTATCCCATGACGAGACACAATTTCATTTATATAAATCTGCGCAAGTCTCTCGGTGTTATAATTATTTCTAATCGGAATAAAATGTGCCGACTTGGTTAATCGATCCACGATTACCCAAATTGCATCGTGTCCACGGGACGTCTTAGGGAGATGTGTCACAAAATCCATCGTGATTTGCTCCCATTTCCATTCGGGAATTTCCGGTTGTTGTAACATCCCCGAGGGTTTCTGGTGCTCCGCCTTAACCCTCGCACACGTCGTACACTTGCCGACGTATGTGGCTATGTCCTTTTTCATACCCGGCCACCAGTAGAACTCCTTCACATCCTTGTACATCTTATCCGATCCCGGATGTATGGATATTTCGATTTATGCGCTTCGTCCATGATTAATTCACGAAGGGCATGGAGGGTCGGGATCCAAATCCGATTTTTGAAATAGAGAATTTCGTCCACGCGCTGTTCGAAATTCTTCTCGTTACCGTAAAGTCCCTCTTTTTCCAATTGCTCCTCTTTCAACGCCTCGCGTTGAGCGACTCGAACCAGGTCCGAAAGGTTCGACTGGACTATCATCCCCAGCGCTCGCACTCGCAATGGCTTAACCCGATCCTTCCTACTCAAGGCATCGGATACGACGTTAGCCTTGCCGGGGTGATAACGGATGTCACAGTCATAGTCGCTTAATAACTCGACCCATCTTCGTTGCCTCATATTCAGTTCTTTCTTATCGAATATGTGTTGCAAACTTTTATGATCGGTGAAGATGGTGCACTTTGTACCGTAGAGATAATGTCTCCAGATTTTAAGTGCGAAGATAACTGCTCCCAGTTCTAAGTCATGAGTAGTGTAATTTTTCTCGTGTACTTTTAACTGTCGAGAAGCATAGGTTATAACCTTATTATTCTGCATCAACACGCATCCTAACCCTCTACGGGATGCGTCACAATACACGACAAAACCATCTTCTCCGTCGGGGAGACTTAAGATCGGCGCTTGGCACAATCTTTGTTTTAGCGTTTGAAATTCCGTTTCCTGCTCTTCACCCCATTCATACTTTCGATCCTTTTGAGTCAGAAGGGTTAAAGGTTGGGCGATGCTGGAAAAGTTCTCTATAAATCGACGATAGTATCCAGCTAAGCCTAAGAATTGGCGGATTTCCTTTGGCGATTTAGGCGCTTGCCAATTCTTAACTGCTTCAACCTTACTTAGATCAACGTGTATTCCTTGATGGTTTATAACGTGACCAATGAAATGCACTTCTTGTAACCAGAAGTTACACTTGGAGAATTTTGCATACAACTTCTCCTGATTAAGAAGCTCTAAAATTAATCTTAAGTGTTGCTCGTGCTCTTCTTTACTCTTCGAGTATATCAAAATATCGTCAATAAACACGATGACGAATTTGTCGAGGTAGGGTTTACAGACTCGATTCATGAGATCCATGAACACTGCTGGCGCATTTGTTAGCCCGAAAGGCATAACTAAGAACTCGTAATGGCCGTAGCGAGTCCGGAATGCGGTTTTTGGGATATCCTCCTCCTGAATTCTAACCTGATGGTACCCCGATCTAAGATCAATTTTTGAGAAGTAGCTCGCACCTTGCAGTTGGTCGAACAGGTCATCAATTCGGGGAAGAGGATACCTATTTTTGATTGTTAACTTGTTCAACTCCCTGTAATCAATGCACATTCTAAGGCTCCCGTCCTTCTTTTTCACGAATAGTACAGGTGCACCCCACGGGGAATAACTAGGACGTATAAATCCTTTATCCAACAATCTTGCAACTGATTGGATAATTCTTGCATCTCAGATGGTGCAAGTCGGTAGGGCGCCTTAGCAATAGGGCCAGCTTGAGGTAATAAGTCGATTCTGAATTCGACCTGTCGGGTTGGCGGTAGTCTAGGAAGTTCTTCTGGGAAAACTTGTGGAAATTCGCGCACCACTGGTATATCATCCACTCGTTTCTCCTCAAAATTTGTGGCAGTCAAGCTCGCTAGATACGCCACACATCCCTGGCGTATATATTTTAACACCTTGAGGTGGGATATAAACGGTATCATATTGCCCGACTTCTCACCCTGCACTAATACCTCTTCGTCATCCGACACCCGGATCTTGACGATTTTCTTTTCACAGTTTATTTCTACCTTGTTACGTGCTAACCAATCCATTCCCACTATCACGTCAAAACTACCCAATTCTACCGGTAACAAGTCAATCAGGAAGGATTGTTCGTTCAGAATAAAAGGGCAATTCCGAACTATTCGATTAACTATCATGGTTTTACCGTTAGCGACTTCTACGGTATAAGGTTCTATGGTTTCACCAATTGGAAGGTTTGCTATCGATAGGAACTTAACGGAGACAAAACTTCTATCGGCGCCCGTATCAAATAATACAGAAGCGTAATGATCAGAGACGAGGAAGGTACCTGTCACTACGCTGGGGTCTTGGCGTGCCTCGTTCGCCCCCATCACAAATGCTCGGCCTCTTGCCGGGTTGGACGACGATGCCTGACCCGCGGTTTGCCGCCCATTTCCTCCCTGGTTCAGTTTCGGACAGTTTCTCTTGAAGTGATCTGTGCTGCCGCATTCAAAGCAAGCACGGCTGGTGGTCATCACTTGATTTCCTTGTGGGTTTTGTTGTCGGGCTGGTTGGGTCCTAACTGGTTGCGCACGGATAGGTTGAGGTTGTCGGTTCAGATTGTTCAGGTTTGTCCTACATCTCGGTGCGGAGTGCCCTTCCCTGCCACACCGATGGCACACTACCACCCTGCACTCGCCACCATGTTGGTAACCGCATTTCCCACACCTGGGAAACGTCCTTGTCTGCGGTTCCTGCCTCCCGCCTGAACTAGACATGGCGTAGTTCTGGGCAGTGGGCCTAGTACGTTTATTTTGCTGCTTTTCCTGGATCCTATGGTCACGTGTACCCCGCTTTCCCCGAGCGGATTCTCCTGCCACCTTCAGTGACCCGCTCCTTACGAAATCATACGTGACGATACCAGCTTGCGTCACCGCCCCCTCATACGTCTGGTGTCCCCCAGAATTGACTATACTTCTTACAACTGGAGTTAGTCCCCAAATATAACACTCAACCCTCTTCGACTCTGGGGTGACCAGCCATGGCACCAATCGCGATAACTCATTAAACCGGTTCGTGTAACCCAAGTGGTCTGCCCCCTGCATCTCCAGGTTCCACAATTCATTTTCTAATTTCTGCAATTCGTTTTTCGGGCAGAAATGTTCCAGTACAAGAGCCTTGAGCTCTGTCTAGGTCATGCGGTTTGTCGCTGCCTGACCGCGAGTCTGCACTATGGTGTTCCACCATGTCAAGGCATGGTCCGTGAATGTGCAGGTGGCGTACTTAACAACACAATCCTCGGGGCAGTTGCTGATGTTCACAACTGATTCTATTTTCTCGATCCACTTAACCAACCCATTTGGTCCTTCAGACCCGCTAAACTCTAGGGGCTTGCACAACATAAAGTCTTTGATTGAACAACCCCTGGATGCAGGAATTGGCCCAGTGCGGTTCGTTTCTCCGGTTGGTATAGGGCCATTACTGTCCGTAACGACCACCCTAGGCGGTGCGTCATTACTCGGAATCGTGTTATCGTTCTGTGGAGGATTAACATTTTGTTCCCCGT
Source organism: Bidens hawaiensis (assembly GCF_021521415.1). Taxonomy (NCBI): domain Eukaryota; kingdom Viridiplantae; phylum Streptophyta; class Magnoliopsida; order Asterales; family Asteraceae; genus Bidens; species Bidens hawaiensis. The sequence goes on from NW_027493636.1 coordinate 47,866, forward strand.
CATTATTGGTGGTCGTTTGATTGCTCGGACGGGTTGGATTGGTCGAATTGTTAATACTGGCGGCGATGCGCAATACTATATCCGGTATCGCCGCCTCTAGCTGTTGAGCAATCAAACGACTCACATCTACTTCTGACATTTGAGCTGATCGTTTTGGTGCCATTCTACACAACATTAAGAAAATACATATAATTAATACAAGTTCCAATCATAACACACAACCCACATTCCATTCATTAATAAACATCAGTACATATTACATCAACGTCAGTTCACATACTTTCCTGTCATCATTACATAGGTTAAGTTTTCATACATAGGGCCTATGTCGGCATCATCTCGACATAACCCGCAATGGGTCAGTTCTTGAATGATACCCAAAAGTATCTATAATGATATACCCCAAAAGAGACCCCCTAAGGGCCAGTGGTTGTATTATAACTACCCAAGATTCACTCTATGTTAGGATCACCACTAACTGCTTACACAGAGTATCAAAAAGCGGTCCATGACTTCTACCATCCTAACATCACTAAACACGGTGGTATACCCACCACACCAACACTGCCACCAACACCACCATCACTGCCAACACACCCCGGACCCGCGCCTCTAACCGATCAATCATCAATTGGGAGTATGAGTACTCCCTCCTTAGCTGCGCAATCGCATACTGGTGGTCCAGTATGCAGTCCCCCAGATACATCCGCCTCTGCACTCCCACTGTCAAGGCGGCGGAGTGCTCATTCACCTGCTCGGTGAGCACTCGTAGCCATGCCGCCGCGTCCCTTTCCTGCCTAGGGAGACCCCACACAGGTGGAGTCACAGGTTCGGGCTGGGAGCGGGAGGGCTCGCCTCTGCGGGTAGCAGGTCTGGGTGGGGGAGAGGTAGGTGGGACATGCGGGACACTGATCCGCGCCGTGAGGCGGGGTCCGAATCCGGGAGGGATAGGGGTGGCCTGTGATGCGGGTGGGGTGAGGGATCTGACAATCCTGACTGGGGAGGACTGGCTAGAGCTCTTAAAACTAGCCTCGCTAGGCTCAGAGCTGGATGATATGCGTAGACTCCCAGAGTTCCCGGAGCTGACTTCCTCCGGGTCCTCCTCCACCAATAAACTATGAGTTCTCGACATTCTTACCTGCACACAAGTTAATCAAACATATAGTTCTTTCCATAGTGTAAACCATAATCAAATTAATATACACTTACTTATACAACTTTACCACATAACAATATTATCATATATTTACACATATGTTGCCAATTTTACCTATTAAAGTCCCCCGTGACTTCCCCTGAATTCCCTCGTGCAGGCAAGTCTGTTATTATGTTCCGGACCATAATAACTCACTTGTCCATCCAAGTTCATCCAGATCTCGTCACTATAAATTATTAGTTGATATTCAGATCCTATAATACTTGTGCTACTGGTTATATTTTAGGTATCTTTTTAAAGACATCCTAATTCTTTATAACCAATGGCTCTGATACCAAGTTCTGTAACACCCCGTAACCACAGCAGAAACGTAAACGGGATGCAACAGACGCATCTGATATCAACAGCATTGCTTATAAAGAAAACACCACTACATTAATTTACATCGCAATACATTGTTCCGAGTTTCGTTATCATCTAGGCGTTAACACATAAGTTTTTACCGATAATACGTTAACATATTCAATACAAAATAAAGACCACTAAGCCTCCACAAAAGCACGCATCATCAAGCACGTATTAATTATTCCAGTTTGGGAGTACCTAGAAAGCATGTAAAGAAAACGGGTCAACTACGAATAGTTGGTGAGTTTCACTAATTTAAATAAACCATGACAAATCATTATAGTAATCATATATTAGCGATGAAATTATGCTGAGCCCACAAGTGAAACCTCTGTTAACCCAGAGACACATCCAATAACCTCTGGGGACACTGTTAACCCAGAAACACATTTAATAACCTTTGGGGACACTGTTAACCCAAAAACACATCTAATAACCTCTGGGGACACTGTTAACCCAGAAACACATTTAATACCCTCTGGGGACACTGTTAACCCAGAAACCCATTTAATAACCTCTGGGGACACTGTTAACCCAGAACACTGTTTCGGGCCTTACAATGTTGGCAACTCAGACAATTACCATCTTAATACATTACTGTACGATTCCCGTACAATAAACATTATATAAATACATTCATTTCCATGCGATCAGCATGTACTTAAACATTTTGATAGAAACATGCTTTCCGCCCCAGGAAAATATTTAAAACAGTTCAGTAAAAAGGGGCTCGTGAAACTCACCTTTTCGTGAGCAAATATGTAACACTGTGCACGGCTAACGGTCCGGATCTGTAATACGATCCCTAATTCGTTACTATACAATTTCTATTAATATAACTTAAATTCGTGTTAACCGGTACGTCTGGGGACACTGTTAACCCAGTAACGTACACGATCCGGGGACAACGTTAACCTCGGAACACTTCTCAGGACTTAGATTGTGATATCGTTAGAGTTTGACCGTCAAAATTATTATTATTTGTTTTCCTCGTTTTGCGTGCCTAGCACGGTTATCCGTTTTTATGTTTCAAAAATGAGTTTGGTCACACACGACCCGAAAATAGTGTTTGACTGATATTTTAGTTAAAGCCGTGAATTTAGAGCTCGGTTTAGACGCCCCGTTTGGCCGCGGGACCCGTTTCCGTCTTTAGGGTGCCGGAAACTGTTATTTCGGATAAAAATACCCAAATCATCCGAATTATTTTCGGATGATTTATTTTTACTTGATTAACTTATTTTCATGAAAATGGTTCATTTTTAAGGTTTTTATACACCAGTCAGCTTGCTTAGGCGAACTTTGCCGGTTTACGCGTTTTAAGCTTTAAAAGTTTGTTTTTATGTTCTTTTTAGCACAAATAATTATCCGTTTAGTCTCGGATCTTGAAATTTTGCACAAATCACTTTTTGACAGTAAGGAATTTTATAAAAATATTTCCAGAAATAATTTTTATATTTAACATTTATTTATCTATTTTTAAACGTCATTTAAACACCAAATATATCGAAAATACCAAACAACCTTAGAAAAATTCCAAATTTTTCTGGGATGACTCCTGCCATCCACATAGTTCCCTGTAATTTTTCCAGAACCAAAATCTTATTTTTCATGCCATTTTCACCAAAACCGAGCTAGAAAACCCTAGAACTCGTTTTACCGAAAAGCCTACTTAGACTTCTCCAACGGATCTGAAATTTTGTGTGTGACTTTTATATGTTATAAAAAGCTTATCTGGAATTTTCCAGAATTTTTCATGATGTTTAGCTATTTTTCATCATTTTTAGCCAAAACCGAGCATTAAATTCACCAAATATTCATTCTTTATCCAAAAATTACCAAATTTTCACAGATCTCATATTTTCATGTGTAGATCATCTCTGTGAAATTTTATGACCCAACTCTAAGTCTATCACAATCTGTCCAAATCATATAAGTCATACGAAAAACCGAACTACCTTGTGTTTCTAGCTTTAAACCGCGAGGATCTCGCTTTCTAGCCTTTGCTAGCAACTAGATACAACACCTACAAGCACAACAACACCACACCAAGCAAGTTACACCCACAATCAAGCCATTTCTTTCATGGTTTCGGTTATGATAAAGAAACAAAGATTTTAACCGTAAAAATTCGTTTTTGACTCTTTTAACTCCTTTCTTGGACCAAGATCCCTTGTATAACTTGTATACATCACTTGATCATGCAAGAATCGGTTTCATCTCGGGTTTTCACCCATTTCTTACTTGAAACCTCATTTTCTCAAGATTATGGAATTAAAAACCAAGATTCAACCCTTATATCATGTTTTTACCTTGTGACTTCGGGTTAAAGATCAAGGTCTTGGCTGAGATTTGAAGAGAGGGAAAGGTTTGGAGCTTGAATGTATGAAGAAGAAAGAAAATAAAAGGCTAAGGGGGAAAACCCCTAGCCGATCGGAACTATTAAGGAGTGGGGTGGGGCCCACTCCTTCATTCTTGGCCACACATTCGGATTACGCAATCTGGATAATGTTGTGGATAATCTGGTTTAGTTTGTTTTTCGGTTAAATGCTTAATTCGGCTTAAAACGAGGCTAAAACGGTCGTATTTCGGCTTAAAAATGAAATTTATATAAAACCGATTTAAAAACTTTAAAAACTTAAACCATGACATTTATTGACTTAAAACATCATATTATTAATAACTGCACATCTTTTTTCGGCTTGATTGATCATTTCTTGCTTAGTTTGGTATTAAAGGTTTCGTTTAACGTACCGACGTACCATTAAATCAAAATTCTTTTTCCGTGCTATAATTCACTTATCCCGAAGCTTTAATGCTTCGTAAACATTACTAAACATCATATATTTCGTCTATAACGTAATCCCCGATTCGTTCGGGTTTCAATAACCGTTCATCGGTTAATCGTAATTCCAATACGATTAGCCGTATGATCGAGTATAATTCGTACTGTGAATCATTCATACTCGTATAAATTCATTATAATTCATATTAAATGACACGTAAATAGTATATACCGGATAGGGTATACCTGAATTTGCCGGAATCGTTACAAATCCCTTCTACTCCTCTCCCCGAGGGTCACAATTTATCACCGGATGAATTGGAGGATACCGTTGATCCTACCCTCTATCGTGCCATTATCGGTTCTTTAATGTATCTAATGGCTTCTCGCCCCGACATTATGTTTGTTGTTTGTCTTTGTGCTAGGTTTCAAGAAAGTCCACGAGTAACTCACCTAGCTGCGGTTAAGCGAATATTTCAGTATCTGAGGGGAAATCCAGGCATCGGGTTGTGGTACCCCAAAGATGATCACTTTGAGCTAACTGCCTTCTCAGACTTGGACTATAGAGGTTGCAAGATCAACTTTAAATCAACGATTGCAGGATGTCAATTTTTAGGAAACCAGCTTGTTTCCTGGCAGTGTAAGAAGCAGACAACGGTCTCCACTTCAACCACCGAAGTTGAGTATGTTGCAACCTTGAGTTGCTGTTCCCAGGTTTTGTGGATACAACAACATTCAAAAAGAATCCCGTACAACATTCAAAAACAAAACATATCGAAATACGATATCATTTTATACGGGATGGCTTTGAGAATAAGTTGATTGACCTTGAGAAAGTACATACTGACTTTCAGAAAGCGATCTATTTACCAAAGCTTTTGATAAAACGCGTTTTAAATTTTTTCTTGGTTTAAATGGATTGAAGACCTTCGCTGATATCCTTCAACAAGGATGACTATCTTTATTTTCTGTCTGTTTTCTTTTAAAATTTATTTTGGTTTTAGGGGGTGAAAAACTGGAATATACAAAAATATTGTGCTTTTTCGTTTATATAGATAAAACCCAAAAAAATTAAAAATTCTTAACCAACAAAAATATTTAAAAAGAAATTCTGAAAATCCAAAAAGATTTTGATTTCTTCTTTTTAATGTTTTTCCTTTTAAAATGTTTTGAAAAACAAAAAACATTTTAAATTTGAAAATCCAAAAGATTGTGATTTCAGTTTGAACAGGAAAATCCGAAAATCAAAAAGATTGTGAAGTTTGTTTTGTTTATAAGAAAATTGAAAAAGACAAAAAGATTATGTTTTTAAAGTACGTATAGAGAAAAACCAAAAAGTTTTTTGCATGCGTTTGCTGAAAATTATGTCAATTATCTACATTTGAAGGACATATACTTGTATATGCTTGAACCTAATAGTTTCTTATGAACCTTCAGGATAGCCATTTACCTGATAATGGAAAATAGTTGGGGTGTTCGTTATGTGTTTTTAGATTATTTTCTCGCTGAAAATCTTGTCAGTTATTTAAGTTTGTGAAGCATGCTTGCATGTCTTGGTCCTACTATTCACTTGTTGAATTGATAGGTTAGCCATTTATTTATAGACTTAAGTTAACTGGGGCGATTAAATTTATCTTTATTTTTTGCTTTATGCTCCTCAAAATTTTGAGTTTTTGAAGCAAAAGAGAAAATGATAGTACATTGACTATCTTGACCCCAAATTAAGTAAGAAATAAGCTTAAAAGACTGTGTGCTTAATCATTGGTGCATTGGTAGATCTTAAAACAAACAAGTAGAGTAAAGTATGTGATATAAACATAAAGAAACGTCAAATTGAAAGAGGTGTTAGTCTCTAGCAAAAGTCTCGGTGAGGATGGCAGAAATATAATAACCTGTCATACTCAAGCCTTATAATTGTTTGATCACCAAAAATAAAATAAAGCAAATAACAAGCTTTGAGGTTCTGGACACTGTGAGTCTTTATGCGGCTTAATCATCTGGGTATTCATATGCATAAATATTTCAATCGCTTTTAGAGCAAACGCAAAGTCATTAAACTTGATCACTGTTGTACTTCGTACAAATCCAAATTACTGACTTTATCAAAATCCGCTGTTAGTCATACATGGTTCCTCCCTTGCGTGCGTCTTAATACCATTAAGAAACGGACCCCAGAGGGATACAATGTATGTAAGCCGACAGATGGACTCGTGCATATTCACTCATAGTAAAAGAAAATCAATGCATTGCTCATAAATTTCTATAAATTCAAATTTTGATCAAGAATATAATGGTTTAAGTCAAGTTGGGTGATATGGCAAAAGTCAAATTACGCTTGAACCGAGATTAGAGGCTGATAGTATCTGATATTTTGTGCTTTAATTGAACCATTAATCATATCACAAAAACACTTGAAAGTTTGTTATTAGATTTAAGTAGACAACAATACTAATGACCGACTTAACATCAGTCATAATATCGCTGAAATATAAAACTGTGATGAAAGGGCAATTTGATCAATATGATTCTCTGCTCAAACTCAACAAAAATACAAAAATATTTTCCTGCTTTTGAAAAACATATAAAAAAATCAAAAAGATTTTATATTTCTTGTTTCGGATTCTTTTCATGTAAATACATTTTTTATATATTACAAAATACCAAAAATATTTTTTTACATTTTATTTAAATTCTTTGTAAGTTATGTTTCGAAAACGTTTAAAGATTTAAATTATTCGATTATCTGGATAAAGGTCCTCGATAATCCATTTTAAGGTAATTGGATAATATTTTAACATTTTATTTTATTTAATTAATTTATTTATTTGATTTATTTAATTTATTTAAGGTTAAAATTAAATAAATTTTAAGTCGTTATTTATGGATAACGAATTAGGATATTGTTTTAACAAACTACAGTCTAGTTCGTTCTCTTAATTCGCTTCCGCACTCTATAAAGAAACACATCCAGTTCGATATACATATTTAACGAATCAAGACACAAATCAAGACACGAATCAAGTCTCATTCGTTACTTTGAGAGTCCAATTCGACTAACGAATTGGTTGATTGGTTAGTTAAGATTTCAAACGAATTAGATCTGATTCGTTGCCTTGATAATCGTGTTTGTCAGTGTATATAGGACGGCGTGAAACGAACCGTCCTACACTATTCTCTCATCTTCCTTACAAACCAAAGCTACCTTGTTCAAATTTTTCTGATTTTTCGACCTTAGAAATTCGAACTTTTGAATATACCATTGTGTTCGTAAGGTATAGATGGTTACTTCTTTGTGATTTTCGTCAAAAATAATACAGTTTTGATAGGGTAATTATGTGTTTTCGAGATCAGGGTTTTAAGGTTTTTGAAATCTTGTTTACTTGGATTAATACTCTGTTAATACACTTAACTTTGATATCATTTTGATCAGAATCGAGTTCCGACACCCTTGGTGATCTTTAATCTTAAGTTGATTATTGAATGTCGGGTTTATTATTTGATTGTTGTTACGGGTGTTTATGCTCTGTTCACATCCTTAATGAATTAACTTATTTCTTGATTTAACACATTAAGTCGATAACTTTTGAGTCGTATTGTGTTTCCGAGATCTCTATGATCATTGATTCGGTTATCCATAGACAATAATGGGGTAATCGATACTGAGTTCGTCTTGTTGGCTGTCAATGTTCTTGGTTAATTTTGACCTTGACCAGAGGATTCAAAGATTAAATCAAACTTTGACCATTCGTTAATCTTAGCGAATTGGAACTCATTCGTGTCCAATTCGTTAAGTATTTCACACGAACCAGAATAGCGAATAATTTACATAACAAATCAACTCTGGATTCGTTAATTTATACTGAATTAGTGGTTACTTTGTAACGAATTAGTTTCTAATTCGTCATTTTAATTTAGTAATTCGCTAGTTCTGATTCGTTAACCATTTACTTGATAGCGAATCAGTTGATTCACGAACGAATCAAACTGTGTTTTTAACGAATGAAATTTCAAAATTAATTATTTAAATACTATAAATCAATATTGTAATTTAATTCAATATTCCAAGGATCTAAACGCGTCGATACATCGATTATACACACGGGATTAAACCATATTTATATATATAGCTTACATCTAAATGCTCTAAGTATATAACAATTGTGTGATTTCTAAACTTCCATATAATTAATATTCAATATTATTTATTCAGGATTATGGCTGAAAATATGGAACAAGATCCTCCTGTTGATGCACCACCACAAGTTCAGGATGCACAACAAGTTCAAGATGCTGATCAACCAGCTGAGGAAGCTCCTTTACTTCCTTTTGATCCTCGTCACAATGTGTGTGCTTTAGTTGATACAGACTTTCCTGATGAGGATGTCTTTGGTGGTATGCTAGCATTTCTACGTCGATCTCGTATCCGTTACGCTGTTATTACTAATCCGGATATTAGATTCAGCATAGTTCATCAATTCTGGAACATTGCTCAGTATGTAGAAGTTGATGACCTTATTGCTGCTGTGGTAAATAACAAACCAGTTGTTGTCTCAGTTGAAACAGTTCGACGAGTGTTACAATTCGATGACACAATTGATGATCCGAGTGAATATGGTAAAGACCTGATCAAGGGCCTGTTCAGACATTTGTTTTATGCTAGCAGTCTTACTGCGTCTATGTATAACAAGGCATACTTGTGTCCCCAATACAAGTATTTACTTCATGTTCTTATTCATTGCCTTGGTGGACGTAAGGCTGGGTTTGACGAATGTCTTATTGCACTATTATCTGCATTTTTTGCACTTATCCTGAACAAGCGTTACAATTTTTCTGAATTGATCTTTGATCATATGAAAGAAAATTGTATTCCTGGAAAAAGACATGTGAAGTTCTTGATGTATCCACGTTTTGTTCAACTGTTTGTCAATGATGCTATTAGGGATTTGGTGCTTCATCCTAATGATGCGAATGATAAGTTTAAATTGGAGAATATGACAGCAGATACCATGAGAAGAATGAAACCGTACCGTCAATCTCCTCCTCCCAGATTCAAGAGATTGATTGGTCATCCTGTTAATCCTGATTATGTCTGTCCTCCCGAGGATCGCTGGATCTATGATGACTCGGATTCCGAGCGTGAGGGAGGAGAAGGTGGGAACAATGATGGTAATGATGGGGGTGACGGAGCTTATGGTGGTAATGGTGGTGATGGTGGTAATGGTGATGCAACTCTTCGAGAACAACAAGCTGCTGTTGAAGCTGCGTTAGCTGCTACTATTGCAGCTCAACGAGAACGAAAACGTAAAGGGAAAGAGTTAGCAACTGGAAATTCTTCTAAAAGGAGAGTGTTGGCTGGGGCTGGCATCTCGTTTGGTGTTCAATAGTCTCGTCCTGTAACTCCTCAACGCCTGGCAGTGCTGATTACTACTAGCACTCCGGCGCTTACTTTGACGTTGACGATGGTTCCTCATGACAGGCTTGGTATGATTCCACAAACGGCTTTAGATAAGATACCAATGCCTTCTGTTACACCTTCTACTGTCCCTACAACACCGACTATGGGGCCTCCTCCACCTGGTGATATCTCATTTATGAGACATACAAGGCCTCAGGGACCAATCCAACCAGTTCATCCATCGCTGTATGCTATGGCACCGAATCGTCAGACAAACATGCTCTTGAATCTTCTTCATTTGTATGAAAATCAAATGTCTATTGATCGTTTAAATCAAGAAAGTCTGATGGAGAACCAGAAGAAGCTGATCAGTTATGTTTCTTTTTGTCAAAAGGAAAGAAAAGCCATTCGTGAGATTGTTGAGTCTTAGGGGGTGAAACTTAAAGAACAAGAGGAGCTTATTTTGCAGCTGACATGTAAAGATGATGTGCTGAAAAAGCTCAAGAACGACGATGAGGATCCTGATGAGTCTGATGCTAGAGGTGAGCCTAAACAAACTTAAGACCCAGCTTCTGGTGCGGGTACGAGTTCTGTTGATGATTCGGGCAAACATATCATTGTTTATCATAACTATTCGGCTGCCAAACCGATTGAGATGATCGAGGCCGATACAGTTGTTTTTGTGGATGAGAAGGGGATGATAAGGAGTATGGTGAATAGAGAGAAAATTGAAGAAGGGCAGTTTGTTGATAATTCGCTGACACGAGAGCAGATTGCAATCTTGCTTGATTTGAATGAAGACGAGATGACCGTGTTGGAGGCTGAGCCCGATGTTGAGGTGATTAATGATGATGAGATCTTAAATGATCCTACTGTTGAGATGAGTACGAATTTTATTTATGAAGATGAGGAGGTCGAGGTGGAGGATGTGACTGCTGAGGAGTATCCTAACTTGTTTCAACACACAAACGTTGATCAAGGCGCTCATGTATTTAATGAAGAAATGGTTAAAGAATCAGAAGACCGTATTGATAAGACGTCCAAGGGAAAGAATGTCGTTGAGACAAGTGTTGATCATAGGGCTGATCCATCCTTGGCTGATATTCATAGCTGGTTTGCTCATCAAGACAATAGGGTTGGTAAGATTATCAATACTCATGAGTACGTTGATAAGGAATCGCTAGAAGCCATAGCACGCGCCAAAGCCAATCCAAAGACTACCTTCAAGGCCGTTTCAAGAGTTCAAGGTGATATAGTTTCTTGGCTTTGTGATTCTGATTTAAGGGTATGTATTGTTAAATGGGAGAAGGGCGTCCAGTACTATGAAAGGATGTCTGACCTTCTCTCATTACCAAGATGGGACGTACGTACTCTGGTGTATTGTCCATTTATTAATCGAGGTGGGGATAAACATGCAAGTTGGTTTCATCAACATCTGCTGTTTGAGGTGGACCACAGTTTCAAATTCTTTAAACCACATATTCCCATCCGTAAGCATCTCAATGAGATTGACCCAAGGACAGGTTGGAAGAAGTTGGTTCTTAAGGTTAAACCGCCGAAGACAATGAAGCGTGTGCTTGTGAAAATGATGAATCAACACATATGGTTATCTTTAAACAGCTGGTACTATGACAATCATACTGGCGAGGCCGTTATTGTTCTTGGTACAGGTTTGAAGACCGATCTGATCAAGATCATCGACCCGATGTGGTTGATTAATTTAACTGAGACTGACAATGACGTGCTGCACAAGAATAAGATTCTGATTGAGCACAATGAAGACTATGACCTGGCTATGCAGTTCCAACGCGTTGTGCGTGTATGTTATGAGAACGGAATTCATAGCTGTAGAGTCTGGCAGTCCAAGCGTTTCAAGTAAAGTAAATACAAAGAGCTCAAGACGATGGGGTGTCTGTTATTGCACGGTTTTGCTTCTCGAGTCTTTGTATTTAACGTTAATGTAATTGTCGTTTTATTTATGTAATAAATTATTAAAGTATTAAGTTAGTTCGTTAAATGTAATGTCTAGTTCGCTAAGGATGTTTAGCGAACTAAGACTTAAGTTATTATCCCTCCTGATTCGTTAAGGATGTTTAACGAATCATGGGGTGATTCGTTAAGCTATTGTCTATTAATGTATGTAACGAATTGGATGTTAGTTCGTTAGGGGATGTTAACGAACTAACTCTATCGTCTATTTATAGTGAACACTGTTCACTCATTAATGTAAGTTTTTGGAGATTAACATATTAAGCCTCTGCCAAAATCTCTATCTCAAACTTCACTCTAATATTATCATACATACATACACCTAACATAGATATATATAACATTCAATTAAACGTAACTATGAGCTAGATCCGTATTTAGGCTAATAGTATTAACAGATCTGAGATCTGGATTAGTTAAGATTAACCTGAGTTCAAACAACTGTTGGTGATGATCTTCTCCTAGTTCAGATTTTTGTTGACGATATTATCTTTGGGTCTACAAACGACACGTTATGTAGGGAGTTCGAGAAGTCAATGCAAACGAAGTTCGAGAGGAGCTCGGTGGGAGAGATGAATTTCTTTCTAGGGTTGCAAGTTCACCAGTCTGCGAAAGGAAACTTTATTCACCAGACCAAATATGTGAACGATGTCTTGAGCCGATTCAAGATATCGCCGGAAAAATCCCTTCAACTCCTCTCCCCGTGGGTCACAATTTATCACCGGATGAATTGGAGGATACCGTTTATCCTGCCCTCTATCATGCTATGATCGGATCTTTAATGTATCTAACGGCTTCTCGCCCCGACATTATGTTTGATGTTTGTCTTTGTGCTAGGTTTCAAGCAAGTCCACGAGTGACTCATTTAGATGCGGTCAAGCAAATTCTTCAGTATCTGAGGGGAATCCAGACATCGGGTTATGGTACCCCAAGGACGATAACTTTGAGCTTACTGCCTTTTCAGAATCGGACTACGGAGGTTGCAAGATCAACTTCAAATAAACTACAGCAGGGTATCACTTCTTAGGAAACCGGCTTGTTTCCTGGCAGTGTAAGAAGCAGACGACGGTCTCTACTTCAACCGCTGAGGCATAATATGTTGCGGCCTCGAGTTGCTGTTCCCAGGTTTTGTGGATTCAACAACATCTGCGCGACTACGGTTTGAAGTTTCTTACTACTCCTATTTTGATTGATAACTCTGCCGCCATAAGTATAACAAAGAGTCCCGTACAACACTCTAAAACGAAACATATCGAAGTTCGATATCATTTCATACGGGATTGCTATGAAAATAAAGTAATCGACCTTAAGAAAGTACATGTTGATTTTCAGAAAGCCGATCTATTTACCAAAGCTTTTGACAAAACTCGATTTCATTTTTTGCTTGGTTTAAATGGATTGAAGACCCTTGCTAATATCCTGAAACAAGGATAACTGTTTTTCTTTTCCGTTTATTTTATTTTTAAAATTTATTTTTTTTGGGTTTTAAGGGGTGAAAAATAGAAAATACAAAAATATTTTGCTTTTCGTATGTATGGATAAAATCTAAAAACATTTAAAAATTTTAAAAAAGGTCAAAAACATTAAAAAATAAGAAAAATAAAAAAAAATTATTGTGCTTTTCTTGTCATTATTTTAAATATTTTGAAAAATCCAAAAACAGTATATAACTTTGAAAAAAACAAAAAGATTGTGTTTTAAGTATGTGTAGAGAAAAACCAAAAAGATTTTTGCATATAATCGCTGAAAAGTATTTCAATTACTCATATTTGAAGGACATATACTTGTATATTTTTGGTCTTGATATTTACTTGTAAACTTTAGGGATAGCCATTCACCTGATAATGGAAAGTAGTTGGGGCGTTCGTTATGCGTTTTTACTTAATTTTCTCGCTGAAAATTATGTTGGTTATTTAAGTTTGTGAAGCATGCTTGCATGTCTTGGTCCTATCATTCACTTGTTGAATTGATAGGTTAGCCATTTATTTATAGACATAATATAACTGGGGCGATTAAATTTTTTTGTTTTATGCTCATCAAAATTTTGAGTTTTTTGAAGCAAAAAGAGAAAATAATAGTACATTGATTATTTTGACCCCATATCCAGCAAGAAATAAGCTTAAAAGACTATGTGTATAATTGCATTGGTGCATTGGTAGGTCTTAAACAAGCTGTTAGAGTAAAGTATGTGATATAAACATAAAGAAATGTCAAATTGAAAGAGGCGTTAGTCTTTAGAAAAAATCTTGGTGAGGATGGCAGAAATGTAATAACCTGTCATACTCAAGCCTTATACTTGTTTGATCACCCAAAAATAAAATAAAGCAAATAACAAGCGTTGAGATTCTGGACTGTGAGTCTTTATGCTGATTAATCATCTGGGTATTCATATGCATGGATATTTCACTCACTTTTAGAGCAAACCCAAAGTCATTAAACTTGATCACCGCTGTACCTCGTACAATCCAAATTACTGACTTGATCAAAATCCGTTGTTAGTCATACTTTGTTCCTCCCTTGCGCGCGTCTCAATACCATTAAGAAACGGTTTGTTTTAGATGGACTCGTGCGGATACAATGTATGTGAGCCGACAGATGGACTCGTGCATACTCACTCATAGTAAGGGAAACTCAATGCATTGCTCATAAATCTTTATAAAATTCAAATTTTGATAAGTAATATAATGGTTTAAGTCAAGTTGAGGTTATATGGCAAAAATCAAAATAAGCTTGAACTGAGATTAGAGGCTGATAGTTTCTGATATTCTGTGCTTTAATTGAATCATTAATCATGTCACAAAAACACTTGAAGGTTTGTTTTAGATTTAGGTGGACAGCAATACCAATGACCGACTTAACACCAGTCATAATATCGCTGAAATATAAAACTGTGATGGAAGGGCAACATGGTCAATATGATTCTCTGCTCAAACACACCAAAAATCCAACAAATATGTACTGCTTTTGAAAAAAAAAACAAACAAAAACACAAAAATATTTTCTACTCTATGTTTTGCTTTTCGGATATATATATATATATATTTTTGTAAATGTTACTTTTACGTCAAAAATCTCAAAATATCAAAAATATTTTACTTTTCAAGTTTACAAATTTATTTATTTTAAGTTAAGTGTTTCAAAGCGTAAAACACATTAAGGTATTCGATCATCGAGATATGGCTTCTTCGGTGATTCTTATTTAATTAATTGGTTTTATAATTTAATTAATATTTAATTTAATTGATTTAATTCATTAAATTATTTAAGTTAAAATTAAATAAGGTATTTTGTTAATATATGCATAACGAATTAGATCAGTCTAACGAATTACATATTAATTATTTAACCTAATTCGCTTCCGCCACTCTATAAATAATGACTGTTATTTCGTTAAGCATATTTACACGAACTAGTCACGAACTAAGACTAATTCATTAGATTATGTCTTAACGAAATGGATCTAATTCGTTAATGCCACGTGTAAAGATAAGTTAACGAATCACCTGATTCGTTATTTCAAAATTCAAATGAATCAGACGAATCGTTACATTGATAACTGTGTCGTGTCAGATATATATAGGGATTCGTGAAACGATTCGTTTCACACTATTAATTTTCTTCTTCCCTTGCTTACTGTTACTCTGGCAAATTTTTCCAAAAATTTCAATCATCACTAAACCTTTTTTGATCAGATATTCCGATTCATAAGGTAATACTGATCACAACGTAATACTTATCGTCAAATTTTATGGTAGTTTTATGGGTTAATTGTTTGATACTGTGTTCGGGTTTTAGAGGTTTTTGAAAACATTAAGTTAACCTCTTTGTACCATGTTCTGAAGCACCAACACAATACCATTTTAATCGCAATTAGTTTCCGAGATCCTTGTGATCAGTTGATTCGGATATTCATCGATGATTATAGGGTAATTGTTATCAGAATTGCATATTTGACTTTTCTGTCTTCTTGGTAATTTTGACCTTGACCAATTAAGTCAAACATTAAGCTAATATTGCCATTCGTTATGCTTAACGAATTGGAACTTATTAGTGTCCCATTCGTTAAGCAAATCACACAAATCAGGATAACGACTTGTATTTATAACGAATCATATATGCATTCGTTATTTATAACGAATTAGCCATTAATTTGTTAAATTATGTTTGTGATTCGTTAGTCTTAATTGGTTAACCATTTACTTGATAGCGAAGTAGCTACTTTGTTATAACGAAATGCCATTCGTTATAACGAATCAAAATTTTACACGAATGACATTTTAATTATTTTTAAAATTAATAGTGTTATAAATTGGTTAATTTAAAATTTTAATTATATATTTATTTTATGTGTTTTATTATTATTATTTATCACTAATTCTTAGTTTATTTTCATAGTAAAATGGCCGATAACATGGAACAAAATCCTCCGATTGCTGATCAACAACAACAGCAAGAACAAGAGTTACCATTACATCCGTACGACACTAGGCATAATGTATGTTCTTTTGCGGTACGAACTTTGAGGATAAAAATTTATTTGGTGCCTTATTGACGTTCATTCGACGTTCGGCTGTATACTTTGTTGTGACTGCTCGGCCGAAAGTTTATCTAAGTATTATACGTTAATTCTGGAACACGGCCAAGTATGTTGAAGTTGAAAACCATATTGAAGCTACAATCAACCAAACGTCTATCACTGTTGATACTGATGTGATCCTACGTGTCCTTTGGTTTGGAGATACTATTGATCACCCGTGTGAGTTTGATAAAAGTTTGATCAAGGGTTTGTTTCGTAGAGTATTCTATGGTGGTGACATTGAAGCATCCATGTATAACAAGAATGGATTGTGCTCAACGTACAAGTAT
The DNA here is from genome assembly GCF_021521415.1 of Bidens hawaiensis. NCBI lineage: Eukaryota > Viridiplantae > Streptophyta > Magnoliopsida > Asterales > Asteraceae > Bidens > Bidens hawaiensis. The sequence goes on from NW_027493636.1 coordinate 64,459, forward strand.
TTATTGCATTTACTAATCCATTTCTTAGGAGGACGAAAAGGTGGCTTCGATGATTATGCTACAATCGGCATTTGTCGCGTTGATTCTGAACAAGCCATTCAACTTCTCATAAATGATCTTTTATCATCTTAAGGAACAATGTCTTCAGACGGTTCAACGAAAGAAGTTTTTAATGTGTCCTCGATTCCTCCAGTTAATTATTTAAGATTTGATTCCTAATCTTGTTATTGATCAAACATTGGTGGATGATGTGTTATCATTGGAGCATATGTCTGCTGATACTATATGACGGATGAAGATCTATCGGAAAGAGATACCCCGGACCAAACATTTGATTGGTCATCTGGTGAATCCAGATTATGTATGTCCTGACAATGATCGCTGGATCCACGATGAATCGGATTCCGATCGTGAGGAATGAGAAGGTGGGAACGAGGGTAATGATGATGATGGTAGTAATGGTGGTGATGGCGGTCATGATGGTGGTAATGCTGGTGCTGGTAATGTTCCTATTTTATGACCTGCTGAGTTTGAAGCAGCGTTAGCTGGTGTTATAGCTGCTCATCACAAACGGAAAGGGAAAGGGTTGGTGAAATAAGGATCGTCTAAGCATCGAGTGTCGGCTGGTACGAGCATCTCATTTGGAGTTCAACCTCCAAGGCCGTCTTTTCCTCAACGACCGATGGTACCGCTAACTACTTGCACCCCGGAGCTTACATTGACGACCACACTTACGATTCCTTACTCTGTATTATCTACATTACCAAGGCCTTTTAATGTTACTTCGGTGGTTTATCCTACACCGATGATGATGCCTCCACCATCTATGGACTTTTCATTTTTTGAGGCTTAACCGACCTCAAGGTCATGTTCAACCTGTCCCTGCTTCGTTCCATGATATAACTCATGATCAGAAAATGGGTATGGTGTTGAGTCTACTTCATTTGTATGAAAATCAAATGTCTTCTGATCGAATGACTCAAGAACGCATGATGGAAAATCAGAAGAAGTTGTTAAGTTATGTATCCTTCTGCCAAAAGGAAACAAAAGCCCTCCGTGAGATTGTTGAGTCTCAGGGGGTGAAAATAAAAGAGCAAGAGGAAATTATTCTGCAACTGACATGCAAAGATGATGAACTCAAGAAGCTCAAAAACGAAGAAGAAGATCCAGATGCTTCAGGTACTGGAGGAAGTGAGCCTAAACAAACTCACGGCTTGGCTTCTGGTGCTGGTACAAGTGCAACTGGTGATTTGGAAAAACAGATCGTTGCTCATCATGATTATACAGCTGCTACACCCATTAAGATGATCAAGGCCAATACTATCATTTTTGTTGATGATAAGGGGTGGTTAGAAGCATAGTGAATGCAGATGAGATTGATGTGGGACAGTTTGTTGAAAGGTCCCTAACACGAGAGCATATTTCGATCTTGCTTGGTTTGAATGATGACGAGTTAACCGTGTTAGAAGCTGAGGAGGACGTAGAGGTTGTGAATGATGATGAGATCTTAAATGATTCGACTATTGAGATGAATACGACATTTATTTATGAGGATAAAAAAGTGGAAATCGAAGACATGACTGCTGAGGAATACCCTGATCTATTTCAACACACCAATGTTGATTAGGGTGCTCCAATATTTACTGAGGAAACGGTCAAAGTAGCAGAAGATCTTTTGGATAAAACTTCCAAGGGAAAGAACGTCGTTGATACGAGATTTGATTCGAATCCCGATCCCTCTGTTGCTGATATTCAGAGTTAGTTTGCCCATCGAGACAAGAGAGCTCGTAAGATTATTGATGCACATCAATACGTTGATCATGAATTGAAGGTAGAAGCCATTGCACGTGCCAAAGCAAATCATATGACATCTTTTAAGGTCGTGTCTAAAGTTCAAGGTGATATTATTTCTTGGCTCTTTGATTCTGAATTAAAAGTATGTATTATCAATTGGGAGAAGGGCATTCAGTACTATGAAAAGATGTCTGATGTTCTCTCATTGTCAAGATGGGATGTACGTACTCTTGCGTATCGTCCGTTCATTAATCGTGGTGGGAACCACCAAGCAAGTTGGTTTCACCAACATTTGTTGTTCACGGCGAACAACGGTTTTAATTTTTTTAAGCCACAAATTCCAATCCGCAAGCGTATCGATGAGATCGATCCAAGAACAGGATGGAGAAAGCTGGTTCTTAAGGTAAAGCCGCCAAAGACCATGAAGCGTGTGCCGGTGAAGACTCTGAATCAACACATGTATTTATCCTTCAACCGCTGGTACTACGACAACAAGACTGGCGAGACCGTTATTGTGTTGGGTAAAGGTTTAAAGACCGAGCTGATAAAGATCATTGATCTGATGTGGCTCGTGAATTTGACAGAGACCGACAATGACGTGCTATTTAAGAATAAGATATTGATAGAGCGTCGTGAAGACTATGACCTAGCAATGCAATTCCAACGCGTTGTTAGAGTGTGTCATGAGCATGGTATTCACAGCTGCAGAGATTGACAGACAAGACGCTTCAAGTAATTTAAAGACAAAGAGCTCAAGACGAGGGGGTGTCTGTTAGTGCACTGTTTTGCGTCTCGAGTCTTTGTATTTATCGTTAATGTATTTATCGTTTATATAATGTAATAATTATTAAGATATCAAAGTAGTTCGTTAAGGATGTTATCTAGTTCTTTAAGTATGTTTAACGAACTAGACTTAAGTTATGTTCCCTCCTGATTCGTTAAGGATGTTTAATGAATCACGGGGTGATTCGTTAAGTTTATTTCGTTTAATATGTTGTAACGAAGTTGGTGTCTAGTTCGTTATGGAATTTTAACGAACTAGACCCGTCTTCTATATATAGTGTTTCATACACTGTTTAATTTACCTATTGAGTTAAGATTATTGAACCTCTACCAATTTGTTATCTCAATCTTCATCTTAATATTATTCATACACATATATATACAATCAATACTAATATATAACGTTAATACATAATCATATAAGAGCATCATGAACTAGATTCGTTATCGTTATTATACTCTATCAGATCTGAGATTTGTTTAAGGTATTCTCAAAAGTTTGTTATAAAATTTAAGTGAACAAATATTAATGGCCGACTTAACACCAGTCATAATAAGCCGAAGAATAAACCTGTTATGGAAGATTTTTTAATCAATATGATTCTCTGCTCAATTTTTTTGTACAAATTATCTCAAAAAATTTGTACTACTTTCGTAGATTACATTTCATATTTGTCTTAGCTTAAATTTTGTTTTAATTCAAAAATATTCAAAATCCAAAAATATTTTGTTTCTGCTTTATTTTCGATTTCCAAGCTAAGAGGTGAATTTTCGAAAAAGAAAAATACAAAAAGAGTTTCCTACGATTTTTAAGTTAAGTGTTTTTCTCGTAAAAACACGTTAAGGTTTTTTTTGTTACCTTTTGAGATAATTTCTTTAGTTTTTTATAGTGTGGAATGGTAAAATGGTAAATATTTTCAATTTTTATTTAATCCATCCTGTTCGTTACACTATTGTAACGAATGGGAACACATTCGTTAAACTTAATATAACAAATGATGGCCATTCGTTACGTACTTGATAACGAATTGAATCCATTCGTTATTACTTCATTCGATTCCACTAACCTGATAACGAATGAGCTTCAATTGTTATGTTTTGATAACGAATGACTAACAAATAAAGGGTTATTCATTAGGTTACATCTTAAATGTTAATTCACTAATCTTTATTAACGAATGAACATACGAATGAGTGGTCATTCTTAAGTTTAAATCTAACGAATGGGCTCATTCATGCACATTGGTTTGTGTGCAAATAGTGTAACATATAAGACCCTAAGCTAAATGAATGGTACTCATTCGTTCACATTGAAAACTGCAAATTACATAAAGAAACTCTTCTAAAATTTTCAAGAAATCCAAACTGTGTTAAAACACGTTTCTGTTGATTAAACTTTGATACTAAGGTAATTAAGAATGCAACGATACAAATTTCAAAATTTCTGATTAACATTTGATTGATTAATTAGGTCACGGACTTAATGGATCTAAACCAAGCCAAATTGATTATCTAAACATTAATGTTAAATCAGTTTAACGATTAGGATTGGTTAACGATGACATTACGAGCCTAAAGATATACATTTTAGACTGAATCTTGTAATATCTGCATGTTGGCTTTGGATGTTCAATCTAATTTTGAATTTGACTATATGGAGTCAATTATCTAATTTTTCTGTTCACATTCGTTGGGTATAACGAACGGGAATCATGTTCGTGTATACTGATGACGAAGGAGAAGCCCATTCGTATGTTTTGATAATGAATACTATAATTCACGATATTATATGACGAATGAGTACTCATTTGTATATAATATTTAACGAATGTGGTCATTCGTTATCTTTAACAAATCATATTATTCGTTAACATTAACGAATGATATCATTCATTATTATTCCATATAACCGTTGGAGTCATTCATTACTTAATCCTTAACAAATGAATAGCGAATGAGCCTTAAAATTTTAAACAGAATGAACAACTTTTCACTAGGTGTTGTGAAAATTGTGAGTTTAATGTATTGTGTTCTTTTTCTAATGTTCGGGTTTTTCAAAGAAATGGCAGATGAACAGATCGTTGATACACCTGCTCAGGAGAACCCTGTAGCACAAGTCCAACAAGAACCACAAGTACAAGATGCACCTGTTGCTACAGAGATTCGGGTTGCTGAGTCGACGTCCGACAAGAAGCACAATATTTGTGCGTTCTTTCTTTGTGGGACGAGACACTTTTGGAGATATGATTCCTTTCCTACGTCGCTCGAGGATTCACTATGCAATATCTGCTGACATCCCTGTACATTTTAGTATTATCCGTACATTTTGGGATAATTGCCTAATTTGTTGATGTCGAGAAGCATATCAAAGCAGACATTCAAACCAAGAAGATTGTGATTGATGTGGATGTGATACAAGAGGTACTATGGTTTATTGATATCGTAGACGACCGTTGCTAGTTCGACAAGGATCTGATTCAAGGTTTATTTCAATGGTTGAACTATAAGAGTGAGCTGGACAGATCACAATATAACAAGCCATATCTTTGTGAAAAATTTATGTACTTGCTACGCGTACATATTCACTGCCTTGGGGGTGAAATGGTGGGTTTGACGAATGCAGAGTCATGCTGCAATCTGCTTTCGTGGCTCTCGTTCTCGACAAGCCATTCAACTTTTCTGAGTTGATATTTAATCATTTGAAAGAAAACTACACGGTCTGTCACTACAAGAACATCTTTTTGATGTATCCACGATCTCTGCAACTAATTATTGATCATTGGGCACCTGATTTGATACGTGATTTGACGTAGGTGGATGATGTGATGGTTTTGGATCATATGTCTGAGGACACTATGAAAAGGATGAAGACGTATTGTAATCAAACTCAAGAGAACATGCCAAGATACAAGAGGTTGATAGGTCATGTGGCGAGACCTGACTATGTATGTCCGCCTAATGATCGTTAGGTTCACGACGATTCGGATTCAGAATGTGAAGGTGGACCAGATGGGAACAATGATGGTGGTGATGGAAGTAATGGTGGAAATGGAGGAAATGATGAGAATAGGGTCGAAGCAGCTCGTGCTGAGGCTGCATTACGTAAAAGAAAAGGAAAAGCAACGATGACTGAAAAACCAAGAAGATGAGGACCCGTATGGGTGATGGAGTGGAGATTGGTCCGTTAATACCAAGGTCATCTATTCCACAACAAGCACTGGTGGTTTCTACTATTGTTAGTACCCCGGATGTTACTTTGATGACAACGGCTTCATCGACATCTCCTATTATTATAGTTGCTACAAGTCCGTCTCCGACACCGATGCTGATGCCTATGCAACAAATAGACTTCTCATTTATGACATTCAACAGTCCTCAAGGTCCAATGCAGTTGCCTCCTCCATCCTTCCATACTATGCCAGTTCCTCAACCAATGAATATGTTGTTGAATTTGATTCATCTTCAAGATAATCAAATAGCCGCTGATCGTCAATTTCAAGAACAAATGCGATTGGATCAAAGGAAGATGGTTATCCACATATCATACTGTCAACATGAGAATCGTGAGCTACGATCTATTGATACAGCTCAGGGGGAGAATTTGAAAGAACAAGAAGACATCATCCTTCAGCTTACGTGCAAAGATGATATGCTGCAAAAGCTGAAAGGTAATGATGAAGTTCAAGACCCCGATGATGGAACAAGTGGAGGTGAGAATAAACATAAGACCGGTGCGTCTGGTAGCTCGGCTGGAGTTGAGGTTGAAGGTGGGCATAAGCAGTTAGTGGTGTACCATGACACGACTAACGTGCAACCTATTGAGTTTGTAAAGGCCAATACGAATTTATTTGTGGATAATGAGAGAGGAGTTATGATGAGCACGGTTAACACCGACGAGATCGAGGAAGGTGAATTCTCTAATCAGTCTTTAACCATGGATCAGATCGCGATACTGCTCAAATTAAACGATGAGGAGTTGGATAGACTAGAAAATAAGGTGAATGTTGAAGTAATTGATGACGATGAGGTCAGGTTTGGTATGAGTATCCCGTCTCGGGATACGTCGTTTAATTATGACGAGGTAGAAGTGGAAGACGTGACAGCTGAGGAGTATACTGATCTATACACGCTTACTAATACAGATGCATGTTTCAATTTAGTACTACTGAACAAGTGCAAGCAGCTGAGGAACGTTTGAGTTCGAAGAATCCAGAATTTCAAGGAATGTTTGGACACAATGAGGTTAGATTCTCGAAGCTCATTGATGTTTTAAGGTATACGAAGCAAGAGGTTGATAGGCAGGTCAAAGTTCGTGCAACTGCTCACCAAATGACGGCATTCAAAGCTTCGAAGACCGTCAAAGGTGATATCGTCTCTTGGCTCTACGACTCTGAGCTTAAAGTATGCATAATGAAGTAGGAACACGGCGTGCCATATTATCAAAATATTGCAGATGTTCTTACTTTGCCAAGGTGGGACGTGCATACATTGGCAAATAGGCCATTCATCAATCGTGGTAAAATCAAGATGGCGGATTGATTTTATCGACACTTATTGTTTGAGCTACGTCACGGTTTCAAATTCTTTAAACCTCAGGTACCAACCCGTAAATATATTGAGGAGATAGATCCACGGAACGGTTGGAGAAAGCTCGTGTTAAAGGTAAAGCCGTCGCGGATTTTGAAGCGAGTTCCTGTAAAGAATTTTCCCCAAAGTCTTTACAAGACACTCAATCGGCGGTATTATGACAACCACACCGGTGAAGCCATCATCGTACTTGGTATGTAACACCCTGGCTAAAGCGGAATACACCCGAGTGTGATGTACAGATTTCTCAAAACACATGTGACATTATTAAGTGACAATATTATCATTAATTAATTTAAACATCAATTGCACAAGTTTGTAACAATAAATACAAGGAAAATACAAGAACAATTAACAACTTGTCCATTTATTTATATAACCTAAGTTCTATTGTCTTCTTTTTTTCACCCTCTAATAATTGTACCTGTAACATATATATAAAATAAAGTCAACTAAATGAATAGTTTGTGAGTTCACATAAGTTTTGATATAGCTACATAAAAATCTACAATTCCATGAACAAGTAAGGTCCTTTCCAGTTGGGATTGTGCACCAACGTACTCGGATAATGGGGCCCTTTTCCACTCATAACAACAAATGTCTTGAGCACAAATGGGGGCGTATGATCATACTATCTTGAAGTCCATGTAACGAATTATATTTTGTAAATAATGAATAAACGAGATTGTAATTTGGGTAGGATATATATGCTACCCCCAAAAGTAGTAAAAGGGTAAAAAGGGGGTGTGAGAAACTCACCTTAAAGTTGAAGACAAACTTAAAATAAAACCAAAAGTGTGTAAATGAAACCGAAGCAATTTAATATCACGCAACTATAAACAATAACGAAGGTACATAATCAAGGACTAGCTACTTGTATTATAAAGTTAATTAACTTGGTTGTAGATATTTTGCACTTATTTTAATAAATATTATTTTATTTTAAACTTTGACGGAATTTTAACGATTTATTATTATTTAATACATTACAAGATTAATATTAAATTTGAATATAATAATATTTATGGGATTTGTCATTACCATTATATTTTATTTTAATATAAGGTTTTCGTTTATAATTTATAAAGTTTACAACAATATTATATATATATTACGAGTTTTAGCAAATGTTTCGGGTTTTAAAAAGTTTGGTTTTCGATTGAAAATGCCAAAAATAATCTAAACAACCTTTATTTAACTTTAAGATGATTTTATTTGATTTTTAATAATTTATACAAATATATTTAGTTTATATTAAATAAAATAAAGGCTTTACAAAAAATATACAATAAAAATGCACTGACCTATATGTTCATCTTCTCTATTGCAAACCCTAGAAATTCAAATTTGTTAATTGGTTCCATGTTTGTTAAAATTAGCTTAGGGGTTTTTATTTAGGACTTAAGACGATCATAATTCATATAAATATTACCTGTAACAAAGTTGGAATAATGGTGAAAGGCGAGGTGGCCGGAAACGGATTTTGACGAACGATTGTGAGAGTTAGGGTGTATACTACATTAAAATACTATTGTGGACAAGTTTAGTTGCATATTAAAAGGCTATTTATAGACACAATTGGATTGTAAAGATGTTAATGCTCATTATTCAATGTTTATTATAATTCTGGCGAGTTCGATGATTAGTACGAGTTAATGGGTAGTTAAATGACGTAATAAAGCGTGTATTAATGTTTAAGGTTAATGGAGAAATCGTTTAGTATAAAATACCGGATCAAACGGGGATTAAAGCGTTGTTTTTATAGGTCGCTGGAGATTCACCGCCGTCGCCGGCCTGCTTACCGGAAAACCGAAGAGGGTGAAGGGGGTGGGCAGGGTATTATATTTTAATTATTATACTATATTTTAAATCATATTTACACTTTTGGCCCTTTAACTTTGGATATCCTTTTATTTTGTTTTTAAACTTTATTTACATATTGAACCTTGAACCTTATAATTATATATAACTCAATCAAAACTTGATATATTTTATTATCTTTGGATTGTTTACGTTTTATACTCGTATATTTTTAACTTTGATTATTTTATAAACTTTTCAGGCTCGGAGATGCGTTTAAGTGACATGCTACAACTTGAAATTTCGTTAACGAATCACACGAAAGAGAACTTGAACGAATAATGATTATAAAACGTCGTAATTATTACAAAAATATTGAGCGATATTTACGAATGCATTGAAACGACGAAACGGGTTGGTTTAACGAACATAATAGAAATACATAATATGAAACTTGAAATATATATTTAAATTTATACATATATTTATAAATAAAACCAAAAATTTAAAACGGGACATATTTTTGGGTTTGAAAAGTAACGAATGTTACATGGTACGGGGTTGAAGACGAAGTTCATTCGGGTAATTGACTCGATGTGGTTGGTTAACTTATCAGAATCGGATAATGATGCGTTAGTCAACTACGAAATCCGATGGGATGACATGAAAGATTACGATCTTGCTATGCAATTTCAACGTGTGGTGCATGTTTTCCATGCATTTGGAGTTCATAGTTGTCCTGATTGGAAGACAAAAAGATTCAAGTAATCTAAGACAAAGAGCACGAGATGAGGGGGAGTTTGTTAGTGCATGGTTTTGTCGTATCGGTCTTTGTTTATCTATTGTAATTTATTATTAGTAATGTAAATGGCATTTTGGTAATTGTACATGCCATTCATTATGTTTTATGGTCATTCGTTAAGGATGTTTAACGAATGTGCCCATCCGTTAGTGTTAAGATTCATTCGTTATGGAATGTATAACGAATGAGCCCAGTCGTTAAAGTATTAGTCAATTCGTTAAGGATGTTTAACAAATGAGTCATTCGTTATACCTTAAGTTAGTTTAAGGGAATGAAGACGAATGGTCCCCATTCGTTATGATATGTATAATGAACGGGGTCATCTTCTATATATACATGCATCCCTGATTCGTAAACTAACAAGTGTGTGATTATTATTATTATTCAAGAGTTGTAACTCTTCTAGATTACTCTCTCACACTTCACTTAATGTAAATCACTAATCGTATTGCCTTGTCACCTGTCTATTTCAAGAACTAGATCTAAGAGTATGAACTGAAATCATCACATATTGGTTTCTCAGCAATAATGGAGGATTTTAGGTGATAAACGATTTGGGGAAAAGTGAAATAAAAAGGATTGAAAAGATGGGTTTTAATGGTTGAGAGAGAAATATCCAATTGGAAATATGGACCCCGAAGGTTGATGATAGTTGCTTTCACCGATCCTAAAGCTGGGCACGAATTTTGGATTCCAGGCTGATCTGTTTACGATCGATCTGCGATCAGCTAAATCGACCGTGTAGCGTGCTTTTTCTAGATCTTCCTAGCTATCCTGACGATGAAGGTCAATCTCATCAACCGTGGAAATCAACCATGAGTCAATTTGCCATTTTTCACTTGTTTTAGTCATCCCTTGGTTGGTACACGTTTTGTGCGCCGCGGTCTTTGTTTAATGTATTTTGTGTTTGTATAAAGTATAAGGTATATTTTTGTAACTGTATAAAACATATTTGCTATTGTAACGCACATTCATTAGAGTAGTTAATAACGAATGTGTCCCCGCGTGTTTTTCATGTTCAATCTTTAGACTTGTTAACAGATGTGAAAAATGAAAGTGCTTATTCGTTAGTATAATGTATGGATGTTAACGTATGATAACGAATCACACTCATTCGTTATGGCTTGTATAACGAATGAGGTCATTGTCTATATATACCATGTAATTATTATTAATGTACCCAGTTCTTATTATTATCGTTTGAGTACTATTATGTTGTCAAACTGATCTCTCAACACACACAATACACATTGTAACTTAAATCTAATCGTAAATCATATCTAAGACTAGATCCGTAAATGTATTTATCTCGTAATCAATCACACAATGGTTTCTCACCCTCAATATGAGGTTGATAGAGGTTTGTGTTCTAACATTCCTAGACCTAATCTCATGATTTGAAAGGTTTCCTTTTTCAATGGCTTGGTGAATATTTTAGCTATGCTCTCTTTTGAAGGAACCTAATTATGAAAATATTACATTTTTGCATATTATTCCTAAGGAAATGATGTCTAATGTCTATATGTTTAGTTAAGAATGCAAAACATGATTTTTACTAAGATATATAGCACTTTTATTATCACAATATATAGGTATAAAAAAGTACTTACCTTATGGTCACAAGTGTTTGTTTCATCCATAACCCTTGGGCACATGTTGTACCGGTGGCTACATATTTGCTTTGGTTTTTGAAAGAGCAATGGAGGCTTGCATCTTTGAGAACCACGATGTTAGTGAAAATCCTATGAATGCACACATACCACTTGTACTCTTCCTAGCAATTGTGCATCTACCAAGATCCGTATCGGCAAAGCACATGATATCAACACCTTCTCCTATAGGATACCATAGACTTAATCATATAGTTTCTTTGATGTATCGTAAGATGCGTTTGTCGAATTCATAGTGTGATTTCCTTTGACTTTCCTCAAATCTTAAACAATAGAAAGCACTATACATAAAATCAAATCTACATGTCATTAAATAAAGCAAGATCCCAATCGTACCTCAGTACCTAGTACAATCAAATACTTTACCATTCTCATCTTTGGTTAAGATGGTAGTTGTAGCCATGGGTGTATCCATAACTTTAATATTTATAAAATAAAACTTTTTCAACATATCATGTATATATTGAGATTAATTTATAAATATGCCATCATCATATTGTTTAATTTGTAAACAAGAAAGAAATTAAGTTTACCCCTCATACTCATTTCAAATTCATTATGCATCTTGTTAGAAAACTCATCACCTAAAGTTCGACATGTAGAACCAAATATAATATCATTAATATATATTTAAACAAACAATAAATTGTCATCTTTCTTTTTAACAAACAATGTATTATCTAATTTACCTATAGTCTCATTGTAGAACCATTAAAAATCAAGAAAGTCTTAAGTCTATCATACCATGCTCGTGGACTTGTTTAAGACTTAAGTCTATCACACCTTAGGAAGTTTATAACATGATGGGGTTTGACACAATCCTTAACACTGGGAGGTTGTGACACATAAACTTATTCATTTATTATACCATTTAAAAAAGCACTTTTAAAATATTTTTGATCAAATATAAATTGTTTAGCACAAGCAAAAGCAAATAGAATCCTTATGGATTCCAATCTAGGGATGAACAAAACATGTAGTTGTACCAATTCGGTACTGATACCAAAATTGGTACCAATTTGGTACTGTCTGTGCTGAAATGGTATCAAGTTATGAGTTTTCGATACTGGTACACTTCCGGCATTTCCTAATTTTGCTTTCAATACCGGTAGTGGTACCAAGATTTTGGGAAAATCGGTACCAGTATATTCGGTATCGCTACCAGTGAGAATACATGATAATGATCATCATGATTTGCTAATACTGGATCTAGTCTATTGATTTGATTGATTGTATGTAATTAGGTTAACTGTGTGTTATGTGTGTGTTGAGAGAAAAATTGGGCAGCGTAATGAGAGGCTTTCAATAATAATAATAATACGTAACTCATAATTAAGAAATAATTACATGGGTATATATAGGAGACGGGCTCATTCTCTTTACAGGCATAACGAACGAGCCACATTCGCTATGTCATTCGCTAAACATCCCTTAGCGAATGACCTTATGCTTTATCTCTCTCATTCGTTAACATTCCTAGCGAGCGAGGACAAAAACATTGTTCATTCGCTATACAAACCATAGCGAATGACACTTTACATTATGTACAAAATCATCCCCTATACATTATATCTATTACAAAATAAGATAAACAAAGAACGAGACGAATACTGATGTATCAACTATCAACAACCGGTACCTGATCATCGTTGTTGCAATATAGCAACCAGAGCAAAAGTCTCTAAATAGTCAATGGCCACTTGTTGATCAAAACCATGGGCTACTAACCTAGATTTGTTCCAAGTAACTATACCATTTTCATCCATCTTATTTCTAAAGACTCATTTCTTGAAGACTTCTCTTCTTCCTCTCAACTGCCCCATTAGATTGAGGAGTGTGAGGAGTCAAAAACTTATGTGCTATACCACGTTTATCACAAAATGCCCCAAGAAAAGACATTTCACTAAAGAAGAATGAGGAGGTGGTCGAGGAGAAGAAGAAGAAAAATGAGGAAGAAGAAGAAGAAGAAGAAGAAGAAGACACACCTTTTTCAATACTCCATTTTCATTCAATTCTCGGGAATAGGTATAATATCTTATATTTTAGATTATTTGTGCTTTAGGATTCATCTAAGTACTTTTAGATGTTTCGGAAAGATTTGTACTTATAGATGGTTTACTACCATTGCAAGCGAAACCATGCGAGATTTGGCAATTATTTTTGTAATTTGTTAGTGTGGCAAGCGAACTCAACATGTTTGGTTGGGTGACAATGAACTCTATTGAGTTTTATTAATTACGAACTTAAGTTGTCGCGTGACAATGAACTCTATTGAGTTTTATTAATTACGAACTTAAGTTGTCGCTTACAGTTATTCATCAAACTATCTCTATGAAGTTTGTTTGTCACCGAAGAGAAAACGGTGGCCAATTTATTTATTTATGTGTTTTACGAAAATGGTCGCCTTTCAAACCTTGTTGGTTGGTCAATGTTGATTGTCGTACCATAAATATGTGTTTAGCCATGTGATATTTTTCACAGATGGTCTGCAATTGCGAGGAAACTTCCCGGATGAAGTGACAACGAAATCAAAATTACTAGCACAATATAAAGACAGGTGTAAAAAACTAGCCAGTGATCAAAGTGTCAAAGCAAAAGGACACAAACATGTCATCATGTCCTTACTCTCAAAATATATTTAACATAGAGAACATAAATCATGCAAACGACATGACCAACTTCCTCTAATACAGCATACCAATATTTATAATATAAGTAGAGTTTTTTACTAGAATCGGATTTTGGAAAAATTATTTACCAAAATGGGGTTTTCAAAACTATTTATCAAATTATGTTTTTTCTTTTAATTACTTGTTTTAATTTAATCCCATTAAAAGTTTCTACCACCGTCATCGTCTCATCCAAAAACATGACAAACAACTGAACAAGCTTCATGTTCTCAAACTTTTGATTAATATTGATTTTACTTCAAAATAAAATAAAAATGAGTTCTATTATGTAGGATTTTCGCATATATACTTCATCAAATCCATCTGGTTAGCAATAAACCGGCAACACCTGCTAATCCGGCGACGGAATCCACCTACGTAAAAGTGTTTCCCGGCTACTGAGTGTCAACGGCTCACAAGAATATGGGGTTATTGCTTCAAACTGAACCAACAACAAGAGGTACCAGAAGGTGGGGTGTTTGCACGCAAAAATATAGCTACCGGAATTTCCCGATAATTGACGGCCGGCAAGGAAATAGGAAAATGAAGAAGACAAGGAGGGTGTGTAGGGGTTGGGGTGGGTAATTGGTAAAAAAAAATTTTAGCAATAGATTAATTATAGAAAAATAAATAATAAATAAATAAATACTTATTTTGGTAAATAAGTTTGAAAAGCCCTAATTTGGTAAATAGTTTTTCCAAAATCCCCATTTTAGTCAAAACCTCACATAACCACTACTATCAACGCACACCTAGTCGAACTCACATTTGATATCAGTTGGAACGGTTGGAGACAATATTGTAAAAATCGCTAATCGTTAGTCGGGCGGTGAGGCAGGGACTAACGACTAATCGATATTAATTGAGATTAATCGAGATCAATCAGATCCGATTTCAATGTATATTTTTCATTTTTATATATACACACACAATTTTTTATATGTAATTTTTAGTTTTATGCATACACAAGCAAATTTTGGTCGAAATTGTCTGGAATCTCGCTGGAAACCGCTGGTTTTTTCTGGAATCTCGTTTAAAACCGCTGATTTTGGTCGGAATCTCACTGGAAACTGCCGATTTTGGCTGAATTTGACTGTTAACCGATTAATTAGCTAACTAGCCTAAATTTAATCAGTGAAGTGAGGACTAGCGATTAATCAGAGATAATCGATGACTAGTCGAGATTTTTGCAACACTGGTTGAAGAGCTTCAATGTTTTTTAGAGAACTTTACCCATTAGATGATCTGGAGTTCAATAACATTAATTAGGAATTGGTTCTTGATAATATTTTTCTAAGAATTTTCGTATGATACAATCAGACCTTGGAGCTACCAGGAGAATGATAACCACAATATTAGACAAACAAGCATTATTATTATTATACTAGTTTTTATCTCATGTATTACTGGTTTTTTTATATTATTTGTTTCAAATATTTATTTATTTTTTGAATTTTTATTTTTTTATTGTATGAAAGTTAATAATATACTTATTGTTTGATGATAAATTGTTTCACAAATAAAAGAGATGTTATAACTCAGTTTAAAAGCTATATGGGTTTGATGAGACCCAAGGTCGTTTATTTTTTTGCTATAAAATTGGTTTTTTAATTATAAATAATATATATATATATATATATATATATATATATATATATATATATATTTAAATAAATCAGATATTTATTTTTAGTATATCTCTACTTTATAAGATTTTGATATCAAATATTTGGTAAGATTAGTTTTTAATTTAATGAGATGTTATAACCCGTTTAAGAAATATTTGAGTTTGATGAGACCCATACCCGTGAATTCGGGTCAAATGCATATGAAGCCTCCATTTAAAAAATAAAGCAAATCTGGTAACTCTAAAAAAAAGGGAGCGTCCACATCGCGACATGTAGGATTTTTAAGGTTTCGTTTATATATATTATAGATATAATACATACATACTATTAAAGCAAACAACAATTTCCACTTGTCAACATTCTAGGCCATCCACATCATCGCCACTTCATTGCCATGTCACCCATTAACTTTCTTAATCATGCCAACTCATATTTAAACCATAACATTTCTTAATTTTTTACCATATTCAACATTTTCTCTCTTTCACCTATTAATATATTCCGGCGAATATCATTCAACATTTGTATCAATTTTCCGGTAAGTTTGTATTTTCTAATAAACATCCTACTGTTTATCTATTTATTTCAGGCAACTTTATTATTTTTTCCGGTTATTGTTTCTTCCAACCTTTTTAAGTTTATTCTCATTGTTAACTGATTTTATTAAAATCAGTTTAGGTTGTAAATCATAAACGGGCATGAAGGTGATATGTGGACGTTTTACGTTTTTCCGGTAAGTATTTCCGGTAAGACTCAATTTTAAATTTGTTCCGGCTATGTTTTATACCTATAACAATGGTTGCTTTACATTATTTTAGGTTATTTACCCGTTTAATTTGCTGAAGATTTCATTTTAGTTTGTTAATCAAAATCTTATATTCCATTGTTACGTTTTTCCGGTAACTTTTTTCGGTAACATTTTCCGTATATCAATATTAATATTCTTTTTTATTATTTCAGGTAACATTTTTCGGTAACATTTTCCGAAGAGTGTCACGGCTTATACAATCTTTTTTCCGGTAACATCTTTAAATTTCTTTTTTCCGTTAACACCTTTAAAATTTTTCTATTATTAGTTATAATTAAAATAATCCATAATATCAATATTCTTATATTTATTTTTGGTATAACTTAATTTGAAAATTTTTATCATAAATTTAGTATGATAATAATATATAAAAAATTACTTAAAAACGTATATTAAAAACAATATTGATTTTATTATGTCAACTAATAAATTTACATAATAATATTATTTTTTACTAAAAATCGACATGATTTCTATGTTTATTATAATATGTTTTATTGATAAATTTATTTATCAATTCTATGTAAATTATATTTTTGACTAAAAACCGACATGATTTCCCAAAGCAATGATTTATTTACAATTATTTTTAACCAATTTCCATATTATAATTTACAATAATTGCAAATCATTTTTATCTATATTACCTTTACATAAATAAGTAACTAATTTATAGTATATAATCCTATGATATTACTTTATAGTTAACGTGAATATTAATTAATTATTTTTATAATAACAATAATATTTTGGTATATAATCATTCTTCGTGGTACAAATTACAAATTACAAATTTTTTGGTACAAATGTTATACCGTTACTTCAAATATTAAACTTTAAACGTTATTATTAAAGTAAATAAGTAAATTTAGATAAGTCGTTTGAAAATAAGTAAATATGTAAATAATTAGACGAATTATGGTAAGTTGTTTGAAAATATTAAATTTAATTCGAAAAATAAGTATCAATATATTTTTGGTATATGTTGACAAAAATAATTTAAAAACTATTATTCTTATATTTATTTTTGGTATAAGTTAATTTGAAAATTTTTATCATAAATTTAGATAATAATAATAACAATAATAATATATCTAAAACTACTTAAAAAACGTATATTAAAAACCATATTGATTTTATTATGTCAAGTAATAAACTTACATAATAATAGTTATTTATGACTAAAAAACGACATGATTTCTATTTTTATTATAATATGTTTTATTTACAAATTTATTTATCAATTCTATTTAAATTATATTTTTGACTAAAAACCGACATGATTTCCCAAAGCAACGATTTATTTACAATTATTTTTAACCAATTTCCAAATTATAATTTACAATAATTGCAAATCATTTCTATTCATACTATCTTTACATAAATAAGTAACTAATTTATAGTATATAATCGTTGCTTTGTTAATCATTTTTCATCACCTTTGAATATCACAACTCCATTGTTTTTCTTCTTCCAAGTTCATTTAAACTTTTCTTTTACAATCTATTTGTACAATATACGAAGTTGTATATTTAATAAAACTTATTTAATTTTGTGTTTGTTTCTTAAGGTCAATGGAGGTTCAGAAGTTTACTAGGTTAGACGAGATTGATGTACTTAGATCTACTCCATCTACCATCAAAGTAAAAGTGTTGAAGGTTTGGAGTCTCAAGGATAACAATACTTCTATGTAAGGCGCCGTTACCAGTGCCTCACTTTGGACGTTGGAATTACTCACAAACACAGTTCTAAATATCAGAGTTAATTTAAACTTTCGCGGAATAATTAAAACTTCAAACATTCATTACAAAACATTCGCAACTTGTCTTTTAAAACAACACAATAACGATAATATCAAAACATCATGACAAATATTCTGATGCCAGACTCTTCAATCTTGCCATCTGTCCTGCTCAAACCAGCTGTCCCAATCTTTTAACCTGCGTGCATACTAAAAGTCAGCTACGCTAAGTGAGTTCCAGTTAATCAGACGACATACAATACATTCACATACTTAAATATGCACCCGAAGGTACATACCTTCATTTTACTTGCATACTTACGTACATACGTACTTTCATTCCTTCTTTCATACTCACATACATACTTCCATTTATACATATACGTTTTTAAGAGCATTTCGCCCTATACCCTTCGCCGATATTATTATCGTCGGTTCCCTTCATTCGCCTACATTATTAGGGTCGGTGCCCTACATTCGTCGAAATTATTAGGGTCGGTTCCCTATATTCACCGATATTATTAGGGTCGGTTCCCTACGTTCGCCGACATCATTAGGGTCGGTTCCCTACTTTCGCCGATATTATTAGGGTCGGTTCCCTCTTTCTAACTATACCTTCCATACCTTTCTATACATTCATAATTATAACTTCCATACGTTCATACATCATTTATACATCATATATATATATATATATATATATATATATCAATCATATCTTTAAACTATCCCTTGATGGTACATGCAATATCCGAAGATCGTTCATGCATTGTCAAGCATTCATTCGTACATGATTCATATAAGACATACACTTACCACTTAAGGTAAGTGTATTAACTAATCACATCGAGTATGCACATAGCCCTGAAAACATAACAAGGAATGGGGCTAGAAACTCACCTGAATGCGGTTACGTTCACCGTTATGGTTATTCCTTTCTTTAGTTGTGCGCGACTAACTGTATCACAATTACGTGTGTCAATTATCTATTGCTACCCATATAGCGTTTATAGTTTAATTATTACCCTAAATGAACGGGGGTCGGGGGTAGCGCCCATGGAAGCAGGGTTCTAGGGGCGACAACCCCTAGCAGGGTTCAAGGGGTAGAGCCCCTGGCTGGGGTCGAGCTACCAGGTCAGCTTGGAAAAATTTTATTTCCATTAACTGTCTTAACACATTTTCCATTAGAATTTTGAATCATTAATTAATTTACTAACTTAAAAGTTCAAGGGCTTCTTTGTAATTATATCATTCTTTTTCTACGTCCAGGAACCATTCTGTCATTTGTTAAACTTCTAGTTCGTTACATTGTTCTTCACGAATTGGGTTATCATAATGAACTGGTCCATGTAACGAATTTTACCTTATAACGAACTGGTCCTTTGACGAATTGAACCTCATGGCGAATTACCCCTCTGTAACAAATTCGATCTTCTAGTTCGTTATCCCCAATAAAGAATTGGGGGCTAATTCGTTATCTTTTCCTTAACGAATCTGAATACGAACTAAGGCTAGTTCGTTAAGCTTCTAGTAACGAATCATCTGACAAATTTCCTTTAATTCGTTACTCTCCGTTAACGAATTAGGGTTAGGTCAGAGAATGTCAGAAACATTCTCTAACATTTCCTTCCTCATACCCGCCGCCTTTCCGGTGTCGCCAAAAAACGCGGGTTCGCCGGAAAAAAAGTATTTTTGCACCATTTTCACCTTTTTTCGTCCCATTCGATCCAGATCTGATCTAGGGTGACCCCTAAGCTCATCTTAGGTTCGGTTTATACCCGATTCCATCCGAATCTCGTGACTTTAATGGTTTAAAGTTGTCGGCTCGTCGTTTCGCAACTAGATCTAACGGGTTTGAGCTCATACAATATCATACTATCATTACCTTGGATCGGGATTGGTTTTCCTTGGTGATTTCGGCTAGAGAGAAAGAGAGAGCAAGATGAGAGAGAGCTAAGTGTGTGTTTTGGTGGTGGTATGGAATATGTGTAAAAGAATGAAAAATGGGTAATTAAGGTTTATATAATTATGGATCATGGGCTTAAGCCCATGAACTTTTCCTTCTTTCCTTCATGACCCAAGTCCATAACCCATATCCATTTTACTCAACACTAGCCGTACTCATAATAACTCATATTATCATTTTATTAACCGAAACTAGAAAATGGGATGTTACATGCTAATGAGGATTTCCTAATTGAAATGGTTTTTATGGATGAATCGGTAATCCTTTTTTGTACCATTTATGTTTATAATTGTATTATATCCATTTATTTTTTACAGTGTTTTTTTTTTTAATTTTCAGGGTAACCGAATGCAATCAACAGTTTTTAAACAAGATATATTCCGTTTCAAACGTTATTTAAACGACAATGCTACATTAACTATAGTAAATCCTAGCCTTGGATCTAATTCGTCTAATTACAAGGTTATCGACTGCCTGAATAAGTTAGTGTTGAATTCCAGTACCCATGTGAATCCTTCTGACAAGTTTGATGGTCCTACCTTCGGTTTTAAGTTTTACTCAATCAAGTCCGTGATTGATAAAGAAATCCCGTTGAAAACTACTATAGGTTTTAATTAAATACATTTTTGTTTTTATAATTTATTAATCTGTTATGTTTTTCTTACTCTTTAAATGAAATTTTTCTAGATATAATTGGACATGTTATTCATGTTTTTAAAGATAACAATTCTAATCTGAGAGATGTCAAAAAAATGCAAGATTAACTATGGAGGTTTCTAACTTGAGGTAAATGTTTATTCATAATTTTATACTACTTTATGTTAGATTCTTTATTAATATTTGATCACTATAATAGTTAGTTTTAATAATAGTTATTTTTTTAGCAGTGATTGTGTCTACATCACACTTTGGGGTGATTACGCATCACAGTTCTCTAAGTATGTTGTTGAGCATTTTGGTGAATCACATATGATTATCCTCATGCAATTTGGTAGAGTTAAATATCATAACGGTTTGTCTTAATATTGTGTATATTTAATTCCTTTTTTATAAGACTTTATTTTTTTAATATCATAATGACTTTCTTTTATTTATTTTTTAGAGAAACCATATGTGTCTAATTCCTACGGTTCTGATGTTACTCGTGTGTTCATCAATGATGCTATTTTTGAGATTGAAGATTATAAGTCACGGTAATATTATTATTAAATGTCATAATTGTTTCTTCAATTATTATTTTCCTTACATTTCTGAATTTTTAAACGTTTAAATTTATTTTGCAGTTTGTTTGAGTTTTTGGACTTAAACGTTGATGGTCCTGTTCGTAGGCCTATTCTTGTAAAATTGATCTCTACTCTTGATGAAGAGTTTCTGTAGGTTCCCAGCCGGATCTACACGAGATATCGCGTTCTACGTAGGTGCGGAATCCCTACATAAGACGTTACGAGTATAGAAAACAATACGAGCTAACACACGATACGATAATCAAACACACGTTGTATTCCAACAGTAAACACGTGATACTATGATCACTGATACAAAAAACTCTCTGACTCGAATACACGAATAAACTCTTATTCTATTCATAAGCCGTATACAAGATAGCTTATATAGATACGACAACTTCGCCTGGCATGTTCAGGCGAAGTTGTCCCTAACTTCGCTTGTCTAACAAGTTCGCCCATATAAGCGAACTTGTTAGTAACTTCGCTTACATACAAAACTCAAATCTAACTATCACGATTACAGACACTCGACACTGAACTACTGACATCATGCACCAACAGACTCCCCCTTGGCAGTAGCTTCATCTCTTTAGCTTCAAACACGTGTCTTGTAATCTTCAATCTTCTATCTTCAAGCATGTACTCCTTCTCGAACACAAACCGAGACAACTCTTTGATATTTCCTCGCTTCGTCTTTCCAAGCAGGAATATAAAATATCTTCTTGTCATTCAACACCTGCAAATCAGCTTGCGATAAGTTTACCAAGTGCATCGGATCGTACACTCTAAGAACCTCTTGTTCATCTTCGTCTTCCATCACTGCCTCAGCTGTCTCACAATCTACAAACCACCACTTCAGGTCTTTAAGTACATCCTTGGGCATTAGCTTCATCGGTACTTCTTTCAAACACCGGATCGGTTTATACTTCATAATTATCCAAGGCTTTCCATCAGCTCTCAAACCTCTATCCTTGTCTTCAACAAGCTTTCCCTTTTGTGGCTTCAACAGCTCAAATTTCTTCTCTTTTATACTCTCTTTCCACACAATTTTCCCAATGACTCTAGCCATATTATCGTCACTTCTGTTTATCAATCCCAATCTGGCTAAGTCTTTCACTTCACATTCTGGCAGTGTATTCAACGATCTTAACATCCTTCTAAAGTACTGAACACCGTCATACCTTTTAATCACGAAGAGCCTCTACTGCTCATCATATATCCAGCAAATAATTCCTTTCTTCGCTTCAGCATAGCCTTTAATGTTGTAACTCTTCTTAAACATTGTAGGAACCGCCGTTTTCTTCGTTTTGACGAACCGCTGAGCATAGCCTTCCTTCCATCTAGGCTGCTCTTCCCATTCAGACTCATCACTTGCCATCTCTTTACTCATATCTGCTTTCTCAACATCTAGAATGTCATGCTCAATATTTTCCTCAACTATCTCTCCCTCTTCTATCTCTGTATCAATCACAATCTCTTCACCAATCTTCTCTATCACATCACTCGGTAGTACATCATCATCACCAACCAAAACATCATCCATCTCCTCTACATCCACCACCACCACATCATCACCACCAGCTGCAGTTGTCGACTCCTCCTGAGTTGTGGAAGTTCCAAGAGCTTGATCAGTTCTTGGCAACTCACCACCTGCATCTTTCGATGCATTGGGATCATCGTCTCTATCATTTCGTCTCTTGGTCCTCAACTCGTCGCCTTTACAGCTCGTCTCCCCCTGAGATGCCAAGAACTCCTTGAAAGCATCTATGATTTCGTCTCTTCGTCCTCATCTCGTCTCCTTTACAGCTTGTCTTCCCCTTTTAGATGCTCTGAACTCCTTTAAAGCATCTATGATTTTTCTATGTTGTACCAGCAGGGACGACTGCATCTGATTCTCTGTAACTAGGCGCTGAATAGCCTGGGTCTGGATAAGATTAATCCTTGCTTCTCTGCCACGACCCGTTCCAGTGCTGCTATTCGTTCAGAGTCTGATAGGGTTGCATCGAAATCGAACCTCATATGTGATATATCTTGAGTGTACTGAGGAGGGATTTCCGATGTCACCGGGATCTCAGAAGTAGAAATAGATGTAACCGCAGGTGGTATCGTCACCGATAGCCCTGCAGTGGCCACAACAGTCGACTCTATAAATTGTGCCACGACCTCTGATGGAGTAACGGTCGGAGGCGGCAATGAAACGATCTCAGGAGTCGAAAGTTGGAAAGTAGTGGGTGGGAGGCCAAATGTAGACGAGGTAGCCACCACGGGAACAACCGTAGCGCTTGGCCTCGTAACCTGTAGTGATGAGGGAACCATTGTCATACCGGATAGTGCTGGTGGAGTGAAACGTACCACCCTAGAGCTCTCACCGGCTCCTGATCCTGCACCTATCCGTTCCCTTCTTGACCTCCGGATCAACTGTTGTACCTCTTCCTCATAATCAGACTCGCTGTCATCAACAGTTCTCTTTCTCTTCCCATGTAGTCTTTCTCGAGTTACCATAATCCTTCTTGCCTCTGCCACTTCATCATCAGAATCTGAGCCAGCCACCGTTGTAGCTGCCCTAGTAACATTCACAGTCGAAGTACGTTCAACCGGAACCTGAACGTTCTCCTCTGGATCCACCCGATCCATATCAAAGAAGCCTTGACCACCAAATTCTGCTTCAAGGTCCACGTTCTCCTCCGGTGACACAACAGGAGCAGCCGGTATAGCTTGAGGTGCTCCTGCCTGTTGTGGTGCCGGGTTCCTAAACTGAGGAAGCGTTGGAGCAACATGATTCAAGATCATTTGTAGGAATCTTGGATACATGATGAATCGCTCACGCGCCATCGCTCTTCTTTGACGATCAATCTCATAAAAGACCATCTGACTAAAGCTGAATCGCTTGTTGTAAGTCAGAGCAGTCATTGCTGACTGCATGGTCGCGCCCATGCCATCAGTGCCCGCCTTTCTCCCTGACATGCAAACGATCATAACATGCATGAGAAAGCGCCACTGATCAAGTAAAAAGCCTTTCCTCCTCTGCGTATCACCCAAGGGACCAGAGTATCCCATCCTCAAAAACGCTCCATCACGGAAAGGAGCTACAAACTCTGTTGGGTCATCCCTTGTCTCAATCCCAAATCGTAAAGCCGCCCGGATTTGTTCAGAAGAGAACTGAACAATCTGATTGTTGACTGTTGCGCGCATCACCGGGGGCTCGACCCTACAATCGTATTCCACGGTCTGCCAAAAATCCTCAATATTGGGCAAGGATATTGGCAGAGTTTTAGTAATCGCGTGGAATATCCTCGAGCGTAAAAGAAATGTGATGATTTCGCGGAAATCATCAACTCCGCTCGCCTCCGGGTCTAATGTAATGAACATGTTATGACCCAGGAAGAACTGTCTCTGGTGATCACCTCCGTCATCACCGCCTGCACCACCTGCTCCAGCAACAGCAGCCATATCTGCAACAAACAGGTTAAGTTAGATAAACTTCAAAGCGAATCACAAGTTCGCCTGTTACAATGAGCGAAGTTGTGATCAATTCTGTATAGGCGAAGTTAAAGGTGGGGCGAAGTTGGGAAACAACTTCGCTTCAACTTGAACTTCGTCTGATAATAATTAAGTAAAATGGTCCAGGCGAAGTTACTGATAACTTCGCCTAATCACAACATCGCCTCATAAACTGTTTCAAAAATTAATAATCAGGCGAAGTTAAACCTCAGGCGAAGTTACGGATAACTTCGCCTAAACTGTAACTTCGCCGAATTCGAATCGGCAACAGTTAAGATTTACGAACGACGTGTAGATGATGATTTCGGAGATCGAGGACTCCGAAATACATGATTTTATGAAGTTTTAGACGTTCAAGTAGTTTACTATCACGTAAAAACAAGTTTGAAATCGGGTGTTTAAGGTTTCGAAAGTCGAGGTCGAGAATCGAGTTGAAACGACCGATGATTAACCTCAAAAGACATTGATAATATGATAAACAAACCCTACACACCTTGAATCAAGGATTGGAATCGAAATAAGAACACAGACGCTTTAGATCGATAAGTTCGCTAAGGTTTCGGAGGATAAGTTCGCTGAGATTTTGAAATAATGAAACTGTTTGACCTTTAACTTCCTTTATATAGGGTCAAAGTTAGTACAGGCGAAGTTATCGATAACTTCGCCTATTCCAGGCGAAGTTATAAACAAGTTCGCCTGTATTTACAAAACAAACCCCTATACTTTTAACAATTTTCAATAAAGTTTTAAAATCATCCTTTAAAGCGTTAAATGATACGATCAAGACCAAGTAACTAGGTATAAAATCAACCAATTACAAAAGTAACAAAAATTTGAAAACTCAAAGTACACGGGATCAAATTTCAGTCTCGACAGGGACTACCATGTTTTAGAAAAGATCCGAACAGGAATCATACTAATTTCGTGACTGTCACACAGATCCGTGTTCAGCTGTATTATGACATAAAGAAACAGGTTGTAAGCAGGTAATCTACTTAAAATGGTTTTCATCGTTTCTGTGATACGAGTTAGGTTCAATTAAACTCAAAACTTAAGTGGGTAACAACTCAGAGATTATGATGCCTCCTATCTATTCTCCAGGCGTATTAGGCTTTCCCCAAGTCACCCATAATTGACCTTGACCCGTAGTGTCTGATTAAGTAGTAATTACTCTTCGATCTTAGACTCTGCTTCCTGTTCATCTTCTTGTGTCTTGATTGACAATCATTAACATTATGAACTCTAGAAGTTTTTTTTTTTTTTTTTTTTTCCGATATGTATATACACAACTTCAAGTAGAAAATAACTGCAAGTCCCGAATCTGGATCACTGCAGCGTCTTGACACTCTATCTTCACGGGAATCAGAACACTCACGGGGTCGTGTATGACTGGGTAATCGCTTTTCTGCCTATCATTCGGAAAGATATGTATGAAGACATGCACAACTCTTAAGGAGTTTCCACATTAAAATCGAGTAGATTTAGTTAGTATCACTTCTACTTTTACGCACCATAAAAAGCTACCATGACATACAATGACTGTTCTAAAGTCTTTTAGGCCTAATAACTTCACTAGTTAAGCACACAGAATCAGTATATCTATCACTTTCCAAGGTTGGATCAATTTTCAGTTAATCATAGTAAAGTAACTTCTTACGAAGTAGTAGACTTGAAAAATAATTTCATCTCCCGAAAAGAAAAAATTTTAACATCAATCGCCCCGACCAAATCAAAGTCTTCAGGTGAACGGCTATCCCGAAGATCCAATGGATCAGCTGGACCGACCACATACTAGTATGTGTCATTCTAACTAAGTATGATCGACTAATTTTCAGCGAAAGAATGAAAACTCATCATAAACCGCCCCGGTCACTTTCAGTCATCTGGTTAATGGCTATCCTCATATTCTACAAGTAGAAATGAGAACCAAACATATTCTGAAGACATGTCCTTCAAACTGAGGCAACCGACATAATTCTAAGCGATAGTGACGTTTTTTTTTTCAAACACAAACATATGACATGGTTACTCGGGATTGATCATCCCATTCAGCTCAACAAGGTTTTGAAATCTAGTTTTGTCAAACGCTTTCGTGAACAAGTCAGCAAAATTATCTAACGTGTCAACCATTTCGAGCTCAATCAGTTTCTTCTCAGCACAATCCCGTATAAAGTGATGACGTATGTCAATATGTTTAGTTTTATTGTGCTTAACGGGATTGTTAGTTACTGAGATAGCAGCAGTGTTATCAATGCAAATAGGAGTAAGTGAGAAATTCATACCATAATCGCGCAACTGTTGTTGAATCCAAAGAACCTGGGAGCAGCAGTTGGATGCTGCCATGTATTCTGCTTCACAGGTTGAAATCGCGACTGAGGTCTGCTTCTTGCATTGCCACGACACTAGTCTGCCACCAAGAAACTGACATCCACCGGTTGTAGACTTCCGATTCAGTTAATCACCAAGCAATACGATGTTCCTCCTAGACTTCTTACATTCACGGGACCAAAGAGATCCATGTGAAGTAATTCTAGGGTACTGACAATTGAATTGACCTTCTTGGTGTGATGGGATTTCTTGTGTTGCTTTCCCTTTTTGCATGATAAACATTTGTCTTCAAAGTTGAAATTCTTCAAGGGAACACCCAGCACAAGCCCATTTTTGACAAGGTAGTTCATTTTCCGAAGATGAATGTGCCCCATTCTCCTATGCCACAACTCGGACTCCGATTCAGTTGCTTTTGACAGAAGACACGATTCTTCTGTGGCCATCTCAGTCGATCTCATATCCATGATATACGTATTCTTCACTCTTGGAGCCTTCATAACAATCCAATCCTCTGGTATCTTAAAACCAGGATGCAACACAATCGCTTCATTCTTTGTAAAATGTACGGTGTAGTCTTTGTCACAAATCTGCGAAACACTCAGCAGATTGTGCTTCAGTTCTTCAACAAAATTTACTTTCTCCAAAGTCATCTTTCCATTCGACATCGTCCCTATTCCTGTAATTCTTCCACCGCTCTCTCCTGCGAAACTCACTCTTCCTCCTTGAACAGGTTTCAAGTCGTGTAACAATTTCTTGTTACCCGTCATGTGCCGGGAACAGCCGCTATCCACAACCCATTGATTGTTGGCAGCCCTGTTCAACTGTTCCTGCACGATTAAAGCAGATGATTAAAATCTGGGGACCCAAGACCGATTGGTCTTGGTCGATACATTCCGTACCTTGGCTGTCCAAAGTTAGTATCATAATAATTTCTGTGAGTCCTAACAGGATACCTTCTTGTGGATTGACCATGAGGCCATCCAAACCTTCGTGAATTAAGAGAATTATTACTTAAGGTTTGGTTGTTAGCAGTGTAAAACTGAGATCTATTTTTTTGAAAACCTGGATTAGTCCATTTTCTGAAATTTGATGGGTTTTCATTTTTACCATTGTATTGATTAGCGTTAGTTCTTTTCTCAGATTTTGAAGTCCTCACACCTCTGAATTTCTGCTTCAGAGGGCAATCAGCAACAAGGTGTCCTATTTGATTACATCTAAAACAACTCCTGTGTTCAACTTTCTTATCAATAGTTGTCTTAGATGTTGAGGCTGTATTACTGCCCGTTTGTCTCACATATGGTGGGACATACGGGTTTAGTGGAGACTTCTTTTCAGGTGTTTTATTTTTCTCTCCACTTTTCGGTAACACTTCCTCTTGTTTTGTCTCACACGACTCAGAGGACTTGTCTGAGTTAGATGAGACATGACTCGGAGCAGAAATCTTAACACTTGCAACAGGCTTACTAACTTCTGGTTCTTTAGTAGTAACTTGAACTGGAACTGTCTGACCATAGTCAACATCAACAGATTTCTGATTACTAGGGTCATAAGTGTAATTATGATTGAAAGGTGGTGGAACTTCATGATAACCAATTCCTCCCCTTTTTGGGGAACCTTGATCACTAACGAGGTGATCAAGTATAGCGGAGGAATTTCTGAATTGCTCCAGTTTCCTGTTAAGTTCCACCACTTTTACCTAGTGATCAGCTATCTGTTTTTCCCTTTCAGCTATTAGTTTGGTTTTCTCTTCTAGAACCTCATAGCTAAGATCAATCACTTGAATTTTTTCAGCAAGCTTTGCTTTAAGACTTTTAATATCTTTCTCACTAGCTTTAATTTTTACTTTGTAACTATTTTCTCTAGCTTTAGTGAAATGATGATCTTCTTTTAAAGTTTTAAATTGCGCATCCAAACTAACAAACTGATCAGTTATAGTTGTCAGTTGTTCAGACAGATGTTCACACTTAGTACAAGGGAGTTCGGTATTTACCTCGGAGAGCTGGTCTGCCACATCTGCCATGTAAGCTTCATTTTCACAAGTTCCCTTCTTCTCACTATCTGCAGTTTTGATGTTTGCCAAATTGGCCTGTTCAAATACTTCTTCAACATGCAGATTCCAGTTGTACTCCTCATTTTGTCTGGAAATCATGGCTCTATAGTCATTACCACTACCACTTTGCTGTGTAGATCTGTTTTGACTGCGTTCTACACGTTCATTTTTGCATTCTTTTGCAAAGTGGCCATTCTGCTGACAGTTGTAACAGCGTACCTTCGACTTATCAAACCCTGGCCTCTCTCCGACAAACTTCCTGCCAGTGTTCTTCATGAACCTCTTCACCCTTCTAACAATCATAGCCATCTGCCACTGCAGATCCATCTCCTCCAGATCATCAGCATCGATCTGATCATAGTCTTCATCCAAAATTGTAGGATCAACAATCTTACCCTGAATGTAGTTCTCATACGAAACAATAAAAGATGCATAGAGAGCAAACTGCTATTCAGCAGATTTAACACTCATGGGCATCTTCAAGTAGTTGTTGTTTGACACACTTGGGGAAAAACTACTCTTGGTCGCTTGAGGTTGAGAAGCATTTGATCCTCCAGCTACAAAGCACACATCACCATTCATGTTGAGAGATACATGTCCTTCATGTGTTGAGCTAGCGCCTGACTCTCCTTTAGAGTAATAAGCAGATGATTCAGTTTTTGAACTTGATCTAGAGTTAACCTTTGCACCATACATACCCGGATCTTGAACCTGATCGGTAGGTGTCTCCTTTCGTACCATGTTCAATTCAAACGTTCTTAGCTTGTTAACTGCTGTCTCCAGGTCATAGTCAGCAAAGTCTTTGTCTTCTCTCATCAACACAGTATACATCTCCCATTTCGGTGGGAGAGCATCAAGAAGCTTTTCAACTATCTCATCTTCTTTGTAAGCAATTGAATAGTTGCTGAGTTCAGTCATCAGATGATAATATCTAGTGATGATATCATCAAGTGATTCATTTTTCAGATACTTGAAGACCAAGAATTGGGTTTTTAGAAGTTTAATTTTCGAGGCACGAATTCCCACATTGCCCTCAAACCGGTTCTCAAGTGCTTCCCAAAGCTCTCTAGCAGTTTTATACTTTCGGAAGGTGTGAAGTATCTCTTGTGGAAGAGCCATTGTAATTGCTGCATGAGCTTTGCTTTCAGCCTCATACATTTTCTTCTCCTCTTCTTCCATCTCTTTGTATTTCTTGATCTGATCACGACCCTCATACTCAGCAGTAGGTGGAATGTAACCATCTTGTATGCACACCCACATCTTGGCATCTTGATACTTGACATATTGTTCAAAACGATCTTTCCACGCTACATAATCAGTTTTCTTAAGCATCTTAGGTGCCTTTGTAGCCGAACCCGCTTCTACTTCCATCTTTACCAATTCGGTAATGTTTATCGAAGACATTTTTCTCAAAACTCAAAGAAATCCGAAAATAAAAAATTTTATTTTCAAACAGCACTGTAGGCGAAGTTGTGGATAACTTCGCTTAAAACTTAACTTCGCGTGAATTTGTAACTTCGCTCACTTTTTTAAATTCGCTGGATTGGTGAAGTTGAGAATAACTTCGCTTAAGTTGAGCGAACTTGGGTGGTAGGCGAAGTTGTGGGTAACTTCGCTTGAGGTAAGCGAACTTGAAGAGGTAGGCGAAGTTGTGGATAACTTCGCTTAACCTTATATCTTCGCCGAAACCCTACTAACAGTGACGGCAACTTCGCCTGATGAACACGAACTTTCTGCAGATTAGATTTCTGGGTTTTTCGAGGGTTGTGAAGGTGTTATGGGTTGTTTATGATTGTAGGAGGTGAGTATAGCACAAAAACTCAGAAAACTCGTCCCGCGAATAGTCGAACGGAACGATTTCTATACCCGCGTGATAATCCCGAACCACACAATCGAGCAAAAGCTCTGATACCAATTGTAGGTTCCCAGCCGGATCTACACGAGATATCGCGTTCTGCGTAGGTGCGGAATCCCTACGTAAGACGTTACGAGTATAGAAAACAATACGAGCTAACACACGATACGATAACCAAACACACGTTGTATTCCAACAGTAAACACGTGATACTATGATAACTGATACAAAACTCTCTGACTCGAATACACGAATAAACTCTTATTCTATTCATAAGCCGTATACAAGATAGCTTATATAGACACGACAACTTCGCCTGGCATGTTCAGGCGAAGTTGTCCCTAACTTCGCTTGTCTAACAAGTTCGCCCATATAAGCGAACTTGTTAGTAACTTCGCTTACATACAAATCTCAAATCTAACTAACACGATTACAGACACTTGACACTGAACTACTGACATCATGCACCAACAGTTTCTGAAGGCTACATCATTTTACAACATTTCTGAAATTTGCACAATATTGCAGGTAATTATTAATTATTCCATGTAATTATAATTTATCTGCCAGTATATGTTAAGTTGTTTAATTCATTTTTGTCAGCCAAAGAGTATTATAGTACTTGGCACCATTAAGGCGCTTTGTCCTGAATCTGAATGGTACTATATCGGTTGCAATAATTGTAATCGTAAGTTGAGCGTGACTGTCGTGGAAGGCGATAACGTTTATGAATGCAAGAATCAGAGATGTAACACTTTGGGTGTTACACCTACTCCTAGGTATAATGTATAAATAAATATTTTTACGTTGACGTGTTGTTGATTAAAAAATTTACTTTAGGTATAAGATTAAGCTAAGAGTTCAAGACGGCACTGGTGTTGTTTCGTTAACACTTTTTGATCGTGATGCCAAACTTATTATCAACAAAACTGTATCTGAACAGCTTGTTATTAAAGATCAGGTTATGTAATTATTTATTGTTATTCAACTTCTTACTCTCTTATTTATATGAAACACTATTTATGTAACACAAGTTTTTCTAAACAATATTATAGGTTGAATATGCTGCTGATACTGGATTTCCCATTGAGTTGAATTGTTTGTTGGAAAAGAAGTTTGCTTTTGTAAAGTCCCGTTCCCAGTGCCTCACATTAACGTTGGATTTACTCATAAACGCAGTTCTAAATATCATATTTAAATAAAACTTTCACGAAATAATAATATTAGTCAACCATTCATTACAAACATTCGTAACTTGTCTTTTAAAACATAATCATAAACGATAATATCAAAACATCATGACAAATATTCAGATGCCAGCCTCTTCAATCTTGCCATGTGTCGTGCTCAAACTAGCTGTGTCAATCTATTAACCTGCGTGCATACTAAAAGTCAGCTACGCTGAGTGAGTTCTAGTTAATCAGACAACATAACATACATCCACATACTTACATATGCACCCGAAGGTACATACCTTTATATTTACTTACATACTTACATACATACGTACTTTCATTATTTCTTTCATACTTACATACATACTTTCATTCATACATATACGTTTAAAGAGAATTTCGCCCTATAACCTTCGCCGATATTATTAGGGTCGGTTCCCTGCAATCGCCGACATTATTAGGGTCGGTTCCCTTCATTCGCCGACATTATTAGGGTCGATTCCGTACATTCGCCGACATTATTAGTGCCGGTTCTCTACATTTAGTACATTGTACCAGACCTGTCTTTACATACTTTCCTTAGTATTACGTGCAATATCCAAAGATCGTTCACGTACCATCATCATAACATACATACATCATTTATATATCATATATATCTATAGTCATATCTTTGACTATCACCTGGCAGCACATGCAATATCCGAAGATCATTCATGCGTTATCATCATATCATACATGCATCTTTCACTTATCATATATACAAATCAATCATGCCTTTAACTATCACTTGACGGTACATGCAATATCTGAAGATCGTTCATGCATCGTCAAACAATCATCATACATAAATCATACAAGGCATACACTTACCACTTAAGGTAAGTGTATTAACTATCACATCGAGTATGCACACAGCCCCGAAAACATAACAAGGAAGTGGGGCTAGAAACTCACCCGAACGCGATTACTTTCACCGGTTATAGTTAATCCTTTTCTAAGCTGAGCACGATTAACTGTTTAATCATACATATATTAAATACGGCTCTACCTCTTCTTATCATCTACCTAATTGAGCTCATATATCTAAGCCGCTTTTACTTCGTTGGATCATTACCGATTAGTTAATCGTTACTCGATGACCTTTAAAGGTATCTTTCATATATTATCAAAGTCCAAGGGTTATCGTGTAATTATTTCATTCTTTACTAATTGCAGGGACTGTTCTTGTCATTTATCAAACTTCTAATTCGTTAATGGTTCATAACGAATTGGCTTATCTTAGCGAACTGGTTCTTGTAACGAATTGAACCCTTTAACGAACTGGTTGTTAAACGAATCATTTCATGCAACGAATCAGTCCATGTAACGAATTGGACCGTCCAATTCGTTATCTCCTTTAACGAATGATCACAGGAAGTTCGTCCTCTTATCCTTAACGAATCGCTTGACGAATTGCGTTTAATTCGTCCTCTTATCCACGGATTCGCCGGAAAAACGATTTTTGACTCATTATCACTATTTTTCGTCCCGTTCGATCCAAATCTGAGCTAGGGTGATCCATAAGCTCATCTTAGGTTCGGTTTATACCGGATTCCACCCGGATCTCAAGACTTAAACGGTTTAACGGTGTCGGCTCATTGCCTCGTGACCATATCTAACGAGTTTAAGCTCATACAACATCATACTATCATTACCTTGGATCGGGATCGGTTTTCCTTGGTGATTTCGGCTAGAGAGGGATCATTATGAGAGAGAGCTAAGTGTGTGTTTTGGGAGGTGTATGGAATGTGTGAAATGAAATTAAATGGGTGATTAAAGGTTTATATATTTATGGATCATGGGCTTAAGCCCATGGTCTTTCCTTCTTTCCTTCTTTCCTTCATAACCCAAGTCCATAACCCATATCCATTTACCCAACACTAGCCCAACTCATAATAACTCTTATTTTCATTTATTAACGGAAACTAGAAAACGGGATGTTACAAGTCTTCCCTCCTTAAAAGGGTTTCATCCCCGAAACCTAACTATTACATAAACAAATTCGGATAAAACTTGCGCATCTCATCCCTTGCTTCCAATGTAGCGTCCGATCCTTTGCGATGCTTCCATATCACTTTCACTAAGGGCATAACCTTGTGCCGGAGTTGCTTTTCCTTGCGATCAACTATCTCGATTGGTTGTTCAGTGTAGTTCAACTGTTCATCAACCTCAATGTCCATTAATGGCACATGAGACATGTCATCGACTCGACATTTTCTTAGATGAGAGACATGAAATGTAGAGTGAATTCCTTCCAACTCTTCTGGAAAGTCTAGCTTGTAATCTACTTCGCCCACACGTTCTACAATCTTAAACGGTCCAATGTATCTCGGACTCAGCTTTCCTCTCTTCCTAAAGTGAATAATTCCTTTCCAATGCGAGACATTGAGCATCACATTGTCACCAATGTTAAACTCAATCAGCCGTCGCCGCTTATCAGCATACGACTTTTGTCGGTCTTAAGCAGCTTTCATTCTTTTTTTAATTTGATCAAACTTTGAAGAAGTTTCTTGCAAAACTTCTAAACTTCCCATTTCTTTCTGACCAATCTCTCCCCAACATATTGGAGTTCTAAAACGTCTTCCATACAACATCTCGAACAGTGCACTACTACTTCTAGCTCTAAATCATGCGTCGGATAAGTGCTCTCATGGACCTTCAACTGTCTAGACGCGTAAGCTATCACTTTTCCTCGTTGCATCAACACGCAACCTAACCCACGATGCGAAGCATTAGTACAAACAACCGGATCTTCGTCACCATCGGGTAGAGCAAGGATTGGAGCTTGCGTGAGTCTCTTTTTTAATTCTTGAAAAGCCTCTTTTTGAAACTTACCCCAACTGAATACTATCGACTTCGGGTCATACCGGTCAACGGTGCGGCTATCTTGGAGAAACCTTCGATGAATCTCCTATAGTAGCCAGCTAACCCTAGGAAGCTTCGTATATCAGTCGGATTCTGCGGAGTCTTCAAGTTTGTTATCTCCTCAATCTTAGTTGGGTCCACGGTAATCCTTTTAGGATTGATCACTTGACCTATAAATTGCACTTCTCGCAACCAGAACGCGCATTTCAAAAAATTAGCATGCAACTTCTCTTTCTTCAGAGTCTCCAATACTTCTCTCAGATGCTCGGCATGATCAGACTCGTTTTTTGAGTAAATCAATATATCATCGATGAAGAAGATAACTAACTTATCCAACATCGGCCGACACACCCTATTCATCATATCCATAAATGCTGCATGAGCATTTGTTAGACCGAATGACATCACGAGGAACTCGTAATGTCCATACCGCGTCCGAAACGTTGTCTTAGGAATTTCTGCCTCTTTCACCTTTAATTGATGATACCCTGATCTAAGATCTATTCGCGAGAACCAACTTGAACCTTGCAGTTGGTCAAACAGATCATCAATCCTTGGCAAAGGATATCTATTCTTTACCGTAAGCTTATTCAACTCGCGATAGTCTATGCACATTCTCATACTTCCATCCTTCTTCTTCACGAACAACACTGGCGCGCCCCAAGGGGAAACACTTGGTCTTATGAAACCTTTGTTGAGGAGTTCTTACAGTTGGGACATCAATTCTTTCATCTCGGACGACGCTAGACGATAAGGTGCTTTCTCGACATGCAGGTCTCCTGGTATTAGATCTATCTGGAATTCTATTTCTCGCTCCGATGGCAACCCTGGAAGATGCTCTGGGAATACTTCTTGGTAGTCGCACACGATAGGAACATCTTTCATTTCTTTCGTCTCGGCCGTAGCGTTGACAGCATATGCCAGGTAGGCACCACACCCTCGTCGTAATAACCCTTCGGCCTTTATCATTGAAATGACGTTAAGCCCTGAACTTTCCTTATCACCATAAACCGTCACCGCACTGCCATCTAAGGACTTTAACTTTATTATCCTACTCTTACCCACTATCTGAGCTTCATACTCGGACAACCGATCCATTCCCAAAACTACATTGAACCCTCCTAAGGTCATAACATACAAAGTAACAGGGAACTCATGTCCCTCCAATTCTATCTTACAGTCCTTAACCATTTTCATTATTTTCACCGAGGTGTCACTAGCGGTTTCTACTATGAAGGTTTCAGACACTCGGCAACATTTCATTTTAGCTAGTTTACTAAATGTCATAGCTACAAAACTTCTATTCGCACCCGAATCAAATAATACAGAAGCAGAAATACCGTTTACTAAGAACGTACCAGTCACAACATCATGAATCTGTCTGGCCTGTTCGTGAGTAAGCATATAGGCCCTAATCCTTGGTCTCCCTTGTTCAGCATCTTTCTTCTCACTCCCTCCAGCTTCACCACTCGTACAAGTCCTCGCCAAGTGACCTGTCTGTCCGCACTTATAACATGCAGGCTTTGCATGAAAATCTTGAACAAAGTGCCCCATCTTACCACATTTGTAACAGGCGTTTGACCCTGATCTACATTCCCCACCATGGGACTTCCCACACTTACGGCACACAACAGACCCGGTGCCCAACTTGCACTCTCTAGCGTGCATCTTTCCTCACGTCCTGCATGACCTCTTCTCCCACACTCTCGGCTGCTTGTTCTTAGGGTTCCACAGCTGAGTACCAGGTTGTTTAGCAGGAGAGACCCACTTCTTATCCTTCTTCTCTTTCGCCACCACGTCATCCGCCGACAAGTCATCGTAAACCATTTCTGCGAGCCCTACAGTAGAATCAAAAGCACCTGGTCTGCCAGCTTTGACCAAGACGCGAACCTTCTGCAGTAGTCCCATAAGGTAACACTTGATCCGCTTGGCTTTAGTGTTCACCATGTATGGCACCAACCTAGACAGGAGGTTGAATTCAGTGGTGTATTCACGGTGTGTCATCTCACCCGACTTTAGGCTCAAGAACTTCATTTCAACCCTCTTAACCTCCGCATCAGCACAAAATCTCTTCATTTCCAACTCCTTCAGATCAACCCACCGCATAGCGTTGATCTCCTCCCGGGTCTTCCTTTGTTCAACAGTTTCCCACCAGTACATGGCTTCATCAAGAAATGATTGGGTGGAAAAACCCACAGCTTGGTCGGGACAGCACTCGCTAATGCGGATAACCTTGTCCATACTAGGTATTCATTAGAGAGTAGAGATTGCGTCCCCAAACCAGTCAGCTTCGGTGGTTCGCAACCTTTAAATGACTTGTAGTTGCACCCACCTCGACCCCCCTTCCCGTCATCAATCTTCACCGACTTAACCACACTTGATTCCTCCTTCTCCTTCTCATTATCCTTCTTACTCCTTTCGCCCGACTTCTCAGCAGTCTTTGCATGACTTCCAGCGGACTTTTCAGTATTCCAATTCTTAGCAGCAGTTGCTACCCGCCTGAGCAATGGCAGCTTGAACAGCAGGATCTAGTTGATACCCTTCGTTTTTACTCGGATTTCCACCGGCTGCACTTCCTTCTCCCTCAGCATCAGTAGCTGCTTCTACTGACGGTTCTCGGACAACGCGTGGCCTACCACGACGTCCCGTACGTCCTCCTCTTCCAGTAACATTCTTAGCTCCAGCCATCGTATTCTATTAGGAAACACAACGTCATCACTTAAGGAACCATTTAGTACAAGGATAGTAAGGCGAACAGCTAATAACAGTGGCCAGCTGTGATTATCTGCTCACATTACTTTCCGTGTCCTATACGCTTCCTCTTATGAGTCTATTTGAGCTAATTCTACTTCAAATAGTTAGACAATCAAACAGTTCATATCATCACATACTCCTATCCCTAGCAATTAAGCTAGCATTCATACATTCTTTATTTAGCACTTACGCAAACATTCATTCATCATTCTACTTTACATGTGAATTTAATCACATACTTTACCTTTAATTAGCTTGCTTGAGTGACACATGGCATTCTTGTACTGGCATCTTCATTCTTTTCTTACTTTAATCCCATTCTCTGTTCGAGTCTGAGCATGTAGGATGCTCAAATCTCTCGAACATTGCTCTGATATCAACTTGTAAAGCCTCATTCCTGGTGCCTCACATTAACGTTGGATTTACTCATAAACGTTGTTCTAAATATCAGAGTTAATTAAAACTTTTGCAGAATAATAATATTAGTCAACCATTCATTACAAACATTCGTAACTTGTCTTTTAAAACATAATCATAAATGATAATATCAAAACATCATGGCAAATCTTCAGATGCCAGCCTCTTCAATCTTGCCATGTGTCCTGCTCAAACTAGCTGTCTCAGTCTGTTAACCTGCGTGAATACTAAAAGTCAGCTGCGCTGAGTGAGTTCTAGTTAATCAGACAACATACAATACATCCACATACTTACATATGCACCCGAAGGTACATACCTTCATATTTACTTACATACTTACATACATACGTACTTTCATTCTTTCTTTCATACTTACATACATACTTTCATTCATACACATACGTTTAAAGAGAATTTTGCCCTATAACCTTCGCCGATATTATTAGAGTCGGTTCCCTGCATTCGCCGACATTATTAGGGTCGGTTCCCTTCGTTCACCGACATTATTAGGGCCGGTTCCCTACATTCGCCGACATTATTAGTGTCGGTTCCCTACATTTAGTACATTGTACCATACTTGTCTTTACACACTTTCCTTAGTATTACGTGCAATATCCGAAGATCGTTCACGTACCATCATCATAACATACATACATCATTTATATATCATATATATCTATAGTCATATCTTTGACTATCACCTGGCAGCACATGCATTATCCGAAGATCGTTCATGCACTATCATCAGATCATACATGCATCTTTCACTTATCATATATACACATCAATCATGCCATTAACTATCACTTGACGGTACCTGAAATATCCGGAGATCGTTCATGCATCGTCAAACAATCATCATACATAAATCATACAAGGCATACACTTACCACTTAAGGTAAGTGTATTAACTATCACATCGAGTATGCACACAGCCCCGAAAACATAACAAGGAAGTGGGGCTAGAAACTAACCCGAACGCGATTACGTACACCGGTTATAGTTAATCCTTTCCTGAGCTAAGCACGACTAACTGTATAATCATACATATATTAAATACGGCTCTAGCTCTTCTTATCATCTACCTAATTGAGCTCATATATCTAAGCCGCTTTTACTTCGTTGGATCATTACCGATTAGTTAATCGTTACTCGATGACCTTTAAAGGTATCTTTCATATATTATCAATGTCCAAGGGTTATCGTGTAATTATTTCATTCTTTACTAAGTCCAGGGACTGTTCTTGTCATTTATCAAACTTCTAATTCGTTACTGGTTCATAACGAATTGGCTTATCTTAGCGAACTGGTTCTTGTAACGAATTGAACCCTTTAACGAACTGGTTGTTAAAAGAATCAGTTCATGCAACGAATCAGTCCATGTAACGAATTGGACCTTCCAATTCGTTATCTCCTTTAACGAATGATCACAGCTAGTTCGTCCTCTTATCCTTAACGAAGCGCTTGACGAATTGCGTTTAATTCGTTAACTTCCCCGCTAATGAATTACCTCTAATTCGTTAACTTCCCGTTAACGAATTAGGGTTAGGTCAGAGAATGTCTGAACATTCTCTGACATCTCTCCACCTCGTATTGCCTTTTCCGGCGCCGTCGCCGGAAAACAGCGAATTCACCGGAAAAACGAGTTTTGACTCGTTTTTCACCGTTTTTCGTCCCGTTCGATCCAGATCTGAGCTAGGGTGATCCCTAAGCTCATCATAGGTTCGGTTTATACCCGATTCCACCAGGATCTTGAGACTTAACTGTGTCGGCTCGTCGTTTCGTGACCATATCTAACAGGTTTAAGCTCATACAACATCATACTATCATTACCTTGGATCGGGATCGGTTTTCCTGGTGATTTCGGCTAGAGAGAGAGCAATATGAGAGAGAGCTAAGTGTGTGTTTTGGGAGGTGTATGGAATGTGTGAATGTGTGAAATGAAATTAAATGGGTGATTAAAGGTTTATATATTTATGGATCATGGGCTTAAGCCCATGGTCTTTCCTTCTTTCCTTCATAACCCAAGTCCATAACCCATATCCATTTACCCAACACTAGCCCGACTCATAATAACTCGTATTTTCATTTATTAACTGAAACTAGAAAACGGGATGTTACAGCTTTTAAAGTTGAGATTGTCGATTTCAGTTTTAGGAATAATGTTGAGGTATACGGTATATCAAAGCTAACAGATGATCAACCAATTATTTCTGAGATTGAGAAAAGACTACTTCCTGCGTTTATTGTGGTAAATTCTTCCGCATTTAATTTTTAACAAATACATCTTATCCATATATTCTATTTTTTTTAATTTTTTTATATTTGTAGCCTTCGAAATTCTTTATCAATCTACAAGCTCTGCATCTTTAAAGGTTTCTTACACTACTATATATTTCACATTATTTTATTTTTTATATTTATTTTTATATTTTTTTAACTTTTTTGTTTATTACAGATTTCTGAAAATGGTGATAATAAAACTCCAATTTCTGATCGTTTAGGTGATGATGAAGTGAGTGAGATCAAGTTGTCAAGTAGTGATTCCGATGACAAACTCAAGCGTAAACTTGTGGATGTTTTTTATGGTGATGGTCAATTTGGATTTTCTTCTACTAAGTCCAAGCCAAGTGATCTCCAAGATGTTTCTGAGTTGGTTAGCGTTGTTGGAACAAGCAATGATGGTGTTAAACTTCTTACTCCTAAGGTCGAGAAGTGATTTCTATATTTCTTTCAAACTTTTATAATAAAGACACCTGAGTATGTTCGGTGTCATCTTTATTTTAAGCATAATATTTGTGGTTTTTTTGTTGACATGATGTTTGGTTTTCATTTTCTTCGGATACATTTCTTTTTGATAATGATGGTTTTTAATTTATTTATATTATCAATAACCTTGGTTGTTTCTATTATTATTTAGTTTATTTCTCAAATTTTAGTTTTATTCTTTTATGTTATCTTTTTTAAAATGTAATCATAAAATTTGTTTTTACCATAATTAAATATTAGGTGTAAAAATTTGCATTACCTTCTGCCAATATGTAAAATTAACATCAATCAATATAGCATAGATATGCTATTTAGGTTCTATTATTTTAGATTATATATCATTAAAATAATATCTTGGTTATTCTATCAAGATGCCCATTTACCAAATCATGACCCGGGTAAAACCGACTCTTTGTATCATTTATAACCAATTATAATTATTTTTAATCTATTTCTACCATCCTATCAAAATCATCTTCAGTCTTCCATTCTTCTTCCACGTTTTGAAGATAAGTTATTCTTTTAAACCCTAATGAGTGCTAGATTTAATAACAATCAATCCATATTTTTAGATTTATGTTCATTATTCCACTTATTTTATACGATTAATGTTAATTTTATATTATCGTTTTCGTTACCATAAACTTAATTCCCGTTTATATATGCTAATCAGATATATTATCCTGCTTTTGTTGTGTTTAACCAACCATCCCTGGAAGATACGGTGAGTATCTGCCAGTTATAAGTAGGCATTATTCTAATTAAGTGTTGTTTTTTTAATTAATATATTCTAATAAACTTGTGTTATATTTATAGAAAATTACTAGAGATTATTTTCAGCTTCTTTTTCCACAACAGTCTTTCTATGAGACTGTTACCATTAGGCATTCAAATCAAGATTGGCATGTTGATATTGATTATAATGATGACAAGTATTTATTTGGCTCTGGATGGTCTGAATTTGTAACAGCCAATCGTTTTGTATTTGGTGATGTTTTCGTTTTCTTTCCAACTCAGCCACACGAGTGGAGATTGTTATATGTACCAAATCATCCTGGTTGGCAACATAAGGTTTTTGATGTTTATTTCTCTTATCCAACAATGAATAAGTTGGTATGTTAAGCATTTTAATAATTCTTACATTTATATAACTTATTTATTACAATTTTAATATTTTTCGTTTGTATTATACTTATATATTAGCTTTTAAGGGATGATCAGCTTGTATGTTACCTTCCATTTCTCCTTCGTGGAAGATCATCTGCCAATTGGGTCGTTTCTTTAGTTTATGGAAGTAGATAGACCCTTGTGTTTAAAAGTTGAAGAGCACTACTCTAGGATATGCATTTTTCGGTGAATGGCCAAATATAGCCAAGCATGTTAACTTACAAGTTAAGGATTATCTTGTCTTAGAACCAATTGAGGAAAACCATCTGAGGTTGTATGTGTTTGATAGTCGTGGTGTGGAACTTACACAGTTTGATCAACAAAATATTGTTGGTGTTCACTCGGCCAATGTTGATTTAGTTACTATTGAAGGTTAGTCTCCCAATATTCACAAAATTTTCAATATCTTATAAAATATTGTACGTTGTTAGAGTTAATGACCACCATGTCAATAAAAATTCTGTTGAAGTTGTTATCAGTGATCGTTTGGTAAGTTTTATTCCAATGTTATAAATTTGTTATAGTATCACAATCTTATTAGTCATTTAATATGCACTATGTTTAAATTTAAATAATTTTGTTTTTATATTTACAGCGTTTACCTGTTCAATTTACTCGTGACAATGGATTGGATGTTGAGACTGACTTGGTTTTAATAAACCCAAATGGTGAAGATTTGATGACTAAAATCCGCATTGAACGCAATTATGGCAAAAAACGGTTTAGAGTTCATCAATGGCCGGAGTTTGTTAGTTTAAATGGACTCGATATTGGTAAAAAGTGTTTTCTTGAGTATAACCGTAGCACTCATTCTCTAATTCTGTCCGATTTATTTGACTAGGTTTAAGTAAACTTTAGTTTATCAATGTTGGATTATATATTATGTTTTGGTTGTTTAAGCTTTTTTAGTATTTACATTTAAGACTCTTATGTTTAATATCTTTTTTAATTAATATGCCTTTTTGTAAATTTTATAGATGTTATGAAACTTGTGTTTATCATAAGTTAATATTTGTCATACATGTTGTGATGTTAAAGTTGTTATTATACATGCTAAAATATGTTATGTAAACTTAATTATATTTTTGATGTTTTCTATTTTGGAAGTATATTTTTTAAATAATTTATATTAACTATGAATCAAATTTTTATGAATTTATAACTGGTCATAATTATTCTCGAATCAACCTCTAAATATCCGCTATGTTCCATATTATTTTTCCAATATTAAAATTATAATTCCTCTAATTTGATACTATGTTAATCTGTATCTCATTCGACAGTTTAGACTATTAATTTATCTACTATTACCTAAGTTTTCCTTATCATATTATTTTTTCAATATTTAAATACTCAGCTGTCTAATTTCATATTATGTCAATACGTATATCATTATTTTGAAATTTAAATTCTTGTGTTTTAATTGTCCACTATTACCTAAGTTAGACTGTTAATTTAAAATTTAAAAGTCTTATAAATCCCTAAACATCTTTTAGGTTTATCATCTTCTATTTTCTTCTGCCGCCATTCATGTATGTCTCCATCTCTGGTTTTCTGTCAT
Organism: Bidens hawaiensis; assembly: GCF_021521415.1. Lineage (NCBI taxonomy): Eukaryota > Viridiplantae > Streptophyta > Magnoliopsida > Asterales > Asteraceae > Bidens > Bidens hawaiensis. Next base: position 108,417 of record NW_027493636.1, read on the forward strand.
CTTCATTCTAATGTATAATAACCTTTTTTCGATTATTCAAACTTATATTTCTTAGATTAATCCTACAATAACTAATATATTATTTTTATTTTATGATGTTTCATCTAAAAAGATTAGTCCGTATTTTAAAATGTCAACGTCTTTTCTCATGCTTATTGAAGATCCGAAATTTCCTATTCAGGTATTGTTTTAATTTGAATAATAAAATTTTTATCTAAACATTCAATTTCTTATTCGTGTAAATCTTAATTTTGTTATTAGGAAATTCCAAAAGAATTTATCCTGCAAAATTCTTTGATGTTTAAAGGGTTGCCTCAAACCATTGAAATTGAACATTACAAAGTTTCATCGATAGTGGAGTTAAAAACACAGGAAAAAACCGTTTGTTTGGCTGATGGAGTTACTAATCTAATGTGTTCTTTGAAGATTCGTCCTTATCAGAGGATTATTTTTGTTTTATTTGAAGATGAAAGAAAATGGTTACTTAGAACTCCTTCTAATAAGGCGATTTCTACTGTTCATCGACAGGCATTTGTTTTATACAACCATAATAAAATGAATGATAAATTGGTAAAATTCATTTTATTTGTTTTTACTTAATTGTCAGTGTTACATATATATATATATATATATATATATATATATATATATATATATATATATATATATATATTAAAACTGTGTTAAAATAAAATATATTTTCTATTTTCCTAACAGGTTGTTTCAAAGAAGAATATTGAATCCCAGTTTCAAGACGAGCTTCATATCGGAGTAATTAAGTTCATTTTTGATCATAACCATTCATGGGAGATAAGTTTTAAATTTTATAAAAAATAACACTATTTATTTGGTGACGGTTGGAAACAGTTGGTTCAAGATTTGTCTTTCAGAGATTGTGACGTTCTTTGGTTAATGTATGTCAACAAGTCTACCATTGATTTAAGAGTGTATGACAAGAACGGTATTCCTTTATTGTTTCCACATTTACCACCAATTATTTTTCATCAATTATCAAATGTCAATACATATGGTGAACATACCGTGGAGTCTCCATATTGTCAATCAGTAGTTGGTTATTCTCACAATCCCGTTATAGATCATGGTGATAAAAAGAAGGCTGAAAACTCTAATTGTTATTTAGAGTTCCATAAGAAGATTGAATATCGTATGGTAATAAATATTATAATATTTTATTCCTTTGTTATATGTTTGTTAATTTAATTTTAAAATAACCATATTAACTTTCTAATTTATTTTGTTTTAATATGTAAGCGAGTACCTGCTGAAGTCGGCAGACTGGTAAATCTGAAAAGAAGACGCTTAATTAAGTTCAGGAGTTTGGCAAACAATGAAACAATCTTTAAAGTTAAAAACGGAGGTGAAAACGATAAGGGTCGCTTTACGTTAGTTGGATGGAAGGATTACGTAATCAATAATCGATTATGTTTTGGCCAGATTTTGGTTATTCGTTATTATAAGAATGATGTTGTTTTGGTTGTCCTTAAAATTCTTTAGTGATGATGTTTTGTTTTAGTTTTTATTTTTATTAATTTCGTCTCTATTAAAACTTTAATGTAAGAACAATTCTATCTTTATTTAATTTGTTTGCTTTAGAAATAATGTGTTTATGTGTTGTTATTTTTTTCATTCATTTATGTTTATACCAAATATTTATCAACATAATCATAATCATGATAATCAAAATCTTTGTATAACCATAACCTATCTAAATGTAAAATTTATTATTCATGTTTTATATTTTTTATTTTTAAACCTGGTCAAAATATATTAATATTACACGATTGAATTACATTAATATTTATATTAAACTTAATTACGATTTCCTAAATATATTCATAATTGAAATTTAAATCGTATTCCCTAATTTAACATTCTTTCTATTTTTTTTATATTAATGACATTTTAATTAACTTTTAATATTATAAATTCCTTAAATACTAATTCATAACTTTTTCCCATATTTACCATTTTTTATGATTTGTCAAGATATCTTCCACCATTTTTTTCCATTATTCGTATAATCATGTCTTCATCTTCAAAGAAACGTAAAACTGTTCTCTCGACCTCAAAGAGCAAGAACTCCGATCCAACTGATATTTCAGTTTTTGTTCATATTTGTATCAACTCAATCGATTGTTTGTATCTATTGTATTTTCATTTAAACGGAAATTTTTATATTTTATGTAGGTAATCTTTTAAGAGACCCATTGTCTGATGTTTCCAACACAACACAGTCAAATAATGTTCAAAATGTTCATTCTAATCCACCTAGCACATGTTTCTTTAACGGATACTCATATCCAGTCTATCATTACAATCAACAAGGTAAAATCTGGAGCCGTCAACATTTTAATATTAATTTTAACCATGTTTAATTTGGTTGTTTTATAATATTAACGTTTTCATTTACATTGAATTAATTTATTTTCGTATCCTATGTTTGTTGAAATAAAGGTCAACCTCAAATCGGGCAGTCAGGTAATGCTTTAAGCAATACACCACTTATTATATCTCAAAATTACCCAACAAATAATTATACCTCAAAAAATGGTTCAAGTAAGTTTTATATGTATTATATTTATAATATATTTGTAAATTTATTGTTAATACTTTATTGGACTTATGTTAAAATTATAAACGCATATTCTAACATTAGAACCGGTACTCCCTATGAAGTTCAAAGGAGTTGTGTTTCTACAATTTACAAAGGGAAAGAAAACTTATTTCCGTCAACACAACCAAGCGTAAACAAGAATTCCCTATATAACCAACGTTCGTTTCTCTTTTTGTCATTCATAAGTATTCTAATTGTCTAGCTACTGTTATTTTTATTATTCATTTTTCATTATATATATATATTATAAATATATTTCCAGATGATACTTCTACGCAACTTGGTAGTTTTTATTCTTCAAATAGAAAACAAAGAAAGGAAATTGTAGATGGTAAACGTGAGAAATTAAAACAGTCCTTAAACAAATCTTCTCAAACAAGGCCGTCTTCTTCAAGTACAACCTTTTTCCTTTGAATCATACATTTATATTTAATCTATTTTTGTTTTATTAGTTTTATAATATTGGTTTTAACAGGTTGTGTTATTTCTTCTAACATCATCCCTAATCCAACATCAAATTTTAGCAGTTCTGTTTCTAACTACATAAATTCTGGAAGTACATCATCAAAAAGGCGTGTTGGAAGACCAAGAAAAACAACCAATACTACTCCTATACCTATGCAGCAGTTAAACGATTTTGAGTTTGTTGTTGATGTTTTTAAAGGCATATCAACAGGTTATTAGTTAATACATTATATAAGTCTGCATAGTATATTATAAATCTTGGTCATAAACCTAATTTTTATTTATTGTATAGATTACGTTGATCATGGTGATCAAAGTTTCAAATGTGAGTCTTGCAACGCGTGCTTGTGGGAACTTGAATCTAGGAGAGGAAAAATAAGTAGTGCCGAAACAACCTTCTCTTTATGTGGTCGCAATGGAAATGTTAAACTTCCTGATTTAAAGCAACCTCATGAAACTTATGTAAAGCTATTTCGGGGTGAAGATCCTATAAGCAAGTATTTTTTTGAAAAATATTAGACGATTCAATTCTATGTTCTCCTTTACATCAATGTGTGGAAAAACAGACAATTCCATTAATATAGGAAACGCTCCTTACACGTTTAGACTCGACGGAAAAACTACCATTCTATAGGAAGTCTTCTTCCATTAGATGGTAAGAAACCTCAGTTTGCTCAACTCTACATTTATGATACGGAGAACGAAATATCAAACCGATAAGGAGTTTTTGGATAAGACTTACTTTTAAACATTATATGTTTTTCATTTTTAAAACAATTACTATTTTAATATATATATCCTTTATATTAATGTTAAAGTTTATTTTTTTGTTTGTTTGTCTTACAGTCAATCATCTTCAGATTCCGACATTTATGAAAATTATATTATTAATTATCTCAAGGAAATGTTAGACTCACAAAAACCATTGGTTCAGGCATATCGTATGGTACGTGATTCTTTTAAAGAAAATCCTCAGATTGATTTTAAGCTCCGCATTGTTGGAACAAGGAAATACGAAGCTAGGACGTATAACTTACCAACGGCCTCTGAGGTTGCTGCTCTTATTGTTGGAGATATTGGTAATGCCATGGACAAGAGAGATATAATAGTTAACTCCAGGTCCGGTGGTCTTCGAAGAATTAGTGACCTTCATCCTTTTTATACTCCTTTTCAATTTCCGTTGCTTTTTCCTTTTGGTGAGGATGGTTATAAGGTAGACATTCCTCATAGGAATGTCGATCCTTCATCTACGGCTACCCGTAAGAAGTACACGATGCGAGAGTTCTTTGCATATAGGTTACAAGATAGGCCGAACCAATTCTCACTACCCTTGAATGGAAGAAGGTTTTTTCAGCAGCTTTTGGTTGACAAATATACCATGGTTGAGAGTCAAATGTTGCATTTTATACATGGAAAACAGAGTGAACTTAGGTCTGACACCTACGAAACCCTTCGAAACCTTAAGACGGCAAGAAATTCTGATGTTTCAACATCTGGGCAGCGTGTAATTCTTCCATCATCTTTTACTGGTGGAAGTAGATATATGATGCAAAATTACTTGGACGCTATGTGTCTTTGTAGATGGTATGGTTATCCAGATTTTTTCTTAACCATTACGTGCAATCCCGGTTGGCCAGAAGTCAAACGCTTTTTAAAGGATACCAATTTAAATTCTGAAGACAGACCAGATATACTATGTCGGATTTTTAAAATGAAGCTTGATTCAATGATTAAGTTGTTGAGGGATAAGTCTTTGTTTGGAAAAATTAAAGCAGGTTCGGTTCCCGATTTAAAAAAAAATTTCATATTTTGTTTACTTTTTTTTCAAGATATTTATTTTATTTTATTTATGCTAATTGATTTGTTTGATTCCAAATGCAGCCGTTTACACAATTGAGTTTCTGAAACGTGGTCTGCCTTATGCCCATATTTGCTTATTCGTTGATCCAGAGAATAAAATTCACAATCCATCACATATAGATGATTTTATTTCAAGTGAAATTCCAGACAAGGTCACTGAACCAGACCTATACCAGCTTGTGTTAGATCATATGCTTCATGGTCCTTGTGGTGAGGCTAATCCGAGCTGTAGCTGCATGATTGATAGAGAATGTTCAAAGAATTTCCCAAAAAGACTTCAAAGTGAGATAAGTATAGATTCCAAAGGTTTTCCGATTTATAAAAGAAGAGACAATGGACGTTACGTCATTAAAAAAGGTATAAATTTAGATAATAGAAGTGTTGTGTCTTACAACAAAATTATGTTACGAAAGTATCAAGCGCATATAAATGTCGAGTGGTGCAATCAAGAAGGATCAATCAAGTATTTGTTTAAATATATAAATAAGGGTCCAGATCGAGCTACAATTTCCCTTGTCCAAAATAACAACGCCGACAATGAAGATCCTAAACAAGATGAGAGTACAGCTTTTTACGATTGTAGATATCTTTCTGCATGTGAGGCTGCATGGAGAATATTTGCTTTTGATGTTCATTATAGGGTCCCGGCTGTTACGAGACTTCCTTTTCATTTACCTGGTCAACAACAAGTAATTTATGGTCCTGAGGAAGATATTGAAGATCTTCTTACCAAGACTTCCAATTCAGTTTCAATGTTTACCGGTTGGATGGAAGAAAATAGAAACTACGAGCATGCAAGGAAGCTATCATATGCTGAGTTTCCAACACAGTTTGTATGGAAAAAAACTTCACCACCGAAATGGGTACAAAGGCAAAGTGGATTTGCTATTGGTAGAATTCATGCTATTCCTGCTTCATTTGACGAAGCCTACTACTTAAGAATACTTTTAAACAAGGTTAAAGAACCGAAATGTTTTGAAGATATTCGAACAGTAGATGGTGTTGTTTGTGATTCTTTTAGAGATGCATGTTATAGAAGAGGGCTTTTAGATGATGATAAAGAGTACATAGAAGCAATAGAGGAAGTAAGCCATACCGCAAACGGATATTATCTAAGAAATTTGTTTGCAACAATGCTTATAACATCCTCCTTATTAAGACCTGATTACGTTTGAGATAATACATGGCATTTCTTAATCGACGGGATTCTTTCTTATCTACAAAAGAAACACAATAATCCAGGTTAGTTTTGTTATATATGTGAACTTGGGTTTTTGTAGTTTAGATTAAGGTAAATTTATTATTTATTTTTCAGGTTTGTCTCTTAGTGACGAGCAACTAAAGAAATTGGCATTACTTGAGATTGAAGAGTTTTTGGTATCAAACAATTCATCTCTACATAGGTTTTCACATATGCCGTTTCCATATCAGGAATCTATATCTACGTCAATGAATCCTCTTATGATGAATTATCTTATGATAAGGATTCTTTGTCAAATGATTTTAAGCATTTGTACACATCTCTAACTGATGAACAAAAAAGCGTTTACAACTAAATATTCAACTCCTTGAAACATAAAAAAGGTGGTGTTTTTTTCGTGTATGGTTATGGCGGTACTGGCAAAACATACTTATGGAAAACTTTATCGGCCTCAATTCGGTCTAAGGGAGAAATTGTTCTTAATGTTGCTTCAAGTGGAATAGCATCCTTATTATTAGAAGACGGTAGAACGGCTCATTCAAGATTCCTCATTCCAATCAATCTGACGAGGACTCCCAATGTCAGGTAACTATTATAAATTTCATTAAGTAGTGATTATTTCACATTTAAATTTATGTTTTTTAATTATATTATTGAATATAATGTTTACATATTCAACATTTTCAGGTTAAGAGAAACACTGATGTTTCTGACTTATTAAAGAAACATAATTAATAATTTGGGATGAAGCTCCCATGATTCATAAACATGCATTTGAAGTTTTGGACAGAACCCTAAAAGATGTTATGAAAGTTGATTTGGGCAACACTTCCGAATCATTGTTTGGAGGTAAGGTAGTTGTTCTTAGTGGTGATTTCAGACAGATTTTACCTGTTGTACAGAATGGAACAAGAAACGATTGTGTGAACGCCACAATTAGTTCTTCTTACATGTGGTCAAAGTGTAAGGTTTTTGAACTAACTAAGAACATGAGGTTGACTGTTGGTTCTCAAATGTCAAATAATTTAGAGATTAAATAATTCGCTGATTGGTTGTTGGATATTGGTGAAGGTAATCTTGGTGGTCCTAATGATGGTGAAGCAACTATATCAATTCCAGATGATCTTCTAATAAACCGTTCCCTTGATCCTATGTCTGCTTTAATAGACTTTGTTTATCCTTCTATGTTAGAAAGGTTTAATGATCTTACTTACTTACAAGAACGGGCGTTCCTTGCTCCCTTAAATGATGTGGTTCAAGAGATTAATGATCGTATGTTAGCATATTTTCCTGGTCAAGAAATGGAGTACTTAAGTTCAGATAGCATCGACGAGGTTGAAAGTGTATCTGAGGATTTTGATCCCACGCTGTACTCTCCTGATTTTCTTAATGGTATAAAGATGTCTGGAATACCAAACCATCGTTTGTTACTTAAGGTTGGAGTTCCTATTTTGTTACGATGGAACATTAATCAGAAAAAAAGGTTGTGAAATGGAACTCGACTACAAGTTTTTAGTTTGGGTAAACGCGTCATTGAAGCTAAGGTTGTTTCTGGTATTAATATTGGATTTCGTACTTTAATTAGCAGAATAAGTCTTACACCGTCTGATAAGAAGCTTCCATTCAAGTTAAAGATGAGACAGTTTCCTTATCGGTTTGTTTTGCAATGACTATAAATAAAAGTCAAGGAGAATCGTTAGCGCGTGTTGGATTATATATAAAAGACCTGGTTTTTACACATGGCCAGCTTTATGTTGCTTTGTCTAGAGTGAAGACTCGCGAATGTATTAAGATTGTTTTATTAGATAAGGAATCCAAATTGATTAGTGAAACCAAAAATGTTGTGTATAAGGAAATATTTGGAAACCTTCAATGACTTTGTTTACACTACTTTTTTGTTTACCTTTGTACAGTATGTTTTTAATTATGTTTAAGGTTTTTTAATAAAAGGATTGTACGGAGTATCATTTTATTTTGTCTATCTATAAGTATATGTTTGTATGTTCAATTTCCATTCATTAGTTTAGTTTTTTTTATGTTTCTTGTAGTATATCTTTTATGTTTTTGAAATTTAATTTTCTAGACTTTTATTTATACCCTAATATATTATAAGTATATATCTATATACGAATTTATTAGTATATATACGTTTATATTTGATCAATTTACAATATTTAAAAAAAGGAAAATAGGTTAAATGTTCATAAATAGTTTAATAAATATAGGGTTAATGATAAGTTTTCTTGATTGAATAAACCGTCATTCATAATAATAATTAAAAAAAACCTTTGGAAGATCAACACAAACACCATAATTTCTAAAATCAATATCTATCTGGTTTTCCATTTTCTTCATCCATGGCGACAATAGTTTATTGGAAATTTTCATCCGATTTTAATAATTATCAGTTTGTTGTTAGAGATCTTTCATTAATCACCAAGCCTTCTATCGAATCCGTTATGTCTTTTAGTATTCTGTTTAAGTACCAAATAAAAGCAATCGGTAATCGCAAACAAGTTCTAACCGAGGAAGAGAATGCACTACTAAATATTATAAATGAAGATATTTTACAACATGAACAAGAAGTACTTCCTTTGGTCAATGTTAGTGAGTGGTTTTATTATCCTTTGCAAAATAATGTGGTTGTAAAGTATGTCAATGGCCAACAAAAGACTATTAAACCTAAGTCAATTTTGCAATCCAATGATCTTTATCTTTTAAGAGATTTGGATTTTTTGAAGCTTTCTAACGTGTTTAAGGAAAGGGCACATTTTGATTTGGAGAATGAGGTGGGTGAAAAGGTTAAATGGCTTTTAGAGTGTCAAAACTATGAATCTGATTTTGATGATCTTCAAAGCTCCTTTGGTTCTAATTCTGAAGTGTAAGGTAACTCAGATGAAATATGTTAGTTAAATTTTTTATAACTATAAATTTTGACTTTATTGTTGACTTTTTTTTGTTGCTTTATGTTATAAGTTTACTTCATATACACATGCTTCTAGAATAGTACAATACACTGTTATAATCGTTTATTTTTCTTTTTTCAGGTTATTATGACAGTTTGCTTTTTTTGGTGGATTGTGCTTGAAGGTGATTGTTGGTAAACTTAACTTCCACATGTTTATATCTTCTTTTAGAATATACCTTTTATGTTTATATTTAGTTTTTGTTAGTACTAAGATTGTATTAACGGGATTAGAATTTTAATTTTTTGGCATTAGTGGTTTGATAGTCTCAATATACTTTGATTTGTGATTACCAATTTGATTCATTTGTTTTGTTTCTGGTTATAAAGTTATGTTGTATTTTATTATTTTTGATAGGTTTGTTTGTAAAAGGTTATGATTGCCACTCTAACAATTGCTAATTGTTACATTTTCTCATCTTCTTTTTACTTCAACATAAGTAGCCACATATTTAACTATCACACATTCATTATGATATACGTTAACTTTTTGGTTTAATACTTAATTACGTTCCATGGTTTGTTTATATTTTTCAGGTGCTTAAGGCGGATGATTTTCTTTTAGGACGGAAATTTTCATGGTCATCCTGGTCAAGTGATGTTAATATCTAATGGTTTAATGTTTTTGATAAGACAATGAAGTATTTGTATCTATTAGGTTATTATGTAGACGATGTTATTTCCTGTTTATGAATGTTTATATATGGTTATATATTATGATATTGTATGGTAGTTTATATACATTTTGTTATATATCTAATGTCAACCCGTGTGTAACACGGGTACTATCCTAGTAGTTAAGAAGTTTGGCGACTCAATCATGTGATTGGTCCACGTGGCCTCACGTGGTTGGTCGGTTTTTTATTCGTTTATAATTTGTTTTTTGTTTTTAGTTTTTATATTCACGTCAGTTCAGTGCCATGAATTACGGGGGGTCATTTTACCGCTGATACCGTCAAATGATTCCGGCCAATTCGCGCTAGCTCGCGGCCATAATTTAACATATTTTCCTTGCAAGTGTTTTTTAGTCCATCAATTATGGACGAATTCACTTCAAGTCATACCTACAACGAGCGAATATTTTTTATTTTCACCAAGATATTTTTTTTGTAAATATGTTAATTAATTTGTTGTATTTTGAGTGTGGACGAATTAACTTATTGCTTTAATTTCAGTGGCAGAACCTTATACTAACGGAACTCGTGTCGGTTCACCACCACAACCCATGATATTATGTGTACGATTTAGCTTCGACAACGTCGAGTCCGACCGAATTCGCGTTAGTTCGCAAACGCAACGCACATGTTTTATGTATCACTTTTTTGTCCCCCGATTCCATAATCAACTAATTCGTATCAGTTCGCAACTGTAACGCGCATGTTTTCTTTGTTCCCCACATTTTTTTTATATTTTAAATATGTTAAGTTGTTGTATTAGGGTGTGGTCGAAAATATGGTTTGCTTTATTTTTGGCGCCTTAACTAGATATACCGAAGTGTCATCGGTCCGTAACCTCAACGCGGGTTTTGTTATGTTAATTTGTTGTATTTTTGCATAAACAATTTTTTTATGGGGGTAGTACTATTTTCGTAAACCGGCACCGATCGAATTCACCTCAACTCGCGCAACGCGCCGGAAATGACATCAACCCGGCGCAACGCGCCGGGAATCTTCCTAGCTTAACTTAAATGTAAAATACTTAAGTTGTTGGTTTAAATCTTTTCGTTTACCCGTTAGATAACAAGAAATAATGCTACCCATATCTACAGAGATGAGGGTTGCTAATCATGTTGAAACACTTAGTTATCTATGAAGTTTAGTTTGCGTGTCAAATGTATATACATGCATTAATAATATTGGGCCTTGGCTAAACAGTTTCGTCAAGGGTATTAGAATTCTAGTATACGCATAGCATGTAATGAAATTGCCAAACATTCAGGTACTATTAGGATATACGAGTTATCTAAGTTAGTGTTTGGTATGCAGGAATGACAGGAGGAATGGAACAAGCCATTGAGAGGGAATGAAAAAGTGGGTGTTTGGTTGATTAATAAAATGAAATCAACGATTACACAAGGAATTTCATTCCACCAAAACCATTCATTCCCACCCCCCTTCCTTTTTCCTTTTTTTCATGTCATTCCTCTACATCATTCATTTGTTTATTCCATTACTTCTCCTAATTCATTCCCCCCCCCCCCTAAATGAAATATACTATGATTTAGTTAGCCAAAGGTTGGCTGAGTGATTGATGAACTTGTTGGTTGTTTGACCTTCCGTATAAATTATTGATGAATGCACCAAGAATTCTATTTTTGCCACCTTGAATAAGACCTCCAAAAAGTGGATATAATTTTAATCTGCAGGCAGTCTCTCTCTGTTGAACAAAAGACATTTGTTTTTGTCAAAAGTGCAGTATGATGAGGACATGTCTTTTTTATAATTCTATCATCCGCCCAGAGACGAGCTGTTATTTTTCAAGGAAAGCTGAGTAAGAAAGGAGGGTGTGCAATAATCAATAATGTATCTTGCCTTCGCCTTCATGACCTTCCATACTTTACGTGTTATTTAATTATGCTTGTGGAAAATTCTGGATGTAAAATTTTTATATATTAACAAATTTTCTTTTATCATAAAAAAAGTAATAAAAGAACATCTCAAGCTATTAAATTGGTTATATAAATTGTATCTTACAATAACAATATATAAATGGAAACCAAATTTTTAGCCGCCAGAGATATTGGTGTTTTCTCTACTAATTTCTTTTAACTATTATCAGTAAAACTTGAACTTAATTAAGATCTTCCTTTTCAAACTCAAGTGCCAGTTAATAACCACCCCATTGGTACTTTAAATGTTGTGTTTATGATGTTCACCGAGAGTTTTAATATATAGACTATATTATAAAATACAAAGAAAATATATATATATTAGGAATTTTTTGAGTCGAAAAGTTGTACAAGTTTTCATATATATAAAAGGTAAAATTGTTTATTATAACCACAAATAATTAGTTAAAGTTACTAAATGTCACAATTCTTGTATCAGCTCCCTTCCCCCTTTGTATTTTCCTTCTTTTAGTCGGTTGGGCGTGACAATTCTTGAACTTCGTCAGCAACGTTGAACACAAATTGTGTCACGAGATTAGCCATGATGATTGTATGTCGTTCGAAAGCTAACGTCGTATAGTCCCTCGAAGTTGATATTTTCGTCCTCTTTGTTTAAAACGGAACCGGTACCACCAAATTTGATTTGTGTTTAACAGTATTCAACACATGCTCAAATTTAAATTAAGGATTTCACCTCTTCATGATACACATTTTTAGCCTGGATCACGACTTGATCGGCAAACCAACCGCTTTTCTTGGAACATCGGTTGCGGTTGAAACACAAAAGTAAAATTTTTAACCAAACATGTCACCATGTGCCAATGTGCTTTAGATTTTCAACGGATCAACTTTATTACAGAAACACGTACGGACACGAGCCAGAATTCGTTGTTTTTCGACTATTGCCAAGTGTTCAAGACAACATAGATGTGAGTAAATGCACGATGAGCAGTCGTGATGGGTACGATGTTCCCTACAATAGAGTAGATGAAGGTGATGGATACAGTGCATATGGATTAAAGTCGGGATTAAATGATGAAAACTGAATTTGTTGAAGATTTTGGGCATTTCAATAATTCTACAACATGTAGTTTGTGGTGTTGAAATTGACCAAAAAAGCAAGACCCCTATTTGGATTCTGGAATTGCCTCGGTTTCGAGTCAGGATGGGTTATCTCAACATTAGAGTTCGGACATCGTTTAGTTATTGTTGAAATGAAGTGTTATCAACCATTTTTTTTTTGAAAGTATGTGTTTCTTAAAGAAGAAGTGCATCTTACTGGTGTGAATTATGAAAGTGTACGGATGTTATTTTAATAGATATTTATAACTTGAAATAACTTATTTTATTTCATTTTTAAAGAGAGTTGTTGTTAAGGGATTTTCATTTAACAAAAGGTTGTTATATTCAAACATCGCCATCCTGGTGTTTCAACAACTCTATATGGCTCATATAAGGACTATACGAATCGTATAGCACTCACATGACTAATTAATGTACGGAGGGACATGATGACAGTTTTTTCAGGCTATATAGGCCATATAACCCCTATATGAGCTGTATAGACTTCAAACACCTGACACTCTCCGATGTAATTTGACAAAAATTTGCATCTATACGGCTTGTATAGCCTCTACAAGCTATATAGGCGCGCCTGGTATCCAAATAATCTATGTGGTGTGAGAATAACCTATACAAAATAAATAATCAACTTTGTTTTTTTAGTTAAATAGCCGTTAAAAGTAATGGCCCACATACCACATTTGTATCTTGTTTGATGTCTGGAACGCACCTCCGAACATTTAGCCCACATTAAAAGCAATTTGTGCCCAACTTGTTTGCTCTGATTCACGTCACGGGACGAATGAGCAAATTTGAGAGAAGCAAAGAGGTCAACATCTTTCAGTTATACAACATGGATTCTGGAAATGCAATATAATTGGACTCTCATGTCGATTCGAACGAGTTATTCATTCCACTGAGAAATCTTTGTATGTTAGTTAAGAGGATATCAAGTTTCAAATTCTATTTCGGTAAGACATGTATTAGCAGATGCTGCCAAAGGGAGTGGCGATGTCATACACAAAAGTGAAGAGACTCATAGAATGACAGAGAAATAGAGTTTTTCCACAATGTTCGTTAATCCATAAACAAGGTCTATACATGTCGATTGTGGATGCTCTAACATAACTTAGTGAATAGTGTCTCAAATAATGAGATTTTTACACCTATTTATCAATAGCATGTGCTTCAATTTCAACATCATATTATCTTGTATATATTAATTAGTATAATTGAAAAGTTTGGTGCCACAAAGAAGTTTCCCTAGACTTTTGTGTGTAAGATATATTTCTGGAATAAAGACATGATCTAACTCTTTGGTAGTGTGGCTTGTGTGGATTGCTATAAGTCATTTGGTTGTTACCTTTGCAACCATAGTTCGAATCTGGATGTCCGCAATAGTGGATATTTTTTTTGGTTTTGCGTTGTATGTAGCAACACATGGACTTGTGTTCTAACATTGTTTACAAGTCACTGTATGCATGGATTTACTTCCACATGTTTTGATACGTTTCTCTACTATCATTTTTCTTTTTGATTGTAATTGCACACGCCTTTATCTACATATTTGATTGTTCTTCCACCGCAAATGTAACCGACACCCATCTAATTTGTTGTGACTTTCTGTTGTAAAGCCTGAGTTTTATACATTGGGGTTTTACCAGTTGTCCAGGTGTAACGCACTAGGTTAAAAAAAACTAGTAAAGATTAAAAGGCAATTCGGTGCCGCAGTGATCGTCATTTGGCCAAGTAGCGGAATATTAACGGGTTGCGTTAATTTTTATATATTTTTCCGTTTAGTTCCGATATTGTAACAAATGTAATGAAAACCGACTGAATTCACATCGACTCACCGCGTCTCCCGAAACCGACAACGCTCGGCTCTTACCGACTCACCGCCGCAACTCCGGGTACCAACAACACTCGGGTGTTACTAATGTCCGGGTTTTGTCGACCTACTTTTAATTCTAGTATAGTAACGAACGTAACTGAACTGACCGATTTCGCGTCGACTCACCGCCTCAACGCTCAGGTTTTACCGATGCCCAAGAATTACCGACTCATCGAGCATCACCCATGACGGACAACGCTCCGATTTTACCAACACCCAAGATTTACCGACTCATCGCGCAACGCCCATGACAAAAAACGCTCGGGTTTTACCAACGCCCAAGTTTTACTGACCCTTTTATTTAAGTGTCGATATGAGAACGCAATCGACCAAATTCACGCCGCCTCACCACCGTAATGCCCGGGATCGGTAACGATCAGGTTTTACCAACACCAAGGTTTTAACGAAATAGTAAACGCAGTTTTAAAAACTTTAATAAGTTAATCGTTTAAGATGTTAATATTACGAATTTATTTTTTAGGTTTTACCAACGTTGTCTTTACCATAACGAAAGTAACCGATACCAAATTTGCATCCACTCGCCATCATAACGCTCAGCTTTTACACGTTGTGGTTTTACCAACACCCAGGTTTTACTAGGAACCCGACCGAATTCGCGTCACCTCAGCACCTTGGACCACAACGCCGAGTTTTACCAACATCCAGGTTCACCATGGCAACGTCCGAAACTAAAAACACTATGGTTTTACGAACGCCTGGATTTTACCGACAGTTTGTTTAGTTCTGGTACCGTAACGACGTAACCAAAACCGACCGAATTTGTGCCAACTCACCGCCTCAACGGTGGGACCGACAACACTCACGTTTAAATTCATGTCGTTATCGTTACGGACCTAATTTATGTTAATTTATTATTATCATAAGTTATGCGAGCATCATTACTGTTTTCTGTGTTTTTAATTTAGTGTCGGTTTCTTTACGAACTTAACTATTGCCAACCGGATCCACATTAGTACACTACCGCAACACAACAAGTAGTTAAGCAGATTTCAACTCCCTTGACGCAGCGCGCCGAGTAAAGCACTATTTATATTTATAGATAAATTACATATATGGCACTATATATGGTATTATCCATATATTACGGTATCAAATTTAACAGATACATATATTGATCCGAATATATAGCTTCAAAGCGTAACATGGATAATTCTTCGATGATGGGCGTTGCTTGACTACAATTGAATTCAATATCTATATATCCTGAAAGCACGCAAAGTGAGCTTGTCCAACGAAATTTCTACAAGTTTGAACAAAGGACACGCCACCAAATTTGACCATCAAAAGTTATGCACTATAAATGTTGGTGTCTCACTCTTGTGCGTCAATTAACTCATTGCAAATGGTATGCTCCATATATAAGACTATCAATAAATATTCTTAAAAGCCATGAGGACTTCAAAAGGGGAGATGAAAGGAAGCCTGAAAAAAGGTGCATGGAGCCTTGAAGAAGATCTAAAGTTGATTAACTATATCAGTAGATATGGCATCTGGAATTGGTCTCACATGCCCAAATACGCTGGTAAACATTAAGGAACTAGTTTTTGATGTTTAATTTGTCCTATCACATATACAGTTTGTTCAATCTAAAGCGGAGATAGCGAGTATCAACCTTATGGCATGTTTCTTTCGTTTGTAGGCCTAGTAAGAAGCGGGAAGAGTTGTCGGCTCCGATGGGTGAACTATTTGAAGCCTGACCTAAAGAAAGGATGCTTTACCAAAGAAGAAGAACGAAGCATACTCCATTTTCATGCAATTCTTGGGAATAGGTATAATACCAGTTATAGTTCAAATTAGTTGTACTTTATGATAGTACTTTTGAACTTCTTTTTTCTTTTTGAAAAATTTGTACTTCTAGGTAGTTTGCTACCACTACAAGCGAACCCATGCGAGTTTTGGCATTTCTTTTTGTTGTTCATTGGTATGGCAATGAACTCCATATATGGAGATTTTAACTGAGGCACTTCCAATTTTTCATCAAACTATCTCTATGAAGTTCGTTTGTCACCGAAGCAGCGAAAATGGTGGCCAATTTGTTTTTGTGTTTTTTTCTGGTCAATGTTGACAGTTTTACCATAAATATGTGCTTTTGCATGTAATATATTTTTCACAGATGGTCTGCAATTGCGAGGAAACTTCCCGGAAGAAGTGACAACGAAGTCAAAAATTACTGGCACACTACACTAAAGAAGCGTGTAGAAAACAAGCCAGTGATCAAAATGTCTAAGAAAAAGCACATGAACATCATGTCACAATGTTCTGAATCTCAAAATGTTTATAAAAAGGAGGACGTAAATCATGCAAACGACATGACCAACTTCCTCCTGTACGAAGACGATAACTCTACATTCAACATAAGTACTCCTCTCCAAGGACACCAAGCGGAATTTACATATGATATCGGTTCCCCGGAACGGTTGAAGATCTTCAATGCTTTTGGAGAGAACTCTACCCATTGGAAGACCTGGAGTTCAATAACATTAATCAGGAATTGTTTCTTGACAACATCTTCCAAGAATATTCGTATGATGATACGTCGATTTCACCGTTGAGCTTCTACGACAATGAATGCAACATCACACCAGCAAAACATTTAACTTAAATGTTAAAACCTTCAGATCACAGAACGCGTGGGTTTAAATCTTTTGTTTACCCATTATATAATAAGAAAATAATGCTAGCCCATGTAAGACTGGTCATGTTGTATTTACTTTGAGGTTACGGTCATGTAACACTTAGTTATCTACGAAGTTTGAGCGTCAATTTATATGTAACATGATATTGGCTAAACTGTTTCACCTGGAACATTTAAAATGCTGTTTGAGAACTCAAGTATATAATAGAATATGTAATGAAATTTCCAAACATTCAAGTACTGTTTTGATATTTTTTAATAACGTTTAGAACTACCCTCAATTAGGAATGGGCCTTCCTTCCTGACAAGGAATGTCAACCGTCCATACTGTTTTTGACGCTCCAGACCCGACTCACACAGGAACACCATCATGGATGAAACCCCTTAAGTCAAGTTTCGAACCTAAGACCTCAACGATCCCAAGCCTTAACCATCAACAGTTGCACTACTATTTTGATATAACTAGCAATTTTTCCCAAAAGAAAGACAATTTTGATTCTCTGGATGAAATAAAATGTGATTTAGTTGTTTGACAAAGTTGGGTGAGTGACATGTTGAATTTGTAGGTTGTTTGGATCGTGTGATATGACCATCTGGATAGTTAATTACCTTTGGTGGGAGCAGGTAGAAAGACGAAGCTAGCTTAGTCAAAAGAAGGTAATAACATAATCGAACAGTCACTTAATTTAATATGTAAAAACAGGAGACTACGTACGTACAAGATTAAAAAATCTGAAGTAACTAAGTTTAAGTGTCCGTGAGGGGATAGATGGTTTAGCCCGTTAGGTAATAGTTTGTGATCTGTTAGTGTTTTGTAGTTTTCTTTTTTAACAAGTTTGGGTTAATTACTCTATAAATATAATATGTCATTACCAAGAGGTATTATAATTAGGGTTTGAGTTATTGGGTCAAATTATTTTATAAAGGGTAACAAAAATGAGAAGTGTGAGAAGTCATAAATAATTGGCATGTGTCAAGTGGGGACCAAAAGAAAAATGGTATAGAAGTAATTGTACACAATTTCTCTCTCCACATGCAAGACACATGTTACTATCCCTATCGTTTTAGAACGTTTATAACTTTTTCGTATGGTATTTTTTTTTTAAAAAAAAATTCATCATAATAACAAACGTTTTTTTATCTTTAATATGAGTATGATTTTTGTTATATAAAATTTAAAACAAAAATCACGTCAATGTGTCTTTTTCGCTTATCATTTTGTTTTTTTTCGTCATTGTGTCTTTTCGCACACCATTGTGTCTTTTCGCTTATAATTGTGTCTTTTTTCGCACACCATTGTGTCTTTTCGCACACCATTGTGTTTTTTCGCTTATCATTGTGTCTTTTTTCGTCATTGTGTCTTTTCCCACACCATTGTGTCTTTTCGCTTATCATTGTGTCTTTTTTCGCACACCATTGTGTCTTTTCGCACACCATTGTGTCTTTTCGCTTATCATTGTGTCTTTTTTCGTCATTGTGTCTTTTCGCACACCATTGTGTATTTTCGCTTATAATTGTGTATTTTTTCGTCATTGTGTATTTTCGCACACCATTGTGTCTTTTCGCTTATAATTGTGTCTTTTTCGTCATTATGTCTTTTCACACACCAGTGTGTTTTTTCGCACACAATTTTGTCTTTTCACTTATCATTGTGTCTTTTTTCGTCATTGTGTCTTTTTTCTTCATTGTGTCTTTTCGCACACCATTGTGTCTTTTCGCTTATCATTGTGTCTTTTTTCGTCATTGTGTCTTTTCCCACACCAGTGTGTCTTTTTTCGTCATTAATACATGTTACACAATAACTTGAAATGTAAAACACAATGGTGAATACGTATAAGACAATGACCTAAAACGTAATATACAATGGCGAATGCGTATAACACAATGGCCTAAAATGTAACACACAATGGTGAATATATATAACACAATGACTTGAAATGTAAAACACAATGAGAACAACATATTACACAATGACACAATGAACAACAAAAAAACACAATTAAAAAACCCATTAATTTTTTTTTTATTTTTATATAACAATATGATTCTCATATTAAAGATAAAAATACGCTTATTATTATGGTGATTTTTTTAAAAAAAAAATAATGTCGTATGAAAAAGTTATGGATATTTTAAAATGATGGGGGAATTGACATGTGCCTTGCATGTTTAGAGAGAAAGTCAACAAATATGAGTTATTACCTTAATGCCCCTTTCATCAATTCTTGTTTATTAAATTAATCTCAGCAATTCAAATCTAAGATCAATAGACTGGATTCCTTCTCATCATTCTCATTTTTGTTGTCCTTTATATTTTAACTTTACCATTGAGTTATTTTCCTAATTATAATAAAGTGAGTTTTCTCTAAATATTGTGTTATCGTCTATTTGTTTCTTGCTCATGATATCGATTCAACCTTTGAGTTGGTAAGTGAGTCACGTTAAATAACCAAACAATAAACTCAATCATGTTTGTGATTGTCGATGCTAACCAAGGTTGTAGAACACCATCTTCTATCGAAAAACATCCGTTTTTTCAAGGTTACTTCATTGTCAGGTCACAGTGTCGTTTTCAACTTGTCGACCAACCAAGAGGATCAACACGTTGGTTTGATCGAGGCCGATCAAGTCCCGTATCGATAATCAACAGACAAACTAAACGAATAACTCTCGTTTATATTAATCAGAAAATTTAACTCTAAAAACTGATTACAAATCTCTCAAGCCCTAACTCGGTTTTACTCTTAATGAACCCTAACTTGGTTACACCAACTTCACCCCCTCTAATGTCTAACCATAACTCGATTTATATAGACTAACCCTGACTTGTTAGCCAAGACATTACCAGATATAATAAAACCTAATTATTGGGTTGGGCCGTACACTTGGGCCAAACAACAATTGACCCAACAATCACCCCCACAATTGTTGTACCTGAGTCTCGCGACTCACCCCCTAATTTCCTACTCGAAATTGGCGGGTCTTCAACTTAACCCTTGTCATCATTCTCTTGATTCTCCCAAGGATTTTCATGATCTCTTGCAATGTTCTTTCGGCTCCACTTGGCTAGAAAACACACTTGCTTCGTTTAATCATTACCCATCTTCCCTTGGGTTTGAATCACTTTCTTGACCGCGCTTTTAACTTCCAAAACACTCTTCTTTGGACTTTGAATTTTGGAACTTGGATCTTTGATTGGAATTTGACTCGTAACCGGCTTGTCTTCTTTCAGTCCAATACTTTGAAGATCCCTACCTGCAAAATTTTTCATTCCAATGATAGCTCGTTTACCAGGACTTGTTATCTTGAGACTAATCTTGTACAATCGATTTTTGGTCCTTGTCACCTTCATCAAAAGCTTACATGTTATCTTAATGCTTATTGAGAGTTGGAATCCCGAGTTAATAAAACGCACAAACCATATTCAAGGACTCGTAATGCTTCTTAGGGGTTGGAATCTTGGTAGCAACCGGCTAACAATCGAATTGATCCCAAATCACCAGAGGCATCTTATGCTGGTGGGGATCAGAAATCCGATAGTCTTTGACCTGGAGAGAGAGGAACCAAAAAAAAAACCAAAATTATAGCAGTTTAAACAAAATCAAGTTCACTAAACCGAACAACGAAGATCTTATATTATGAAACAATTTTTTCTAAATTAATGACAACGATTAAAAAAAAACACCCGAATAACCAAACACTTAGATCAGGCTCGGCACCGAGAAACCCAATAAAAATTTGGGCCGAAGGCGAATCTAAATTTGGACCTTAAGAAAGTAAAATATAAACTCGATAACTCAAATAAAAAAGCAAATCATACGATGATAATATTAATTTCAATACACAAAACATAAAAATTGTAGCAAAATAATCTAATTTACATACCTAAACGAAACGCGATGTTCGCCTTGCATTTTTTGAAGCAAAACTCTCGATCAATTCTTGATAATCTATGCTTTCCAACACATCTCTCTCAATAGATATCATCGCCAAGCCATTAAGTCTTTCTTTGGACATTGTGGATCGCATGTAAGTCTTCAACAACTTCAATTTTGAAAAGCTTCTTTCGGCCGAAGCAACGGTTACCGGAATAGTCAACAACACTCGATATGCATTTACCGTGTTAGGAAAAAACCCATGTTGCACCACATTGTTTAAAGCATCCAAAGGGGTGACAATATCACTAGATAAAAATGTCTCAAACAACTTCAACTCCAAAAAAGGTTCCTCGGCATCAATATCGGACTCTTCTCCATGCTTCAATGCTTCTTGAAGAGTATAACAACACGAATTAAGTTTTGTTTCATCAAGCGCCTTCAACTTTTTAGGAAACAAAAAACCAAATAGTTTTTCGTATTGTTCGAATCTTGTTTCAAGAGAAGAAATCGATTGGTCAACAATACATAAAAAGTAGTTGACTCTAAAGTTTTCCTCGGGTGAAAACAAAACTTCTTGCACACGAGACTCGTCAAATTGTTTTTTCCTAATAAGCGGACGACTTTGAGAGAATACCGGATCAACACCCATTTCAATGGCAATTTTTTAGCATCAACAATTGCCTTAGGAAACCCCACTTCTCTATAATTCTTGAAGTGTTTGATCAATTTCTTCACTTGTTTAATAGCATCATCGAGAACCATATCCTTGGCTTGCAATCTTTTGCTAACGAAATTCATCATTGATAATATTTCATACCAAATGACAATTGCTAAATAAAATTCATACTCACCAAATTCATTCTTTGTTAGCGTATTAGCATCGCTTTGAGTTTTATTATGCCCGTCGGTGTCCCTAATTTCAAGCAAAGCTTCTCTTACATCCGAAAGTTGAAATCTAATCAGTTTAACACTATCCACACGACTTTCCCAACGAGTAGGACACATTGACTTAAGAGTGAGTCCTTTAACATTGTCTTTCAAAACCGCCCACCTCTTAGTAGAATTAGCAAAGACACTATAAATCCGTTGAATGACACCAAATAATTCTCTAGATTTAGTGCAAGCCTTAGCCATGTCACATAGTACAAGATTAAGACTTTGACAACCACATGCGGCATAAAAAAGCCCTAGGATTTATATCTAAGAATCTCTTTTGAACTCATTGATGTTTTCCTTTCATGTTTGATCCGTTATCATAGTCTTGACCACGCATATTATTGACATCAAGACCAAGAGACTTTAATTCTTCAAGTGTACCATCAAAAAGTCCTTTACCGGTGGTATCATCAACAACTAGAAACCTAAAAATGATTCCTCAATGGTAACCGAATTAGATTTTAAATTGATATTGACATACCTCACAATTATAGACATTTGTTCTTGGTGACTTATATCCGGGGTGCAATCGAGGATGATAGAATAATACTTTGCTTGCTTTATCTTCTCGGTGATTTCCGATCTAATCCGATGTGCTAGTAAACCGATTAACTCGTTTTGGATATTGTGACCAAGATAATGTACGTTGAGTTCGTCACTCATAATACACCGTACATGTTCTTTTATAATTGGGTCGAACTCTTCCAACATCTCAACCAATCTCAAAAAGTTTCCATTATTTTTTTGGTATAACTTCTCTAAGGATCCCCGAAATGCTAAACCATTTTTAGCAAGAAATTTCACGAGTGCAATAATCCTAATAATAACTTCTCGCCAATAATCTCTTTCTTTCTTGAATTGTTCGTATGCAACTTTGTCGATGGTTTCCTTACAATTCAACATCTTTCGCATTTCAAACCACCGTTTCATATTCTTCAAATGTTCGATGCCAAGCTCATGTTCTTTAAGTCTAACGGAACAATTTTTCCAAGTAGCAAAACCATCGCTATCTAACCCACCTTTCGGATGCCCTTTTCTAAAAAGTTTACAACAAAAACAAAATAATTTGTCAACCTCCTTTGAATACACTAGCCATACTCTATCATAAGTGTCCCCATTAGATAGACGTCTAGTATACATGCTTGAAGAAAACCGTCTTCCGGTTGAATTCACCAGACCCTTAACAATAGGATCTCGTTTTGGACCTTTCTCAACCAACATATTAATCATGTACGGATTAAGGCCATCCCAATTTCTAGGATCAAAGATATCAATTTTTGTATTTATATTACCTCCATCCACATTAGCTCCATCCACATTAGCATCAACATCATGATCATCATCTTCATCCACATCATCATCATCATCTTTATCCACATCAATATCATCTTTATCAACACGAACATCCACATCAATATCATCTTCATCCACATCGACATTACCATCAACATTAGCTTCGACATTAAGCACATTATCTTCATCAACATAAACAAGTTCTTGTTCTTCATTAACGTTTGAAGTTTCTGGTTGTTTTGTAAAAAACTTAAATATATCACCGGCTTGAGACTTTCTTATTTCTTCGTCACGTTTCCTCTTTTTGCGTTTTTCATTACCGGATAGGTATTTGTATTTAGGAGGCATTTTCCTAAAAAATAATATATGTGTTAATATTATAAACAAAACCAAAGTAACACTAACTGTTATTCTGTTAATATAATTAATAATACAAATGTTAATTCAAATATTCAATAAACATAAACTGATAAAACAGCAATTCAACAACTGATTAACTCCCTAACTCATAAACTGATAATACAACTGTCACTAACCCTTGCTGAGTTGCTGAGTTGTTGGCTTGCTGTTGCTGCTGGAGTCCTGGATGGACGGTACTGAGCCGGGTGCGGGCCTGCGGCGGTGGTCGGGTGGTGTTTGGTGGTCAGCGCCGGCGTGACTCACGGTGGTGGACTGGTGGTTTGTGGCTGTCTGGTGGTCAGTGACTCAGTGTATGTATACGTAATCGCTTGGAGATGGCCGATGGGGTTGTATTATTTTTTTAACCTTCAGACTTCTCTTCTTCACTTCTGGATCTATTATTGGGGAATTGGGCATTTGGGCTACAAATAATTGGGGAATTGGGCTACAAGTAATTGGGGATAGAAACAATTTATAAATGGGCCTAAACATTTTTTTTTTAAATATAAAAAAGAATTTTAAAATTTTCGGGTCTACCGAATGGTCGGGCCTATGGCGGTCGACTACCCTGCCATAGGCCTGGGCCGGCCCTGACTTAGATTAACACTTTATCTTCTTAAAAAAACTTTTTAGGTTTGGACCATCGCTTTTTGTAATTGCATACTTTATGGAGGAAGTTTTAGCTAACGTTTTCTCCGAAAACTATGCTAAGTTGCCAACATTGAAACGTTTAGCTAACCCGAAATTTCATGCGCGGATTTTGTAATCACTTATAGTTCAAGACTGTAAGAACAGGGCCGGCCCAGGCCTATGGCAGGGTAGTCGACCGCCATAGGCCCGACCACTCGGTAAGCCCGAAAATTTTTAAATTTAAAAAAAAAAATTTGTTTAGACCCATTTATAAATTGTTTCTATCCCCAATTACTTGTAGCCCAATTCCCTAATTACTTGTAGCCCAAATGCACAATTCCCCAATAATAGATCCAGAAGAAAGGAAGAGAAGTCTGAAGGTTAAAAAAATAATACAACCCTATCGGCCATCTCCAAGCGATTACGTATACATACACTGATTCACTGACCACCAGACAGCCACAAACCACCAGTCCACCACCATGAGTCACGCCGGCGCTGACCACCAGACACCACCCGACCACCGCCGCAGGCCCGCACCCGGCTCCGTACAGTCTGTCCAGGACTCCAGCAGCAACAGCAAGCCAGCAACTCAGTAACTCAACAAGGGTTAGTGACAGTTGTATTATCAGTTTATGAGTTAGGGAGTTAATCAGTTGTTGAATTGCTGTTTTATCAGTTTATGTTTATTGAATATTTGAATTAACAGTTGTATTATTAATTATATTAACAGAATAACAGTTAGTGTTACTTTGTTTTTGTTTATAATATTAACACATATATATTATTTTTTAGGAAAATTCCTCTTAAATACAAATACCTATCCGGTAATGAAAACCGCAAAAAGAGGAAACGTGACGAATAAATAAGAAAGTCTCAAGTCGGTGATATATTTATGTTTTTTACAAAACAACCAGAAACTTCTAATGTTAATGAAGAACAAGAACGTGTTTATGTTGATGAAGATAATGTGATTAATGTCGAAGCTAATGTTGATGGTAATGTCGATGAGGATGAAGATGATATTGATGTGGATGTTCGTGTTGATAAAGATGATATTGATGTGGATAAAGATGATGATGATGATGTGGATGAAGATGATGATCATGATGTTGATGCTAATGTGGATGGAGCTAATGTGGATGGAGGTAATATAAATACAAAAATTGATATCTTTGATCCTAGAAATTGGGATGGCCTTAATCCGTACATGATTAATATGTTGGTTGAGAAAGGTCCAAAACGAGATCCTATTGATAGGGTGAATTCAACGGGAAGACGGTTTTCTTCAAGCATGTATACTAGACGTCTATCTAATGGGGACACTTATGATAGATTATGGCTAGTGTATTCAAAGGAGGTTGACAAATTATTTTGTTTTTGTTGTAAACTTTTTAGAAAAGGGCATCCGAAAGGTGGGTTAGATAGCGATGGTTTTGCTACTTGGAAAAATTGTTCCGTTAGACTTAAAGAACATGAGCTTGGCATCGAACATTTGAAGAATATGAAACGGTGGTTTGAAATGCGAAAGATGTTGAATTGTAAGGAAACCACCGACAAAGTTGCATACGAACAATTCAAGAAAGAAAGAGATTATTGGCGAGAAGTTATTATTAGGATTATTGCACTCGTGAAATTTCTTGCTAAAAATGGTTTAGCATTTCGGGGATCCTTAGAGAAGTTATACCAAAAAAATAATGGAAACTTTTTGAGATTGGTTGAGATGTTGGAAGAGTTCGACCCAATTATAAAAGAACATGTACGGCGTATTATGAGTGACGAACTCAACGTACATTATCTTGGTCACAATATCCAAAACGATTTAATCGGTTTACTAGCACATCGGATTAGATCGGAAATCACCGAGAAGATAAAGCAAGCAAAGTATTATTCTATCATCCTCGATTGCACCCCGGATATAAGTCACCAAGAACAAATGTCTATAATTGTGAGGTATGTCAATATCAATTTAAAATCTAATTCGGTTACCATTGAGGAATCATTTTTAGGTTTCTAGTTGTTGATGATACCACCGGTAAAGGACTTTTTGATGTTACACTTGAGGAATTAAAGTCTCTTGGTCTTGATGTCAATAATATGCGTGGTCAAGACTATGATAACGGATCAAACATGAAAGGAAAACATCAAGGAGTTCAAAAGAAATTCTTAGATATAAATCCTAGGGCTTTTTATGCCGCATGTGGTTGTCATAGTCTTAATCTTTTACTATGTGACATGGCTAACGCTTGCACTAAATCTAGAGAATTATTTGGTGTCATTCAACGGATTTATAGCGTCTTTGCTAATTCTACTAAGAGGTGGGCGGTTTTGAAAGACAATGTTAAAGGACTCACTCTTAAGTCAATGTGTCCTACTCGTTGGGAAAGTCGTGTGGATAGTGTTAAACTGATTAGATTTCAACTTTCGGATGTAAGAGAAGCTTTGCTTGAAATTAGGGACACCGACGGGCATAATAAAACTCAAAGCGATGCTAATACGCTAACAAAGAATGAATTTGGTGAGTATGAATTTTATTTAGCAATTGTCATTTGGTATGAAATATTATCAATGATGAATTTCGTTAGCAAAAGATTGCAAGCCAAGGATATGGTTCTCGATGATGCTATTAAACAAGTGAAGAAATTGATCAAACACTTCAAGAATTATAGAGAAGTGGGGTTTCCTAAGGCAATTGTTGATGCAAAAAAATTGCCATTGAAATGGGTGTTGATCCGGTATTCTCTCAAAGTCGTCCGCTTATTAGAAAAAACAATTTGACGAGTCTCGTGTGCAAGAAGTTTTGTTTTCACCCGAGGAAAACTTTAGAGTCAACTACTTTTTATGTATTGTTGACCAATCGATTTCTGCTCTTGAAACAAGATTCGAACAATACGAAAAACTATTTGGTTTTTTGTTTCCTAAAAAGTTGAAGGCGCTTGATGAAACAAAACTTAAATCGTGTTGTTTTACTCTTCAAGAAGCATTGAAGCATGGAGAAGAGTCCGATATTGATGCCGAGGAACCTTTTTTGGAGTTGAAGTTGTTTGAGACATTTTTATCTAGTGATATTGTCACCCCGTTTAGATGCTTTAAACAATGTGGTGCAACATGGTTTTTTTCCTAACACGGTAAATGCATATCGAGTGTTGTTGACTATTCCGGTAACCGTTGCTTCGGCCGAAAGAAGCTTTTCAAAATTGAAGTTGTTGAAGACTTACATGCGATCCACAATGTCCAAAGAAAGACTTAATGGCGTGGCGATGATATCTATTGAGAGAGATGTGTTGGAAAGCATAGATTATCAAGAATTGATCGAGAGTTTTGCTTCAAAAAATGCAAGGCGAACATCGCGTTTCGTTTAGGTATGTAAATTAGATTATTTTGCTACAATTTTTATGTTTTGTGTATTGAAATTAATATTATCATCGTATGATTTGCTTTTTTATTTGAGTTATCGAGTTTATATTTTACTTAAGTCTTAAGGCCCAAATTTAGATTCGCATTCGGCCCAATTTTTTATTTGGTTTCTCGAAACCGGGCCTATGTAAGAACACTTAATTTTATTTTCAGTCTTAACGTTTAATTACTTTAATCAATCAAGTTTGTTAATATCTATCTTTAAAGTCATGAGTGGCTAAGTTCTTTCAATCATCTGGGAAACAAACCCTTGATGACTCTTTAACTAAAATTATGAATAACCAAAAAGTGTGTAAATTTTATTTTTATTTTTTGAACGGCAAAAGTGTGTGTAAATGACATTAAGTTCCTAATCACCACACTGAGATTGCATTTATTAAACTCTTATAAAATCATTAATCTTGAAGGAGGGTTATAGGTTATGATTCGGGATTACTGGTTTGATAATTCTTGCCGCACGTAGTGAGTTTTTATACGTGAGTTATGAGGACTTGGTGTAGTTCATTAATACTAATCTTGAGGACATAACACCAAATAAAGAGAGACATAGTAGTTAGTGGGCTAAAGCCCTTAAGTAAGATTTTACTTAATACTTTAACGCAGCGATAGTTGTTGCGTCGATCATTCCATGATAGCTTTCACTTTTGTTATAGGTTTGATCTCGATATCGCGGATGGTCGTCTAGCGACTTTGGGTCTAGGTTTGGTTGGAGCTTTAGGTGAGGTTATTTTGGTTGTGGGTTTGGTTTTGGGTGAGAGTGGGGTTTGGGTTTTTGTAACCCTGATATGTTTTTCTTTGAGAGCTTTAAGGGTTTTGGCTAGAGTTCTAGGTGATCCTACGTGTGGGTCTGGAATGGTGGTTTGAGGTGCAGTGGTTTGGGTAACTAGGGAATGGGATACCATCTCAAAAATCAAATTAAAAGATACCTTGAGTAGAGGTAGCTTGGAAGGTAAAGGATTCTTGGAGTCCTTAGCCTTTTTCAACCGTTTAGGAGGACATTCTGGCTCTTCTTCCTCAGTATCAGCAGCAGGTCTCTTAAAGGGCTCCCCAACTTTTCCTTTTTTCTTCTTATCATGCTTATTCTTTGACCTGTGTTCGCCTTCCAACTCTTCAGATTCATCGACAGGCTCATCAACCTGTTCTTCCTCCTCATTACCATCAACTTCATCATGACCCTCATCAGGATCATCATCATCATCATCATCTCCAACATTTACCTCATCACTGTCTGACTTTGTCTCCTTGAACTGACCAATCTTAGGACCCGGCTGCTCACCTTGATATGAATACAAACTTCTAGCAGTGGGCTTTAGAATGGTAGTCATTGCCACATCTCTTACCTCCTTTGCATGAAAAGGCTCGACAAGATCTATTTCTTTTCCATCTTTATCAACTTTCTTGGTCTTAACAGGTTTGGGTGTATCGGGAAGCAAATGATCCAAAATCAACTGGATGAATCGAGGATAAATCATCTTTCGCTTCTTTAAAAGTACATTATGTTGAATATAATTGAAGAACAGCTTGAAATAATTGTATCTTCTTTCCTGAGTCAAACTAAGCATGACTCCAACCCAGTCAGCATTCGTTTGTCAAACCCGCCTTTTTGAGCCAATAAGCAGTAGTCTGGTAAATATTTATGTTCACATGTTGACCATTCAACCTCATAACCAATATCCTCCAAGTATTTTCTATCTGTTCATCACCAAGATTGTGCATGGATCACTGACATTGTCTACAATCTGAGTGCCCTTTTGGTTACATTTTCATTTACGGTCACCTTCACATTGTTCATCTTTGAACTTTCTTCATGTATTCGAGCATCGTCACAGAACTGCTTGATCCAGGAATAGTGAATTTCGGGATCTGCTGAGATAGCATATGACAAAGGACCCGAGGGTAATCCTTTGATCATCGAGACAAATACCTTGAACTTTTTCTTTGTCGGAATCTCCAATGAATAAAAAGCATTATGACACTGGATACATCAAAGGAACCATTGGTGTTGTTAATTGAGTTGTGATTAAAACAAACTATATACAAATAATAAACAAAACAAACTACACAAAGAGTATTTACAAAAAGACTCAAGAAACAGAAAATTTGTCTGAGTACATTGTATTCTAATAAAGATTGTGGTTTGTGAAAAGTTAAGTTAAAAGTATTCTAACCCACTGGTATTTTAATGTATATGATTTTGAAATGTTTAAGTAGTTTGTATTCAAAAGGAGATAAGTGAATACATTAAACTTAAGACTTTCATAAACTCATTCTATTCAAATATGATTCAATCGAATAAAATTGTATGATTAGAATACTATATCCCAATTCGAATACACAATTAAATTAGAATACATTTTAGACAATCGAATACAATGAACTCTTCATTACATTCGAATACAATCACACAATCCGAATACAACTTTGAAATTCGAATACATTTTCCTTAGCCAAAACTTAGATAGCCAGATCCTTCAATCCAAACAACATCAAGTGACATTCGAATACAATTATTGTATTCGAATACAATTTTTTTTGTATTCGAATATAGTAACATTCAAAAAGATTCTCCTTAACCCCAAACAACTTCAAATCATCATTTGAATATACTAGTCATTCGATTACATCTTGAGTTCGAATACAATGATATTAATAATCAAAAGAAAGAGACTCAAAGGCACGTTTCTGGGTTTATGAAGTAATCAAGAAGGTCTGGGTTTACAAGAACATCTTCAACCAAGTCTGGGTTCTTCAACCTAAGACACCAAAACCCTAAAAATTAAAAACTATACAAACAACATTGAAAACTCAATTAACTTTGCATAATGACTCCTAAGGACATGATATTCATAAACAACCATCAACTAAAACACCCAACAACAATCATTTGGTCAATTCAATCTAAACATGTTGTCGGCACTGTTCACGGCCAAGAACCAATCAAAAACATGAAAACTAAAACAAAAACCTACCAAAGGGAAGTTTTCCATGGTGGTAAATGATTAAGAGTAAATAACAAGAGCAGATTTGTGTTTTTGATGGAGATTTAGATTAACCGATTTAGGGTTTAGAATTGGGGCGGCGGTGGGAGTAAGGGAGAAGAGAGAGAGAGAGAGAGAGAAAGAGAGAGAGAGAGAGAGAGAGAGAGAGAGAGAGAGAGAGATGAAGATAATTTTTTGAATAAAATGAAAAATAAAAAGTGAAAAACTATTTATAGTGTCAACCTACCTCGCGATATGGTCAAAATGCCCCGAGTTTTAAACAAATCTTTTACTCCAGACCCCCGATCTCTAAAAATGTTTTCTTATTAAAAACCCACAAAATATTTATCCGCTGAATCCAAGCACATCAAATATATGTATAAGATATATTTTTGTCGTGTCAAACTTAACAAACTTTGCATTGAGGACCTTGTTGTAAGTGTTAACCCATTTTCACAAAACTTTTAAAAATAAGAATAAAATTTTAAAGCAAAAATAAAATTAAGTTAAAATTAAAATCTTAAAATAATTTAAAGAAAAATAAAATAGAAAATAGATTTTTTTAAAGAGAAATAAGATGTAGATAAACTTTAAAGAAAAACAATTTTAAAATTAAAATATTTAGAGTAAAACAAAACTAAAACTAAAATTAAAATTAAGATTTTAAAATAAGTTTAAGGAAAAATAAAGTATAAAATAAGACTTTTAAACAAAAACAGAATTTGTATAAACCTTTTTAAAGCAAGTTAAAAATAAAAAGATTGAAAATAAGAGTAAAACAATATTTTAAAATAAACTCAATAAAAATTTAGAAGTAAAACAAAGATAAAATCAAATATATTAAAATAAAATTAAAAATAAAAATTAAAAAATTAAAAAAATAAAAGTTAAAATAAAATAAGATAAAAAATAAAATTAAAGGAAATACAAGTTCAACTAAAATTAACATGTAAATTAAAATAAAATAAAAACTTAAAAATTAACCAAAATTTAAAATCAAGATAAAGAGAAAATTAATATGATATTAATTATATTAAATAATTTACAAAATTCCATTGATACTTGTTTTTGGTGAGAAAGATCACGACATGGAATCATATTGTCTATAGCGTCCTAGATCACACTTCTATTTTGATATTATTATGCCAAGAACCCAAAGTCGATTGTAGATATATTAGTACACTTTAAACTTAACAAGTATTTTGATTTCACCGTGATACGTTAAGATATAATTAGGCACAATACTTGTGTGGTCCCCTGTTAATCCACTATGTTACATACTCTATCATACCTCATGCATAGTTTTTTTTATCAGTATCACCCCGAATTGACTCCGACCCCCTAATGATTGATCAAAACATTTTGTGTTATCATAAACTTTTGCAAACTTTTCTTTCAAACAATATGTAAAGGTTGAACCATAGACTTACTAGTCTTGTTGACTTATTCCTTCATATAAAGTGTTTAGGACTTACTTGTTTGCCCCACGTTACGTGGTTCTAATATACCCCTTTTTGTTTGATATATTATCAACATTTTTGTTGTTGATTTTGAATAATTTTTGAGTATTTTCCAAATTTTCTGATTTTTCAATAATTTTTGATATTTTTCAATATTCGAAACTAAAGCAAGAAATATTTTTTATTGTGACCAATCATTAACGGGCTCGTGTATGACTGACTATTAGGATTTATGTCTTCATTGATATGACTTATTTGGAGTCGGCAACCGCTTCATAAGAGTGTAACCACTAGCATAGGCATATATTTAAGTTTATATCACTATGATACTTACTCATTTGTTAAGCCTATCTACACATCAAGCAATGATCTTGTTGGCTTTTTATTTACTCTTTTCATGTGCTAGGATCACCTAAGACAATTTCTTATCAATTTCTTATCATCTTTGACTATCACCTGGCAGCACATGCATTATCCGAAGATCGTTCATGCACTATCATCAGATCATACATGCATCTTTCACTTATCATATATACACATCAATCATGCCATTAACTATCACTTGACGGTACCTGAAATATCCGGAGATCGTTCATGCATCGTCAAACAATCATCATACATAAATCATACAAGGCATACACTTACCACTTAAGGTAAGTGTATTAACTATCACATCGAGTATGCACACAGCCCCGAAAACATAACAAGGAAGTGGGGCTAGAAACTAACCCGAACGCGATTACGTACACCGGTTATAGTTAATCCTTTCCTGAGCTAAGCACGACTAACTGTATAATCATACATATATTAAATACGGCTCTAGCTCTTCTTATCATCTACCTAATTGAGCTCATATATCTAAGCCGCTTTTACTTCGTTGGATCATTACCGATTAGTTAATCGTTACTTGATGACCTTTAAAGGTATCTTTCATATATTATCAATGTCCAAGGGTTATCGTGTAATTATTTCATTCTTTACTAAGTCCAGGGACTGTTCTTGTCATTTATCAAACTTCTAATTCGTTACTGGTTCATAACGAATTGGCTTATCTTAGCGAACTGGTTCTTGTAACGAATTGAACCCTTTAACGAACTGGTTGTTAAAAGA
Organism: Bidens hawaiensis; assembly: GCF_021521415.1. NCBI lineage: Eukaryota > Viridiplantae > Streptophyta > Magnoliopsida > Asterales > Asteraceae > Bidens > Bidens hawaiensis. Next base: position 141,861 of record NW_027493636.1, read on the forward strand.
ATCAGTTCATGCAACGAATCAGTCCATGTAACGAATTGGACCTTCCAATTCGTTATCTCCTTTAACGAATGATCACAGCTAGTTCGTCCTCTTATCCTTAACGAATCGCTTGACGAATTGCGTTTAATTCGTTAACTTCCCCGCTAACGAATTACCTCTAATTCGTTAACTTCCCGTTAACGAATTAGGGTTAGGTCAGAGAATGTCTGAACATTCTCTGACATCTCTCCACCTCGTATTGCCTTTTCCGGCGCCGTCCCCGGAAAACCGCGAATTCACCGGAAAAACGAGTTTTGACTCGTTTTTCACCGTTTTTCGTCCCGTTCGATCCAGATCTGAGCAAGGGTGATCCCTAAGCTCATCATAGGTTCGGTTTATACCCGATTCCACCTGGATCTTGAGACTTAACTGTGTCGGCTCGTCGTTTCGTGACCATATCTAACAGGTTTAAGCTCATACAACATCATACTATCATTACCTTGGATCGGGATCGGTTTTCCTTGGTGATTTCGGCTAGAGAGAGAGCAATATGAGAGAGAGCTAAGTGTGTGTTTTGGGAGGTGTATGGAATGTGTGAATGTGTGAAATGAAATTAAATGGGTGATTAAAGGTTTATATATTTATGGATCATGGGCTTAAGCCCATGGTCTTTCCTTCTTTCCTTCATAACCCAAGTCCATAACCCATATCCATTTACCCAACACTAGCCCGACTCATAATAACTCGTATTTTCATTTGTTAACTGAAACTAGAAAACGGGATGTTACAGCTTTTAAAGTTGAGATTGTCGATTTCAGTTTTAGGAATAATGTTGAGGTATACGGTATATCAAAGCTAACAGATGATCAACCAATTATTTCTGAGATTGAGAAAAGACTACTTCCTGCGTTTATTGTGGTAAATTCTTCCGCATTTAATTTTTAACAAATACATCTTATCCATATATTCTATTTTTTTTAATTTTTTTATATTTGTAGCCTTCGAAATTCTTTATCAATCTACAAGCTCTGCATCTTTAAAGGTTTCTTACACTACTATATATTTCACATTATTTTATTTTTTATATTTATTTTTATATTTTTTTAACTTTTTTGTTTATTACAGATTTCTGAAAATGGTGATAATAAAACTCCAATTTCCGATCGTTTAGGTGATGATGAAGTGAGTGAGATCAAGTTGTCAAGTAGTGATTCCGATGACAAACTCAAGCGTAAACTTGTGGATGTTTTTTATGGTGATGGTCAATTTGGATTTTCTTCTACTAAGTCCAAGCCAAGTGATCTCCAAGATGTTTCTGAGTTGGTTAGCGTTGTTGGAACAAGCAATGATGGTGTTAAACTTCTTACTCCTAAGGTCGAGAAGTGATTTCTATATTTCTTTCAAACTTTTATAATAAAGACACCTGAGTATGTTCGGTGTCATCTTTATTTTAAGCAAATATTTGTGGTTTTTTTGTTGACATGATGTTTGGTTTTCATTTTCTTCGGATACATTTCTTTTTGAAAATGATGGTTTTTAATTTATTTATATTATCAATAACCTTGGTTGTTTCTATTATTATTTAGTTTATTTCTCAAATTTTAGTTTTATTCTTTTATGTTATCTTTTTTAAAATGTAATCATAAAAATTTTTTTTACTATAATTAAATATTAGGTGTAAAAATTTGTATTACCTTCTGCCAATATGTCAAATTAACATCAATCAATATAGCATAGATATGCTATTTAGGTTCTATTATTTTAGATTATATATCATTAAAATAATATCTTGGTTATTCTATCAAGATGCCCATTTACCAAATCATGACCCGGGTAAAACCGACTCTTTGTATCATTTATAACCAATTATAATTATTTTTAATCTATTTCTACCATCCTATCAAAATCATCTTCAGTCTTCCATTCTTCTTCCACGTTTTGAAGATAAGTTATTCTTTTAAACCCTAATGAGTGCTAGATTTAATAACAATCAATCCATATTTTTAGATTTATGTTCATTATTCCACTTATTTTATACGATTAATGTTAATTTTATATTATCGTTTTCGTTACCATAAACTTAATTCCCGTTTATATATGCTAATCAGATATATTATCCTGCTTTTGTTGTGTTTAACCAACCATCCCTGGAAGATACGGTGAGTATCTGCCAGTTATAAGTAGGCATTATTCTAATTAAGTGTTGTTTTTTTAATTAATATATTCTAATAAACTTGTGTTATATTTATAGAAAATTACTAGAGATTATTTTCAGCTTCTTTTTCCACAACAGTCTTTCTATGAGACTGTTACCATTAGGCATTCAAATCAAGATTGGCATGTTGATATTGATTATAATGATGACAAGTATTTATTTGGCTCTGGATGGTCCGAATTTGTAACAGCCAATCGTTTTGTATTTGGTGATGTTTTCGTTTTCTTTCCAACTCAGCCACACGAGTGGAGATTGTTATATGTACCAAATCATCCTGGTTGGCAACATAAGGTTTTTGATGTTTATTTCTCTTATCCAACAATGAATAAGTTGGTATGTTAAGCATTTTAATAATTCTTACATTTATATAACTTATTTATTACAATTTTATTATTTTTCGTTTGTATTATACTTATATATTAGCTTTTAAGGGATGATCAGCTTGTATGTTACCTTCCATTTCTCCTTCGTGGAAGATTATCTGCCAATTGGGTCGTTTCTTTAGTTTATGGAAGTAGATAGACCCTTGTGTTTAAAAGTTGAAGAACACTACTCTAGGATATGCATTTTTCGGTGAATGGCCAAATATAGCCAAGCATGTTAACTTACAAGTTAAGGATTATCTTGTCTTAGAACCAATTGAGGAAAACCATCTGAGGTTGTATGTGTTTGATAGTCGTGGTGTGGAACTTACACAGTTTGATCAACAAAATATTGTTGGTGTTCACTCGGCCAATGTTGATTTAGTTACTATTGAAGGTTAGTCTCCCAATATTCACAAAATTTTCATTATCTTATAAAATATTGTACGTTGTTAGAGTTAATGACCACCATGTCAATAAAAATTCTGTTGAAGTTGTTATCAGTGATCGTTTGGTAAGTTTTATTCCAATGTTATAAATTTGTTATAGTATCACAATCTTATTAGTCATTTAATATGCACTATGTTTAAATTTAAATAATTTTGTTTTTATATTTACAGCGTTTACCTGTTCAATTTGCTCGTGACAATGGATTGGATGTTGAGACTGACTTGGTTTTAATAAACCCAAATGGTGAAGATTTGATGACTAAAATCCGCATTGAACGCAATTATGGCAAAAAACGGTTTAGAGTTCATCAATGGCCGGAGTTTGTTCGTTTAAATGGACTCGATATTGGTAAAAAGTGTTTTCTTGAGTATAACCGTAGCACTCATTCTCTAATTCTGTCCGATTTATTTGACTAGGTTTAAGTAAACTTTAGTTTATCAATGTTGGATTATAATTATGTTTTGGTTGTTTAAGCTTTTTTAGTATTTACATTTAAGACTCTTATGTTTAATATCTTTTTTAATTAATATGCCTTTTTGTAAATTTTATAGATGTTATGAAACTTGTGTTTATCATAAGTTAATATTTGTCATACATGTTGTGATGTTAAAGTTGTTATTATACATGCTAAAATATGTTATGTAAACTTAATTATATTTTTGATGTTTTCTATTTTGGAAGTATATTTTTTAAATAATTTATATTAACTATGAATCAAATTTTTATGAATTTATAACTGGTCATAATTATTCTCGAATCAACCTCTAAATATCCGCTATGTTCCATATTATTTTTTCAATATTAAAATTATAATTCCTCTAATTTGATACTATGTTAATCTGTATCTCATTCGACAGTTTAGACTATTAATTTATCTACTATTACCTAAGTTTTCCTTATCATATTATTTTTTCAATATTTAAATACTCAGCTGTCTAATTTCATATTATGTCAATACGTATATCATTATTTTGAAATTTAAATTCTTGTGTTTTAATTGTCCACTATTACCTAAGTTAGACTGTTAATTTAAAATTTAAAAGTCTTATAAATCCCTAAACATCTTTTAGGTTTATCATCTTCTATTTTCTTCTGCCGCCATTCATGTATGTCTCCATCTCTGGTTTTCTGTCATCTTCATTCTAATGTATAATAACCTTTTTTCGATTATTCAAACTTATATTTCTTAGATTAATCCTACAATAACTAATATATTATTTTTATTTTATGATGTTTCATCTAAAAAGATTAGTCCGTATTTTAAAATGTCAACGTCTTTTCTCATGCTTATTGAAGATCCGAAATTTCCTATTCAGGTATTGTTTTAATTTGAATAATAAAATTTTTATCTAAACATTCAATTTCTTATTCGTGTAAATCTTAATTTTGTTATTAGGAAATTCCAAAAGAATTTATCCTGCAAAATTCTTTGATGTTTAAAGGGTTGCCTCAAACCATTGAAATTGAACATTACAAAGTTTCATCGATAGTGGAGTTAAAAACACAGGAAAAAACCGTTTGTTTGGCTGATGGAGTTACTAATCTAATGTGTTCTTTGAAGATTCGTCCTTATCAGAGGATTATTTTTGTTTTATTTGAAGATGAAAGAAAATGGTTACTTAGAACTCCTTCTAATAAGGCGATTTCTACTGGTCATCGACAGGCATTTGTTTTATACAACCATAATAAAATGAATGATAAATTGGTAAAATTCATTTTATTTGTTTTTACTTAATTGTCAGTGTTACATATATATATATATTAAAACTGTGTTAAAATAAAATATATTTTCTATTTTCCTAACAGGTTGTTTCAAAGAAGAATATTGAATCCCAGTTTCAAGATGAGCTTCATATCGGAGTAATTAAGTTCATTTTTGATCATAACCATTCATGGGAGATAAGTTTTAAATTTTATAAAAAATAACACTATTTATTTGGTGACGGTTGGAAACAGTTGGTTCAAGATTTGTCTTTCAGAGATTGTGACGTTCTTTGGTTAATGTATGTCAACAAGTCTACCATTGATTTAAGAGTGTATGACAAGAACGGTATTCCTTTATTGTTTCCACATTTACCACCAATTATTTTTCATCAATTATCAAATGTCAATACATATGGTGAACATACCGTGGAGTCTCCATATTGTCAATCAGTAGTTGGTTATTCTCACAATCCCGTTATAGATCATGGTGATAAAAAGAAGGCTGAAAACTCTAATTGTTATTTAGAGTTCCATAAGAAGATTGAATATCGTATGGTAATAAATATTATAATATTTTATTCCTTTGTTATATGTTTGTTAATTTAATTTTAAAATAACCATATTAACTTTCTAATTTATTTTGTTTTAATATGTAAGCGAGTACCTGCTGAAGTCGGCAGACTGGCAAATCTGAAAAGAAGACGCTTAATTAAGTTCAGGAGTTTGGCAAACAATGAAACAATCTTTAAAGTTAAAAACGGAGGTGAAAACGATAAGGGTCGCTTTACGTTAGTTGGATGGAAGGATTACGTAATCAATAATCGATTATGTTTTGGCCAGATTTTGGTTATTCGTTATTATAAGAATGATGTTGTTTTGGTTGTCCTTAAAATTCTTTAGTGATGATGTTTTGTTTTAGTTTTTATTTTTATTAATTTCGTCTCTATTAAAACTTTAATGTAAGAACCATTCCATCTTTATTTAATTTGTTTGCTTTAGAAATAATGTGTTTATGTGTTGTTATTTTTTTCATTCATTTATGTTTATACCAAATATTTATCAAATAATCATAATCATGATAATCAAAATCTTTGTATAACCATAACCTATCTAAATGTAAAATTTATTATTCATGTTTTAAATTTTTTATTTTTAAACCTGGTCAAAATATATTAATATTACAAGATTGAATTACATTAATATTTATATTAAACTTAATTACGATTTCCTAAATATATTCATAATTGAAATTTAAATCGTATTCCCTAATTTAACATTCTTTCTATTTTTTTATATTAATGACATTTTAATTAACTTTTAATATTATAAATTCCTTAAATACTAATTCATAACTTTTTCCCATATTTACCATTTTTTATGATTTGTCAAGATATCTTCCACCATTTTTTTCCATTATTCGTATAATCATGTCTTCATCTTCAAAGAAACGTAAAACTGTTCTCTCGACCTCAAAGAGCAAGAACTCCGATCCAACTGATATTTCAGATTTTGTTCATATTTGTATCAACTCAATCGATTGTTTGCATATATTGTTTTTTCATTTAAACGGAAATTTTTATATTTTATGTAGGTAATCTTCCAAGAGACCCATTGTCTGATGTTTCCAACACAACACAGTCAAATAATGTTCAAAATGTTCATTCTAATCCACCTAGCACATGTTTCTTTAACGGATACTCATATCCAGTCTATCATTACAATCAACAAGGTAAAATCTGGAGCCGTCAACATTTTAATATTAATTTTAACCATGTTTAATTTGGTTGTTTTATAATATTAACGTTTTCATTTACATTGAATTAATTTATTTTCGTATCCTGTGTTTGTTGAAATACAGGTCAACCTCAAATCAGGCAGTCAGGTAATGCTTTAAGCAATACACCACTTATTATATCTCAAAATTACCCAACAAATAATTATTCCTCAAAAAATGGTTCAAGTAAGTTTTATATGTATTATATTTATAATATATTTGTAAATTTATTGTTAATACTTTATTGGACTTATGTTAAAATTATAAACGCATATTCTAACATTAGAACCGGTACTCCCTATGAAGTTCAAAGGAGTTGTGTTTCTACAATTTACAAAGGGAAGGAAAACTTATTTCCGTCAACACAACCAAGCGTAAACAAGAATTCCCTATATAACCAACGTTCGTTTCTCTTTTTGTCATTCATAAGTATTCTAATTGTCTAGCTACCGTGATTTTCATTATTCATTTTTCATTATATATATATATATATATTATAAATATATTTCCAGATGATACTTCTACGCAACTTGGTAGTTTTTATTCTTCAAATAGAAAACAAAGAAAGGAAATTGTAGATGGTAAACGTGAGAAATTAAAACAGTCCTTAAACAAATCTTCTCAAACAAGGCCGTCTTCTTCAAGTACAACCTTTTTCCTTTGAATCATACATTTATATTTAATCTATTTGTTGTTTTATTAGTTTTATAATATTGGTTTTAACAGGTTGTGTTATTTCTTCTAACATCATCCCTAATCCAACATCAAATGTTAGCGGTTATGTTTCTAACTACATAAATTCTGGAAGTACATCATCAAAAAGGCTTGTTGGAAGACCAAGAAAAACAACCAATACTACTCCTATACCTATGCAGCAGTTAAACGATTTTGAGTTTGTTGTTGATGTTTTTAAAGGCATATCAACAGGTTATTAGTTAATACATTATATAAGTCTACATAGTATATTATAAATCTTGGTCATAAACCTAATTTTTATTTATTGTATAGATTACGTTGATCATGGTGATCAAAGTTTCAAATGTGAGTCTTGCAACGCGTGCTTGTGGGAACTTGAATCTAGGAGAGGAAAAAGAAGTAGTGCCGAAACAACCTTCTCTTTATGTGGTCGCAATGGAAATGTTAAACTTCCTGATTTAAAGCAACCTCATGAAACTTATGTAAAGCTATTTCGGGGTGAAGATCCTATAAGCAAGTATTTTTTTGAAAAATATTAGACGATTCAATTCCATGTTCTCCTTTACATCAATGGGTGGAAAAACTGACAATTCCATTAATATTGGAAACGCTCCTTACACGTTTAGACTCGACGGAGAAACTACCATTCTATAGGAAGTCTTCTTCCATTAGATGGTAAGAAACCTCAGTTTGCTCAACTCTACATTTATGATACGGAGAACGAAATATCAAACCGATAAGGAGTTTTTGGATAAGACTTACTTTTAAACATTATATGTTTTTCATTTTTAAAACAATTACTATTTTAATATATATATCCTTTATATTAATGTTAAAGTTTATTTTTTTGTTTGTTTGTCTTACAGTCAATCATCTTCAGATTCCGACATTTATGAAAATTATATTATTAATTATCTCAAGGAAATGTTAGACTCACAAAAACCATTGGTTCAGGCATATCGTATGGTACGTGATTCTTTTAAAGAAAATCCTCAGATTGATTTTAAGCTCCGCATTGTTGGAACAAGGAAATACGATGCTAGGACGTATAACTTACCAACGGCCTCTGAGGTTGCTGCTCTTATTGTTGGAGATATTGGTAATGCCATGGACAAGAGAGATATAATAGTTAACTCCAGGTCTGGTGGTCTTCGAAGAATTAGTGAACTTCATCCTTTTTATACTCCTCTTCAATTTCCGTTGCTTTTTCCGTTTGGTGAGGATGGTTATAAGGTAGACATTCCTCATAGGAATGTCGATCCTTCATCTACGGCTACCCGTAAGAAGTACACGATGCGAGAGTTCTTTGCATATAGGTTACAAGATAGGCCGAACCAATTCTCACTACCCTTGAATGGAAGAAGGCTTTTTTAGCAGCTTTTGGTTGACAAATATACCATGGTTGAGAGTCAAATGTTGCATTTTATACATGGAAAACAGATTGAACTTAGGTCTGACACCTACGAAAGCCTTCGAAACCTTAAGACGGCAAGAATTCTGATGTTTCAACATCTGGGCAGCGTGTAATTCTTCCATCATCTTTTACTGGTGGAAGTAGATATATGATGCAAAATTACTTGGACGCTATGTGTCTTTGTAGATGGTATGGTTATCCAGATTTTTTCTTAACCATTACGTGCAATCCCGGTTGGCCAGAAGTCAAACGCTTTTTAAAGGATACCAATTTAAATTCTGAAGACAGACCAGATATACTATGTCGGATTTTTAAAATGAAGCTTGATTCAATGATTAAGTTGTTGAGGGATAAGTCTTTGTTTGGAAAAATTAAAGCAGGTTCGGTTCCCGATTTAAAATTTTTTTTCATATTTTGTTTACTTTTTTTTCAAGATATTTATTTTATTTTATTTATGCTAATTGATTTGTTTGATTCCAAATGCAGCCGTTTACACAATTGAGTTTCTGAAACGTGGTCTGCCTTATGTCCGTATTTGCTTATTCGTTGATCCAGAGAATAAAATTCACAATCCATCACATATAGATGATTTTATTTCAAGTGAAATTCCAGACAAGGTCACTGAACCAGACCTATACCAGCTTGTGTTAGATCATATGCTTCATGGTCCTTGTGGTGAGGCTAATCCGAGCTGTAGCTGCATGATTGATAGAGAATGTTCAAAGAATTTCCCAAAAAGACTTCAAAGTGAGACAAGTATAGATTCCAAAGGTTTTCCGATTTATAAAAGAAGAGACAATGGACGTTACGTCATTAAAAAAGGTATAAATTTAGATAATAGAAGTGTTGTGTCTTACAACAAAATTATGTTACGAAAGTATCAAGCGCATATAAATGTCGAGTGGTGCAATCAAGAAGGATCAATCAAGTATTTGTTTAAATATATAAATAAGGGTCCAGATCGAGCTACAATTTCCCTTGTCCAAAATAACAACGCCGACAATGAAGATCCTAAACTAGATGAGATTACAGCTTTTTACGATTGTAGATATCTTTCTGCATGTGAGGCTGCTTGGAGAATATTTGCTTTTGATGTTCATTATAGGGTCCCGGCTGTTACGAGACTTCCTTTTCATTTACCTGGTCAACAACAAGTAATTTATGGTCCTGAGGAAGATATTGAAGATGTTCTTACCAAGACTTCCAATTCAGTTTCAATGTTTAGCGGTTGGATGGAAGAAAATAGAAACTACGAGCATGCAAGGAAGCTATCATATGCTGAGTTTCCAACACAGTTTGTCACACCCTCAAAATCCACTAACGGAGTTTTACCGTCAGAGGGTGTGAACTAACAGGATCGGAATCATCAGTTATAATCAAACCATAAAAACGTTTAAATGAAAATAAGTGCGGAAGCGTAAAACCATAGAAACAACGTTACGTCACGCAGGACGATTTAAAACCAAGGATAACAGTTAAAAGTAAGTTTGCATAGTTAAAAGTTTATCAAGCAATGCATTTTCCTAAACCGCGCGCCCGCCTCGGCTACCTGAGAATAACATACTAAAAGTGTCAACACAGAGTTGGTGAGTTCACAAGTTATATAAAAATAAATCGTTTAGCGTTGGCGTTCAGCGATTTGCGTCACAGCGTTTTGCGTTACAGCGTTTTGCGTTACAGCGTCTTGCGTTACAGCGTCTTGCGTTACAGCGTCTTGCGTTACAGAGCGTTTTGCGTTACAGATAGTGTTATGTCAATTATATATCGATAGGTAGCTAGTCTATACAACAAGTATTACTAAGTGTTCGACACCGAAGCTGACTCGTTTATTAAGTGCCTTGTCACCAGGTCCTCCAGACCATGGTACGTGTTAGCCAAAATTACACCCGCTCGACCTCCATTCGAGTTTAGCGTTGGGTGGGGTTTGTCAAACCCAGTAGTACTACTCAACAATGACTCGCTCTTCTAAATATTAACCGGTTCGATGTGTAGGACTTCAAATGTTTCGTTTGCCACTTAGCCTTTACAAGTGATATATAATTTATAACAAAATCTTAAATGCGTTGTGGAGTATGTTATCTCCCCCAAGTGAAAAGCGTTTGAAAACAGTTTAAAGAGGGGAAAGTGAAACTCACTGTTTGCGAAGAATTTCCCAAATTAAATCACCAAGATGCGCGTCACCGGAAAACTCTCTCTAGCGTTCAAAAACAATAAAGAGATTTTTCTAAGTGTCGGAATATTATCGAGTCTCTAGACCCGGCACATAATACCTATGCACATAACATGTTTCGTGTTTCGTTTGTGAATCGTGTGTGACTTTAACAAGTGTTTTTGTGACACATTACATGTGTAAGCAATCATATACGTGTCATGTATTCATAACGTACATTACTAGCAATTATTCCCCGTAAGGGCATTTTGGTCAAATCATGACAATTAATTAGCCATTATTCTCCATAAGGGCAATTTGGTCAAATTATGACAATCAATTAGCAGTTATTCCCCGCAAGGGCATTTTAGTCAAAACACGACAATTATCTTGCAATCATTCCCCTAAAGGGCAATTTGGTCAAAACACGATAATAAATTAGCAAGTATCATATTTCATGCATTTTCACAAAACTCAGCAGCTAGTTTCATCGAGACAGAAATTCTACTTACAAGATTGTACTATTCCACCGATCATAGCATCTCAATTAATTTACCAAAAATCATCACAGAAGCATATATGTCTTAGGTTTCAGAACATATTTTATTATATTTTTATTCCACATAGTTTTCTCACAATCATCAAATCATTACAGCAAACTCATAACAGTCAAATTCATGCGCAACAGAATTTTATTTGCAATTCCCGTTAAACGAAAAATCCAATAAATGCAAGACCACTTGGGTTAGGTTCCTAACTCAATAAGTCAACTTCCAGAAGTGGAACCAACCCAATTGGTCTCGTAGTTCATGAGATATAATATTTACAAAACAACCTAACAGCAGGTCTAACAGCTCAGCTTTGCACAACGTTCTTGTAAAATCATAAAAGTTAACCTTTACTTGTCCAAAAATTACAAGTTTGGACTTTATGAAAACTAGACTCAACAAAGTACCCTGTAGTGTTAACAACCTCAACCAATTTCCACATTAACATTTATTTACAGTCGTCTAAACATAACTTATAATCTGTCCAGTGCCTGTTTTGACCTTTAATCACAATTAAATCGTTTGACCAACCAAAACACCTTCAAATTTGGCGTGGTTGGACTTTCTGAAAACTAGACTCAGAGTACTACCTTGTAGACTCATAATTTGCTCAGTTTGCCTTTATACTCAACAAGTTACACATCATTCAATCTTAACAATCACTGCTGTCAAAAACTCAGCAAGCCTAAACCATCATCTAACATGCATCCTAAGCATACGACATAACCCAAAACATGTAATACACATAATTAATCATGGAAAATCAGTAGCAACCCTCTAGGGTTTACAAAAAATCAACGATTCATCAATCTTTCACCGTTCAAAATCACATATGATCCTCAATATCAACAACCAATACATAATCAATCATAGGAAGACTTAATATGATATTCAATAGTTAGGGTTTCATATTTATACCTTAAAACGCAGAAATAAACCAAGGGAAACGTGAGAGGTGCTTAGAAACGAGTGTAGGATGCTTCAATTGTGAAAACCAAGATCAAACAAGGGTGGTATGGTGGTGGTGAGTGGCTGCCGATCGCAAGGAGAGGGAGAGAGAGGCTGCCGCGATCGGGGTTAGGGAGAAAGAAAAGAAAAAGTGTTTTAGGGTTTTGGTTTATTATTATTTATAAACATAATATGTTACATTCAAGTCCCTCAACTTCTAAATATTACTTATCTAGCCTAAATCAACTAGTTTGCATCTTGAGTTAGCGTTTTATACTATGTTATCACATAACACGTAAGTCTAACACATAATTATCACATAATTATTGTTTTGACGTTTTTCGTTTACTCACCAATTGTTAGCGTCAACTCGTTTGCGTTTCGGTGCAATTCCCGAAAGACTACACATGTAGTAAGTGTTAAGCGTCATTTAAACCCTAGTTTAAATGTAATGAATTGTGCGTTATAGATTCAATGATCTTAAGTTTGAATTGACGTAGTTTAGTTAACGGAGTTAACCTGAAATTGACGATTGTCACACAGTTTGTATGGAAAAAAACTTCACCACCGAAATGGGTACAAAGGCAAAGTGGATTTGCTATTGGTAGAATTCATGCTATTCCTGCTTCATTTGACGAAGCCTACTACTTAAGAATACTTTTAAACAAGGTTAAAGAACCGAAATGTTTTGAAGATATTCGAACAGTAGATGGTGTTGTTTGTGATTCTTTTAGAGATGCATGTTATAGAAGAGGGCTTTTAGATGATGATAAGGAGTATATAGAAGCAATAGAGGAAGTAAGCTATACCGCAAACGGATATTATCTAAGAAATTTGTTTGCAACAATGCTTATAACATCCTCCTTATTAAGACCTGATTACGTTTGGGATAATACATGGCATTTCTTAATCGACGGGATTCTTTCTTATCAACAAAAGAAACACAATAATCCAGGTTAGTTTTGTTATATATGTGAACTTGGGTTTTTGTAGTTTAGATTAAGGTAAATTTATTATTTATTTTTCAGGTTTGTCTCTTAGTGATGAGCAACTAAAGAAATTGGCATTACTTGAGATTGAAGAGTTTTTGGTATCAAACAATTCATCTCTACATAGGTTTTCACATATGCAGTTTCCAATTCAGGAATCTATATCTACGTCAATGAATCCTCTTATGATGAATTATCTTATGATAAGGATTCTTTGTCAAATGATTTTAAGCATTTGTACACATCTCTAACTGATGAACAAAAAAGCGTTTACAACTAAATATTCAACTTCTTGAAACGTAAAAAAGGTGGTGTTTTTTTCGTGTATGGTTATGGTGGTACTGGCAAAACATACTTATGGAAAACTTTATCGGCCTCAATTCGGTCTAAGGGAGAAATTGTTCTTAATGTTGCTTCAAGTGGAATAGCATCCTTATTATTAGAAGACGGTAGAAAGGCTCATTCAAGATTCCTCATTTCAATCAATCTGACGAGGACTCCCAATTTCAGGTAACTATTATAAATTTCATTAAGTAGTGATTATTTCACATTTAAATTTATGTTTTTTAATTATATTATTGAATATAATGTTTACATATTCAACATTTTCAGGTTAAGAGAAACACTGATGTTTCTGACTTATTGAAGAAAACATAATTAATAATTTGGGATGAAGCTCCCATGATTCATAAACATGCATTTGAAGTTTTGGACAGAACCCTAAAAGATGTTATGAAAGTTGATTTGGGCAACACTTTCGAATCATTGTTTGGAGGTAAGGTAGTTGTTCTTAGTGGTGATTTCAGACAGATTTTACCTGTTGTACAGAATGGAACAAGAAACGATTGTGTGAACGCCACAATTAGTTTTTCTTACATGTGGTCAAAGTGTAAGGTTTTTAAACTAACTAAGAACATGAGGTTGGCTGTTGGTTCTCAAATGTCAAATAATTTAGAGATTAAACAATTCGCTGATTGGTTGTTGGATATTGGTGAAGGTAATCTTGGTGGTCCTAATGATGGTGAAGCAACTATATCAATTCCAGATGATCTTCTAATAAACCGTTCCCTTGATCCTATGTCTGCTTTAATAGACTTTGTTTATCCTTCTATGTTAGAAAGGTTTAATGATCTTACTTACTTACAAGAACGGGCGTTGCTTGCTCCCTTAAATGATGTGGTTCAAGAGATTAATGATCGTATGTTAGCATATTTTCCTGGTCAAGAAATGGAGTACTTAAGTTCAGATAGCATCGACGAGGTTGAAAGTGTATTGGAGGATTTTGATCCCACGCTGTACTCTCCTGATTTTCTTAATGGTATAAAGATGTCTGGAATACCAAACCATCGTTTGTTACTTAAGGTTGGAGTTCCTATTTTGTTACTATGGAACATTAATCAGAAAAAAAGGTTGTGAAATGGAACTTGACTACAAGTTTTTAGTTTGGGTAAACGCGTCATTGAAGCTAAGGTTGTTTCTGGTACTAATATTGGATTTCGTACTTTAATTAGCAGAATAAGTCTTACACCGTCTGATAAGAAGCTTCCATTCAAGTTAAAGAGGAGACAGTTTCCTTATCGGTTTGTTTTGCAATGACTATAAATAAAAGTCAAGGAGAATCGTTAGCGCGTGTTGGATTATATATAAAAGACCTAGTTTTTACACATGGCCAGCTTTATGTTGCTTTGTCTAGAGTGAAGACTAGCGAATGTATTAAGATTGTTTTATTAGATAAGGAATCCAAATTGATTAGTGAAACCAAAAATGTTGTGTATAAGGAAATATTTGGAAACCTTCAATGACTTTGTTTACACTACTTTTTTGTTTACCTTTGTACAGTATGTTTTTAATTATGTTTAAGGTTTTTTAATAAAAGGATTGTACGGAGTATCATTTTATTTTGTCTATCTATAAGTATATGTTTGTATGTTCAATTTCCGTTCATTAGTTTAGTTTTTTTTATGTTTCATGTAGTATATCTTTTATGTTTTTGAAATTTAATTTTCTAGACTTTTATTTATACCCTAATATATTATAAGTATATATCTATATACGAATTTATTAGTATATATACGTTTATATTTGATCAATTTACAATATTTAAAAAAAGGAAAATAGGTTAAATGTTCATAAATAGTTTAATAAATATAGGGTTAATGATAAGTTTTCTTGATTGAATAAACCGTCATTCATAATAATAATTAAAAAAAAACCTTTGGAAGATCAACACAAACACCATAACTTCTAAAATCAATATCTATCTGGTTTTCCATTTTCTTCATCCATGGCGACAATAGTTTATTGGAAATTTTCATCCGATTTTAATAATTATCAGTTTGTTCTTAGAGATCTTTCATTAATCACCAAGCCTTCTATCGAATCCGTTATGTCTTTTAGTATTCTGTTTAAGTACCAAATAAAAGCAATCGGTAATCGCAAACAAGTTCTAACCGAGGAAGAGAATGCACTACTAAATATTATAAATGAAGATATTTTACAACATGAACAAGAAGTACTTCCTTTGGTCAATGTTAGTGAGTGGTTTTATTATCCTTTGCAAAATTATGTGGTTGTAAAGTATGTCAATGGCCAACAAAAGACTATTAAACCTAAGTCAATTTTGCAATCCAATTATCTTTATCTTTTAAGAGATTTGGATTTTTTGAAGCTTTCTAACGTGTTTAAGGAAAGGGCACATTTTGATTTGGAGAATGAGGTGGGTGAGAAGGTTAAATGGCTTTTAGAGTGTCAAAACTATGAATCTGATTTTGATGATCTTCAAAGCTCCTTTGGTTCTAATTCTGAAGTGTAAGGTAACTCAGATGAAATATGTTAGTTAAATTTTTTATAACTATAAATTTTGACTTTATTGTTGACTTTTTTTTGTTGCTTTATGTTATAAGTTTACTTCATATACACATGCTTCTAGAATAGTACAATACACTGTTATAATCGTTTATTTTTCTTTTTTCAGGTTATTATGACAGTTTGCTTTTTTTGGTGGATTGTGCTTGAAGGTGATTGTTGGTAAACTTAACTTCCACATGTTTATATCTTCTTTTAGAATATACCTTTTATGTTTATATTTAGTTTTTGTTAGTACTAAGATTGTATTAACGGGATTAGAATTTTAATTTTTTGGCATTAGTGGTTTGATAGTCTCAATATACTTTGATTTGTGATTACCAATTTGATTCATTTGTTTTGTTTCTGGTTATAAAGTTATGTTGTATTTTACTATTTTTGATAGGTTTGTTTGTAAAAGGTTATGATTGCCACTCTAACAATTGCTAATTGTTACATTTTCTCATCTTCTTTTTACTTCAACATAAGTAGCCACATATTTAACTATCACACATTCATTATGATATACGTTAACTTTTTGGTTTAATACTTAATTACGTTCCATGGTTTGTTTATATTTTTCAGGTGCTTAAGGCGGATGATTTTCTTTTAGGACGGAAATTTTCATGGTCATCCTGGTCAAGTGATGTTAATATCTAATGGTTTAATGTTTTTGATAAGACAATGAAGTATTTGTATCTATTAGGTTATTATGTAGACGATGTTATTTCCTGTTTATGAATGTTTATATATGGTTATATATTATGATATTGTATGGTAGTTTATATACATTTTGTTATATATCTAATGTCAACCCGTGTGTAACACGGGTACTATCCTAGTAGTTAAGAAGTTTGGCGACTCAATCATGTGATTGGTCCACGTGGCCTCACGTGGTTGGTCGGTTTTTTATTCATTTATAATTTGTTTTTTGTTTTTAGTTTTTATATTCACGTCAGTTCAGTGCCATGAATTACGGGGGGTCATTTTACCGCTGATACCGTCAAATGATTCCGGCCAATTCGCGCTAGCTCGCGGCCGTAATTTAACATATTTTCCTTGCAAGTGTTTTTTAGTCCATCAATTATGGACGAATTCACTTCAAGTCATACCTACAACGAGCGAATATTTTTTATTTTCACCAAGATATTTTTTTTGTAAATATGTTAATTAATTTGTTGTATTTTGAGTGTGGACGAATTAACTTATTGCTTTAATTTCAGTGGCAGAACCTTATACTAACGGAACTCGTGTCGGTTCACCACCACAACCCATGATATTATGTGTACGATTTAGCTTCGACAACGTCGAGTCCGACCGAATTCGCGTTAGTTCGCAAACGCAACGCACATGTTTTATGTATCACTTTTTTGTCCCCCGATTCCATAATCAACTAATTCGTATCAGTTCGCAACTGTAACGCGCATGTTTTCTTTGTTCCCCACATTTTTTTTATATTTTAAATATGTTAAGTTGTTGTATTAGGGTGTGGTCGAAAATATGGTTTGCTTTATTTTTGGCGCCTTAACTAGATATACCGAAGTGTCATCGGTCCGTAACCTCAACGCGGGTTTTGTTATGTTAATTTGTTGTATTTTTGCATAAACAATTTTTTTATGGGGGTAGTACTATTTTCGTAAACCGGCACCGATCGAATTCACCTCAACTCGCGCAACGCGCCGGAAATGACATCAACCCGGCGCAACGCGCCGGGAATCTTCCTAGCTTAACTTAAATGTAAAATACTTAAGTTGTTGGTTTAAATCTTTTCGTTTACCCGTTAGATAACAAGAAATAATGCTACCCATATCTACAGAGATGAGGGTTGCTAATCATGTTGAAACACTTAGTTATCTATGAAGTTTAGTTTGCGTGTCAAATGTATATACATGCATTAATAATATTGGGCCTTGGCTAAACAGTTTCGTCAAGGGTATTAGAATTCTAGTATACGCATAGCATGTAATGAAATTGCCAAACATTCAGGTACTATTAGGATATACGAGTTATCTAAGTTAGTGTTTGGTATGCAGGAATGACAGGAGGAATGGAACAAGCCATTGAGAGGGAATGAAAAAGTGGGTGTTTGGTTGATTAATAAAATGAAATCAACGATTACACAAGGAATTTCATTCCACCAAAACCATTCATTCCCACCCCCCTTCCTTTTTCCTTTTTTTCATGTCATTCCTCTACATCATTCATTTGTTTATTCCATTACTTCTCCTAATTCATTCCCCCCCCCCTAAATGAAATATACTATGATTTAGTTAGCCAAAGGTTGGCTGAGTGATTGATGAACTTGTTGGTTGTTTGACCTTCCGTATAAATTATTGATGAATGCACCAAGAATTCTATTTTTGCCACCTTGAATAAGACCTCCAAAAAGTGGATATAATTTTAATCTGCAGGCAGTCTCTCTCTGTTGAACAAAAGACATTTGTTTTTGTCAAAAGTGCAGTATGATGAGGACATGTCTTTTTTATAATTCTATCATCCGCCCAGAGACGAGCTGTTATTTTTCAAGGAAAGCTGAGTAAGAAAGGAGGGTGTGCAATAATCAATAATGTATCTTGCCTTCGCCTTCATGACCTTCCATACTTTACGTGTTATTTAATTATGCTTGTGGAAAATTCTGGATGTAAAATTTTTATATATTAACAAATTTTCTTTTATCATAAAAAAAGTAATAAAAGAACATCTCAAGCTATTAAATTGGTTATATAAATTGTATCTTACAATAACAATATATAAATGGAAACCAAATTTTTAGCCGCCAGAGATATTGGTGTTTTCTCTACTAATTTCTTTTAACTATTATCAGTAAAACTTGAACTTAATTAAGATCTTCCTTTTCAAACTCAAGTGCCAGTTAATAACCACCCCATTGGTACTTTAAATGTTGTGTTTATGATGTTCACCGAGAGTTTTAATATATAGACTATATTATAAAATACAAAGAAAATATATATATATTAGGAATTTTTTGAGTCGAAAAGTTGTACAAGTTTTCATATATATAAAAGGTAAAATTGTTTATTATAACCACAAATAATTAGTTAAAGTTACTAAATGTCACAATTCTTGTATCAGCTCCCTTCCCCCTTTGTATTTTCCTTCTTTTAGTCGGTTGGGCGTGACAATTCTTGAACTTCGTCAGCAACGTTGAACACAAATTGTGTCACGAGATTAGCCATGATGATTGTATGTCGTTCGAAGCTAACGTCGTATAGTCCCTCGAAGTTGATATTTTCGTCCTCTTTGTTTAAAACGGAACCGGTACCACCAAATTTGATTTGTGTTTAACAGTATTCAACACATGCTCAAATTTAAATTAAGGATTTCACCTCTTCATGATACACATTTTTAGCCTGGATCACGACTTGATCGGCAAACCAACCGCTTTTCTTGGAACATCGGTTGCGGTTGAAACACAAAAGTAAAATTTTTAACCAAACATGTCACCATGTGCCAATGTGCTTTAGATTTTCAACGGATCAACTTTATTACAGAAACACGTACGGACACGAGCCAGAATTCGTTGTTTTTCGACTATTGCCAAGTGTTCAAGACAACATAGATGTGAGTAAATGCACGATGAGCAGTCGTGATGGGTACGATGTTCCCTACAATAGAGTAGATGAAGGTGATGGATACAGTGCATATGGATTAAAGTCGGGATTAAATGATGAAAACTGAATTTGTTGAAGATTTTGGGCATTTCAATAATTCTACAACATGTAGTTTGTGGTGTTGAAATTGACCAAAAAAGCAAGACCCCTATTTGGATTCTGGAATTGCCTCGGTTTCGAGTCAGGATGGGTTATCTCAACATTAGAGTTCGGACATCGTTTAGTTATTGTTGAAATGAAGTGTTATCAACCATTTTTTTTTTTGAAAGTATGTGTTTCTTAAAGAAGAAGTGCATCTTACTGGTGTGAATTATGAAAGTGTACGGATGTTATTTTAATAGATATTTATAACTTGAAATAACTTATTTTATTTCATTTTTAAAGAGAGTTGTTGTTAAGGGATTTTCATTTAACAAAAGGTTGTTATATTCAAACATCGCCATCCTGGTGTTTCAACAACTCTATATGGCTCATATAAGGACTATACGAATCGTATAGCACTCACGTGACTAATTAATGTACGGAGGGACGTGATGACAGCTTTTTCAGGCTATATAGGCCATATAACCCCTATATGAGCTGTATAGACTTCAAACACCTGACACTCTCCGATGTAATTTGACAAAAATTTGCATCTATACAAGGCGCGCTTGGTATCCAAATAATCTATGTGGTGTGAGAATAACCTATACAAAATAAATAATCAACTTTGTATTTTTAGTTAAATAGCCGTTAAAAGTAATGGCCCACATACCACATTTGTATCTTGTTTGATGTCTGGAACGCACCTCCGAACATTTAGCCCACATTAAAAGCAATTTGTGCCCAACTTGTTTGCTCTGATTCACATCACGGGACGAATGAGCAAATTTGAAAGAAGCAAAGAGGTCAACCTCTTTCAGTTATACAACATGGATTCTAGAAATGCAATATAATTGGACTCTCATGTCGTTTCGAACGAGTCATTCTTTCCACTGAGAAATCTTTGTATGTTAGTTAAGAGGATATCAAGTTTCAAATTCTATTTCGGTAAGACATGTATTAGCAGATGCTGCCAAAGGGAGTGGCGATGTCATACACAAAAGTGAAGAGACTCATAGAATGACAGAGAAATAGAGTTTTTCCACAATGTTCGTTAATCCATAAACAAGGTCTATACATCTCGATTGTGGATGCTCTAACATAACTTAGTGAATAGTGTCTCAAATAATGAGATTTTTACACCGATTTATCAATAGCATGTGCTTCAATTTCAACATCATATTATCTTGTATATAATAATTAGTATAATTGAAAAGTTTGGTGCCACAAAGAAGTTTCCCTAGACTTTTGTGTGTAAGATATATTTCTGGAATAAAGACATGATCTAACTCTTTGGTAGTGTGGCTTGTGTGGATTGCTATAAGTCATTTGGTTGTTACCTTTGCAACCATAGTTCGAATCTGGATGTCCGCAATAGTGGATATTTTTTTTGGTTTTGCTACATGTATGTAGCAACACATGGACTTGTGTTCTAACATTGTTTACAAGTCACTGTATGCATGGATTTACTTCCACATGTTTTGATACGTTTCTCTACTATCATTTTTCTTTTTGATTGTAATTGCACACGCCTTTATCTACATATTTGATTGTTCTTCCACCGCAAATGTAACCGACACCCATCTAATTTGTTGTGACTTTCTGTTGTAAAGCCTGAGTTTTATACATTGGGGTTTTACCAGTTGTCCAGGTGTAACGCACTAGGTTAAAAAAACTAGTAAAGATTAAAAGGCAATTCGGTGCCGCAGTGATCGTCATTTGGCCAAGTAGCGGAATATTAACGGGTTGCGTTAATTTTTATATATTTTTCCGTTTAGTTCCGATATTGTAACAAATGTAATGAAAACCGACTGAATTCACATCGACTCACCGCGTCTCCCGAAACCGACAACGCTCGGCTCTTACCGACTCACCGCCGCAACTCCGGGTACCAACAACGCTCGGGTGTTACTAATGTCCAGGTTTTGTCGACCTACTTTTAATTCTGGTATAGTAACGAACGTAACTGAACTAACCGATTTCGCGTCGACTCACCGCCTCAACGCTCGGGTTTTACCGATGCCCAAGAATTACCGACTCATCGAGCATCACCCATGACGGACAACGCTCCGATTTTACCAACACCCAAGATTTACCGACTCATCGCGCAACGCCCATGACAAAAAACGCTCGGGTTTTACCAACGCCCAAGTTTTACTGACCCTTTTATTTAAGTGTCGATATGAGAACGCAATCGACCAAATTCACGCCGCCTCACCACCGTAATGCCCGGGATCGGTAACGATCAGGTTTTACCAACACCAAGGTTTTAACGAAATAGTAAACGCAGTTTTAAAAACTTTAATAAGTTAATCGTTTAAGATGTTAATATTACGAATTTATTTTTTGGGTTTTACCAACGTTGTCTTTACCATAACGAAAGTAACCGATACTCACCAAATTTGCATCCACTCGCCATCATAACGCTCAGCTTTTACACGTTGTGGTTTTACCAACACCCAGGTTTTACTAGGAACCCGACCGAATTCGCGTCACCTCAGCACCTAGGACCACAACACCGAGTTTTACCAACATCCAGGTTCACCATGGCAACGTCCGAAACTAAAAACACTCAGGTTTTACGAACGCCTGGATTTTACCGACAGTTTGTTTAGTTCTGGTACCGTAACGACGTAACCAAAACCGACCGAATTTGTGCCAACTCACCGCCTCAACGGTGGGAACGACAACACTCACGTTTAAATTCATGTCGTTATCGTTACGGACCTAATTTATGTTAATTTATTATTATCATAAGTTATGCGAGCATCATTACTGTTTTCTGTGTTTTTAATTTAGTGTCGGTTTCTTTACGAACTTAACTATTGTCAACCGGATCCACATTAGTACACTACCGCAACACAACAAGTAGTTAAGCAGATTTCAACTCCCTTGACGCAGCGCGCCGAGTAAAGCACTATTTATATTTATAGATAAATTACATATATGGCACTATATATGGTATTATCCATATATTACAGTATCAAATTTAACAGATACATATATTGATCCGAATATATAGCTTCAAAGCGTAACATGGATAATTCTTCGATGATGGGCGTTGCTTGACTACAATTGAATTCAATATCTATATATCCTGAAAGCACACAAAGTGAGCTTGTCCAACGAAATTTCTACAAGTTTGAACAAAGGACACGCCACCAAATTTGACCATCAAAAGTTATGCACTATAAATGTTGGTGTCTCACTCTTGTGCGTCAATTAACTCATTGCAAATGGTATGCTCCATATATAAGACTATCAATAAATATTCTTAAAAGCCATGAGGACTTCAAAAGGGGAGATGAAAGGAAGCCTGAAAAAAGGTGCATGGAGCCTTGAAGAAGATCGAAAGTTGATTAACTATATCAGTAGATATGGCATCTGGAATTGGTCTCACATGCCCAAATACGCTGGTAAACATTAAGGAACTAGTTTTGAAATGCGAAAGATGTTGAATTGTAAGGAAACCATCGACAAAGTTACATACGAACAATTCAAGAAAGAAAGAGATTATTGGCGAGAAGTTATTATTAGGATTATTGCACTCGTGAAATTTCTTGCTAAAAATGGTTTAGCATTTCGGGGATCCTTAGAGAAGTTATACCAAAAAAATAATGGAAACTTTTTGGGATTGGTTGAGATGTTGGAAGAGTTCGACCCAATTATAAAAGAACATGTACGGCGTATTATGAGTGACGAACTCAACGTACATTATCTTGGTCACAATATCCAAAACGAGTTAATCGGTTTACTAGCACATCGAATTAGATCGGAAATCACCGAGAAGATAAAGCAAGCAAAGTATTATTCTATCATCCTCGATTGCACCCCGGATATAAGTCACCAAGAACAAATGTCTATAATTGTGAGGTATGTCAATATCAATTTAAAATCTAATTCGGTTACCATTGAGGAATCATTTTTAGGTTTCTAGTTGTTGATGATACCACCGGTAAAGGACTTTTTGATGTTACACTTGAGGAATTAAAGTCTCTTGGTCTTGATGTCAATAATATGCGTGGTCAAGACTATGATAACGGATCAAACATGAAAGGAAAACATCAAGGAGTTCAAAAGAGATTCTTAGATATAAATCCTAGGGCTTTTTATGCCGCATGTGGTTGTCATAGTCTTAATCTTTTACTATGTGACATGGCTAACGCTTGCACTAAATCTAGAGAATTATTTGGTGTCATTCAACGGATTTATAGCGTCTTTGCTAATTCTACTAAGAGGTGGGCGGTTTTGAAAGACAATGTTAAAGGACTCACTCTTAAGTCAATGTGTCCTACTCGTTGGGAAAGTCGTGTGGATAGTGTTAAACTGACTAGATTTCAACTTTCGGATGTAAGAGAAGCTTTGCTTGAAATTAGGGACACCGACGAGCATAATAAAACTCAAAGTGATGCTAATACGCTAACAAAGAATGAATTTGGTGAGTATGAATTTTATTTAGCAATTGTCATTTGGTATGAAATATTATCAACGATGAATTTCGTTAGCAAAAGATTGCAAGCCAAGGATATGGTTCTCGTTGATGCTATTAAACAAGTGAAGAAATTGATCAAACACTTCAAGAATTATAGAGAAGTGGGGTTTCCTAAGGCAATTGTTGATGCTAAAATATTGCCATTGAAATGGGTGTTGATCCGGTATTCTCTCAAAGTCGTCCGCTTATTAGGAAAAAACAATTTGACGAGTCTCGTGTGCAAGAAGTTTTGTTTACACCCGAGGAAAACTTTAGAGTCAACTACTTTTTATGTATTGTTGACCAATCGATTTCTTCTCTTGAAACAAGATTCGAACAATACGAGCAATACGAAAAACTATTTGGTTTTTTGTTTCCTAAAAAGTTGAAGGCGCTTGATGAAACAAAACTTAAATCGTGTTGTTATACTCTTCAAGAAGCATTGAAGCATGGAGAAGAGTCCGATATTGATGCCGAGGAACCTTTTTTGGAGTTGAAGTTGTTTGAGACATTTTTATCTAGTGATATTGTCACCCGTTTAGATGCTTTAAACAATGTTGTGCAACATGGTTTTTTTCCTAACACGGTAAATGCATATCGAGTGTTGTTGACTATTCCGGTAACCGTTGCTTCGACCGAAAGAAGCTTTTCAAAATTGAAGTTGTTGAAGACTTACATGCGATCCACAATGTCCCAAGAAAGACTTAATGGCTTGGCGATGATATCTATTGAGAGAGATGTGTTGGAAAGCATAGATTATCAAGAATTGATCGAGAGTTTTGCTTCAAAAAATGCAAGGCGAACATCGCGTTTCGTTTAGGTATGTAAATTAGATTATTTTGCTACAATATTTATGTTTTGTGTATTGAAATTAATATTATCATCGAATGATTTGCTTTTTTATTTGAGTTATCGAGTTTATATTTTACTTAAGTCTTAAGGCCCAAATTTAGATTCGCTTTCGGCCCAATTTTTTATTTGGTTTCTCGAAACCGGGCCTATGTAAGAACACTTAATTTTATTTTCAGTCTTAACGTTTAATTACTTTAATCAATCAAGTTTGTTAATATCTATCTTTAAAGTCATGAGTGGCTAAGTTCTTTCAATCATCTGGGAAACAAACCCTTGATGACTCTTTAACTAAAATTATGAATAACCAAAAAGTGTGTAAATTTTATTTTTATTTTTTGAACGGCAAAAGTGTGTGTAAATGACATTAAGTTCCTAATCACCACACTGAGATTGCATTTATTAAACTCTTATAAAATCATTAATCTTGAAGGAGGGTTATAGGTTATGATTCGGGATTACTGGTTTGTTAATTCTTGCCGCACGTAGTGAGTTTTTATACGTGAGTTATGAGGACTTGGTGTAGTTCATTAATACTAATCTTGAGGACATAACACCAAATAAAGAGAGACATAGTAGTTAGTGGGCTAAAGCCCTTAAGTAAGATTTTACTTAATACTTTAACGCAGCGATAGTTGTTGCGTCGATCATTCCATGATAGCTTTCACTTTTGTTATAGGTTTGATCTCGATATCGCGGATGGTCGTCTAGCGACTTCCTTCCAATATTGTAGAAGGTAATGATGCCCACCAAATGAGGTCCTTCCGTATTACAGTGTGTAGGTCCCGTGAACGGATCGAACAACACAACTAACTAAGAACTAGTTGTCTTGGATCAACCTCTCTACTAGTTGGCGGAAACAACTAGCAAGAACCGAGATCTCGGATCTTGTGGTGGTGGAGGTGGAGCCGAAAGTTTAGAGGGTAGAGGGAGGAAGAGAGAGTTTTGTAAGTATGGATAATAAGTTTTGCAAACAGCTACATTGTTGTATGCCATACACACACATTATATAGTGTGTGTATTCTCATACACCTCTTTCATAGATATGGCTCAATGGACTTCAATTACATAAGGCCTCGGGCCCAAACATACAAACATAAACTAAACATAAACGTAAACTAACAAATTACAAATACGAAAGACTTAATAAAGAAAGCCGGGCCTTACAATCTCCCTCTAGTCTTTGGTATTTGCTTTATTTTCTTCTCACCACTCGCATTCGGACTCATACTCGAATACCTCGTCTGGATCTTCTTCAAATGGTTGATTTTCTACAAGTAGTCTAGCAAACTTGTTTAACTTTCCAACGATGGTGTCCATGTTGTCACGACGGACATCTTCGACTTTGTAGAGGGGCGACTCTACGAGTTTCCTCAGGTCACAGAGTCCAAGTCCAGCCAGTTTGTGCTCATCAAAGAACATGAGCTCGTGGCTGCGAGTGCAATGTATGATGACGTCACCGAATTTTTTGTCGAACTCCCATGTGATGAAATCGTGAAGAAAGTCATCCTCAAAAGGCATCCTATGAAAGATCGGCTCGCCATGATTGTCGGGCATTTTGTAGAGTCTTTCTTTGGACGGATTGTTGTTGAACGGATTGATCTTATTCGCCTTGAATGGCCTACCCGGATTGACAGCGAACGTCGGGTAGTTAGCTCTCCATTCTCTTCTTAAAAACTTATTCTTGAAGAATGATTCGATAGTATTTCTATCGTCGTCTCGAGTAACTGTCTTTCGAAATGAATACAAGTTAAGTTCGATAGAGTATGCATATCTCGCATAGTAAGAAATGTAAGATCTGCATTTGTACGTCTGACAACCCAACTTTTGCTGTCTTCGTGGTATTTGGTGTGCACAATGAGACTCGAATCATGATACGACTTCGACCTTGATCGCATGCTTCCCAACCTGCTCACGCTATAGTATTGATTCCTCGTCTTGACCAACTTCTAGCAGGAGCAACAACAGGAGTGACAACGTGCTGGTCAACGGTTGGCTCAACATTCTCCCCAGTTGTTGGTGTGTCGGGGTTGGGAGAATAGTTGATGTTGTCATCATCGTCATCATCATCATCATTATTTTCTTCACCGGCTTTCTCAACAATAGGAACGATATCTGCACATGAACAAACATTTAGAAAAGAGGAGACCTCAGCCTCCACCGCAGCCTCCGTTTTCCTCGTCTTTTCAACCTCCCTTGACGGCTCAACATCAGCCGCCTTATTTCTAGTGGCATCGCCACTACCACTTCCACTACCATCACCATTTTCATCCCCACGAGGCTCATCAGAGGTATTATGCTCGTGGTCATTGTCCTCATCATTATCCTTCTCATCTACACCATCAGACTCGTCATCATCGTCCTCATCATCACCATCATCACCACCACCTTGTGCTACTGGTTGTACATCGGGATGAATAATCATAGCGGTGGTGAACTCAGCACTTACTTGTGCACTAGTGGTGGGTGCAACAAGTGTTGAGCTTGTAGTACTGACCTGGTCAGACGTAACAGCAGTAGTAACAATAGGCTCGGTGCCGATGACGGTCCTAACAACTACTTCAGGCTCATCAACAGTCTTCGAGCCTGAACCTCCTTCACCCCCATCCTTTCTTTGGTCTCCCGTGTAGAAGAAGCCATGAACACTTCCTTGAGATCTGATCCTTTCGGCATCAGCGGCTAAACGAGCAAGAACATGGTTTCGTCGGTTGACTTTCTCAGCCCTTGGCTCAGCTACACGAAGGAACCTTCGAAAGGTCCTCATCAGATTAACCCTAAGGTTCTCAACATCCTCACCGGTTAACTACATAACCTCCATGACAGCAAGGTATCGGTTAACTAAAGACTGATTCACACGCCCCTGTTTATTGCGTTGAATCTCCAACTCATCCTCCAACTGCTCAACAAGATTATGCAGTCCTACACTTTCTCCCATAACCCTGTTCACCTCCCTGTTCTCACTACCTTCCAATCCACTCACTCGTGAAGTTAAGCTTTCAAAGTCTATCAATACCTTGTTGAGTGTAGACTCGATCTCCCTCCTAAAGTTTTCAGCAAAGTTAGAAGACGAGGGAAGATCAGTCTCTAGCTGTCTGACCCGAGACTCAAGCCTGTCCATATCCAAGTGTCGTTCAGTGTTTTGCAAAGTGATTGAGTTTATCAACGGTTGCTGATTGTCAACACGTTTATGCAACTAATTAATCCAGTTTTGCTGACTTTCGATTCGGGCTTGATCACGATCATGTCTCTCCTAAAGGGTATCCAACTGACTGGCCAAGGCATCACTTTGACGAGTGCCCTCCTGGTTGATGGCTCGTTGATCTTTTAGGAACTTGATCAACATGAGCTTCTATTTAGCACGGTTCTCATTCGCCTTTTCCAATGCCGCGAGCCTATCGAGGATAGGATCTTTGAACACCGGAGATTTCTTCGACTTCCCACTTGAGATGGGTGTGATTTCAATCACATGGCTCCTATGGGTTGAGGGAGGTGTGGTGGCTATGGTTCAGTGTTGTGTGGTTGGGATAGGTAAGTTTAGGGTTGCGAATTGAGTGGTTATGGCTAAGGGTAGGCTGGTTGTTGTGGTGGGTGTTTCTATGGTGGTTGAGGTGGCTTGGGTTTTGCTAGATGTGGTAATGTGGATGACCAAAGTGAGGTTTCCCAAATCGGTGATTTAAATAGGAAAGTAGGTGAGGTGACGGGTATTGTGGTCCTAGGTGAGGTGGAGGTCCCGGTTTGGGTGGTTATTGGAATGTCCTCAAACATCAAGGGCATTGGTTCATCTAAGCGGGCTGGTGAGATCTCGGGTGGGGTAATGGGTTGGTCTACTAAGGATGGTTTTTGGGTTGCGGTTTTCTTCTTAAGGACAATTTTGGGTCTAGGTTTGGTTGGAGCCTTAGGTGAGGTTATTTTGGTTGTGGGTTTGGTTTTGGGTGAGAGTGGGGTTTGGGTTTTTGTAACCCTGATATGTTTTTCTTTGAGAGCTTTAAGGGTTTTGGCTAGAGTTCTAGGTGATCCTACATGTGGGTCTGGAATGGTGGTTTGAGGTGCGGTGGTTTGGGTAACTAGGGAATGGGATACCATCTCAAAAATCGAATTAAAAGACACCTTGAGTAGAGGTAGCTTGGAAGGTAAAGGATTCTTGGAGTCCTTAGCCTTCTTCAACCGTTTAGGAGGACATTCTGGCTCTTCTTCCTCAGTATCAGCAGCAGGTCTCTTAAAGGGCTCCCCAACTTTTCCTTTTTTCTTCTTATCATGCTTATTCTTTGACTTGTGTTCGCCTTCCAACTCTTCAGATTCATCGACAGGCTCATCAACCTGTTCTTCCTCCTCATTACCATCAACTTCATCATGACCCTCATCAGGATCATCATCATCATCACATCATCATCATCTCCAACATTTACCTCATCACTGTCTGACTTTGTCTCCTTGAACTGACCAATCTTAGGACCCGGCTGCTCACCTTGATATGAATACAAACTTCTAGCATTGGGCTTTAGAATGGTAGTCATTGCCACATCTCTTACCTCCTTTGCATGAAAAGGCTCGACAAGATCTATTTCTTTTCCATCTTTATCAACTTTCTTGGTCTTAACAGGTTTGGGTGTATCGGGAAGCAAATGATCCAAAATCAACTGGATAAATCGAGGATAAATCATCTTTCGCTTCTTTAAAAGTACATTATGTTGAATATAATTGAAGAACAGCTTGAAATAATTGTATCTTCTTTCCTGAGTCAAACTAAGCATGACTCCAACCCAGTCAGCATTCGTTTGTC
Organism: Bidens hawaiensis; assembly: GCF_021521415.1. Classification (NCBI taxonomy): domain Eukaryota; kingdom Viridiplantae; phylum Streptophyta; class Magnoliopsida; order Asterales; family Asteraceae; genus Bidens; species Bidens hawaiensis. The sequence goes on from NW_027493636.1 coordinate 171,746, forward strand.
AAACCCGCCTTTTTGAGCCGATAAGCAGTAGTCTGGTAAATATTTATGTTCACATGTTGACCATTCAACCTCATAACCAATATCCTCCAAGTATTTTCTATCTGTTCATCACCAAAGATTGTGCATGGATCACTGACATTGTCTACAATCTGAGTGCCCTTTTGGTTACATTTTCATTTACGGTCACCTTCACATTGTTCATTTTTGAACTTTCTTCATGTATTCTAGCATCGTCACAGAACTGCTTGATCCAGGAATAGTGAATTTCGGGATCTGCTGAGATAGCATATGACAAAGGACCCGAGGGTAATCCTTTGATCATCGAGACAAATACCTTGAACTTTTTCTTTGTCGGAATCTCCAATGAATAAAAAGCATTATGACACTGGATACATCAAAGGAACCATTGGTGTTGTTAATTGAGTTGTGATTAAAACAAACTATATACAAATAATAAACAAAACAAACTACACAAAGAGTATTTACAAAAAGACTCAAGAAACAGAAAATTTGTCTAAGTACATTGTATTCTAATAAAGATTGTGGTTTGTGAAAAGTTTAAGTTAAAAGTATTCTAACCCACTGGTATTTTAATGTATATGATTTTGAAATGTTTAAGTAGTTTGTATTCAAAAGGAGATAAGTGAATACATTAAACTTAAGACTTTCATAAACTCATTCTATTCAAATATGATTCAACCGAATAAAATTGTATGATTAGAATACTATATCCCAATTCGAATACACAATTAAATTCGAATACATTTTAGACAATCGAATACAATGAACTCTTCATTACATTCGAATACAATCACACAATCCGAATACAACTTTGAAATTCGAATACATTTTCCTTAGCCAAAACTTAGATAGCCAGATCCTTCAATCCAAACAACATCAAGTGACATTCGAATACAATTATTGTATTCGAATACAATTTTTTTTGTATTCGAATATAGTAACATTCAAAAAGATTCTCCTTAACCCCAAACAACTTCAAATCATCATTTGAATATACCAGTCATTCGATTACATCTTGAGTTCGAATACAATGATATTAATAATCAAAAGAAAGAGACTCAAAGCATGTTTCTGGGTTTATGAAGTAATCAAGAAGGTCTGGGTTTACAAGAACATCTTCAACCAAGTCTGGGTTCTTCAACCTAAGACACCAAAACCCTAAAAATTAAAAACTATACAAACAACATTCAAAACTCAATTAACTTTGCATAATGACTCCTAAGGACATGATATTCATAAACAACCATTAACTAAAACACCCAACAACAATCATTTGGTCAATTCAATCTAAACATGCTGTCGGCACTGTTCACGGCCAAGAACCAATCAAAAACATGAAAACTAAAACAAAAACCTACCAAAGGGAAGTTTTCCATGGTGGTAAATGATTAAGAGTAAATAACAAGAGCAGATTTGTGTTTTTGATGGAGATTTAGATTAACCGATTTAGGGTTTAAAATTGGGGCGGCGGTGGGAGTAAGGGAGAAGAGAGAGAGAGAGAGAGAGAGAGAGAGATGAAGATAATTTTTTGAATAAAATGAAAAATAAAAAGTGAAAAACTATTTATAGTGTCAACCTACCTCGCGATATGGTCAAAATGCCCCAAGTTTTAAACAAATCTTTTACTCCAGACCCCCGATCTCTAAAAATGTTTTCTTATTAAAAACCCACAAAATATTTACCCGCTGAATCCAAGCACATCAAATATATGTATCAGATATATTTTTGTCGTGTCAAACTTAACAAACTTTGCATGTGGAACCTTGTTGTAAGTGTTAACCCATTTTCACAAAACTTTTAAAAATAAGAATAAAATTTTAAAGCAAAAATAAAATTAAGTTAAAATTAAAATTTTAAAATAAGTTTAAAGAAAAATAAAATAGAAAATAGATTTTTTTAAAGAGAAATAAGATATAGATAAACTTTAAAGAAAAACAATTTTAAAATTAAAATATTTACAGTAAAACAAAACTAAAACTAAAATTAAAATTAAGATTTTAAAATAAGTTTAAGGAAAAATAAAGTATAAAATAAGACTTTTAAACAAAAACATAATTTGTATAAACCTTTTTAAAGTAAGTTAAAAATAAAAATTGATTGAAAATAAGAGTAAAACAATATTTTAAAATAAACTCAATAAAATTTTAGAAGTAAAACAAAGATAAAATCAAATATATTAAAATAAAATTAAAAATAAAAATTAAAAAATTAAAAAAATAAAAGTTAAAATAAAATAAGATAAAAAATAAAATTAAAGGAAATACAAGTTCAACTAAAATTAACGTGTAAATTAAAATAAAATAAAAACTTAAAAATTAACCAAAATTTAAAATCAAGATAAAGAGAAAATTAATATGATATTAATTATATTAAATAATTTACAAAATTCCATTGATACTTGTTTTTGGTGAGAAAGATCACGACATGGAATCATATTGTCTATAGCGTCCTAGATCACACTTCTATTTTGATATTATTATGCCAAGAACCCAAACTCGATTGTAGATATATTAGTACACTTTAAACTTAACAAATATTTTGATTTCTCCGTGATACGTTAAGATATAATTAGGCACAATACTTGTGTGGTCCCCTGTTAATCCACTATGTTACATACTCTATCATACCTCATGCATAGTTTTTTTTATCTTTATCACCCCGAATTGACTTCGACCCCCTAATGATTGATCAAAACATTTTGTGTTATCATAAACTTTTGCAAACTTTTCTTTCAAACAATATGTAAAGGTTGAACCATAGACTTACTAGTCTTGTTGACTTATTCCTTCATATAAAGTGTTTAGGACTTACTTGTTTACCCCACGTTACGTGGTTCTAATATACCCCTTTTTGTTTGATATATTATCAACATTTTTGTTGTTGATTTTGAATACTTTTTGAGTATTTTCCAATTTTTCTGCTTTTTCAATAATTTTTGATATTTTTCAATATTCGAAACAAAAGCAAGAAATATTTTTTATTGTGACCAATCATTAACTGGCTCATGTATGAATTACTATTAGGATTTATGTCTTCATTGATATGACTTATTTGGAGTCGGCAACCGCTTCATAAGAGTGTAACCACTGGCATAGGCATATATTTAAGTTTATATCACTATGATACTTACTCATTTGTTAAGCCTATCTACACATCAAGCAATGATCTTGTTGGCTTTTTATTTACTCTTTTCATGTGCTAGGATCACCTAAGACAATTTCTTATCATTTTCCAAATGTCGGATCGATTTCTCAAAAGTTTCTGATTTCTTAATATTATCCGACTCCCTCTAAGCAGGAGCTCCCTCTAAACAAGAGATTATACTTTTAAGTCTTTTTAAATTTTCTTAAATAAAAGAATAGTATAAAATATTTTTGGAAAGTCAAGTGACTTAATTTTTTGTTTTTCTTAAAGCAAAGTAAAATCTTTTTTGTGAGATAAAATTAACTCATTTTCTCCCTGTAAAATTGTGACATATTTGAAAATTATTTACAATTTTATACACAAAAAGATAAAAGAAATTAAGATAAACAAAAAGGAAAATCTAATTTAGAAATAAAACAAAATAAAAGTAAAATTAAAGTTAAAACAAAATGAAAATAAAACCAAAGTTTAGATTTTAAAAATAAGCTAAAATATAAAATATATTTAAAAATTAAAATTTTAAAATAAAAGGAAATTAAGCTAAATAAACAATTTAAAATAATTTAAGTATAGTAAAAATAAAATAAAATGAAATAAAATACTTAAAATAAAGTTAAAGTAAAGATTTAATAAAAATAAAACTTAATTTTGTACAAAAGAGATCATGCCGAGTGACTCAACGAGAAACAAGAATCGGGCACGATCAAAAGCTTTGGTAAACAGGTCTGCAAAGTTGTAATCAGTTTTGACCCGTTCTATTGTGACAAGCTTCCGGTCATAACAACCACGAATAAAGTGCAATCGGATGTCAATGTTCTTTGCCTTAGAGTGTTGGACCGGGTTTTTCACAATACACACAGCTGCCTCATTGTCACACTTAATTGAGTGTTAAAGAAATTCAAACCGTAATCCAACAGCTGATGTTGGATCCAAATGACTTGAGAACAACAAGCGGAGGCAGCAATGTATTCCGCTTCAGCAGTGGAGATGGACACGGTGACTTGTTTCTTGCATTGCCAGGAGATTAATCGGTCACCCAGGAACTGACATCCACCCGATGTTGACTTTCGATCCAAATTACATCACCCATAATCACTATCGGTGTAAGCATGAAATACCATAGGGGAGTCTTTGGGATACCAAAGACCTAAACAAGGCTTTCCCTTAAGATACCGAAAGATTCGCTTAACAGCAATAAAATGGGACTCTTTCGGATCACTCTGATATCTGGCACACCGACAGACAGGGAACATGATATCCGGTATTCTGGCAGTGAGATACATCAGGGAGCCAATCATAGATCTATAGAGATGTTGATCAATAGGAGCTCCTGATGGATCTAGAGCAAGCATACGTCGGGTTGCGATCGGAGTGAGAAAGGGAGTTGAGTCTTTGAACCAGAATTTTTGAATGATGTCACGAACATATTTTTCTTGTTGAATAAGAATCCCATCATCCTTTTGTTCAACTTAAAGACCCAAAAGAAACTCATTTCTCCCAACGAACTCATCTCAAACCGATTCTGTATAACCTCTGCGAACTCTCAACACAGTTTATTGGAAGTAGATCCGAAGATAATATCGTTAACATAGACTTGGACAAGTATCTGATCATCAATTACCTTCTAAATGAAGATAGTTTGATCGATAACACCTCTTCTGTAGCCATTCTTAAGCAAGTGATTTGCTAATGTTGCATACCATGCACGAGGTGCTTGGTGCAGGCCATACAGAGCTTTGTCAAGACGGTAAACATGGTTTAGATGATCAGGATCCTCAAAACCTAGTGGTTGCTTCACATATATCTCCTCAATGACTTTCCCAAACAAGAAGGCAGTCTTCGCGTCCATTTGATAGACCTTGAAATTCATGTACGAGGCATAGGCTAGGAACAAACGAATTGCCTCCAACCTAGCCACCGGTGCATAAGTTTCATCATAATCAAGGCCTTCATGCTGAGAGAAACCTTGTACACCAATCTTGCTTATTTCTTGTAATAACCCCTTTATCATCCTTCTTGTTTCTGAACACCCACTTGGTTCCAATCGGTTTCTTGTTCGGCGGCATCTTAACCAATCTCCAAACTTGAAGTTTCTTAAACTGTAACAGTTCTTCCTACATTGCGTCAACCCACGAGTATTCCCTTAGGGTCATCCTGTAGTCCTTTGGTTCAACCTGTGAAATAAAACAAGCAAACAAACATCTGTTAATTGTACCGCATTTACTTCTTGTTTGGATGCCGGCAGATGGAGAACCGATGATGTTCTCAGATGGATGACGTAGGTGAATGAGTGTCTGAGGAATGTCTTCAACAATGGTTACTGGTTTGGCTTGAAGGTTTACAGTGAGACTATCAATGGGATGGAAGATACGAGGTGCATCTTCAAGAACATCAGCAGTTGACATAATAGAGTCGGGTTGATCAACTCTATTCTCTTGATTGATCGGTTCTTCCCAAAGTTCCTCACCATAAGGAACAACAATTGTGTCGATTGGAGTAGAAGCAGTATTATCAGAATCATCAGTAGCAGGTTCTTCAACAGGAGTAGCTATTTGAATGGTTTCATTGGCAGAGGGAGGTGTGGCAATAGATTCAACATCACTTGGAGCTACTTGAAGATCAGCAGCTGGCTCAGTCTGATGTTGTTCTACATTGTCGGCATACTGGAAGGAATCATTTGAATCTGAATTAGATCCATCTTCAACTTCCACCATCTCGGTTGAAACAGCAGCTTGTGATGTGGCTTGAGGAGCGGCTAGAGGAGAAGCTTGAGGTGTGGCCAGAGGAACATGATTGATTACAAGTTGATTATTAACTTGAGGAGGGGGTTGAATAACGGGTGGAGCAGGCAGTGGAGGCATAACAAACAGATCCACTTCAGACAAACTGTTGATCAGTGTTTGCATAAACAAAGGGTCTTGCGATGAAGATGGAACATGAGTACTAGCAGGATGTGGAATAAACATGTCTCGAAACTGATTAAACAAACTATCATAGTCAAACAGCCAGTCTGGTCCCGGGAGAGCTTCAGTAGGATTTAGCTCTTGCCAGTCAACATTGTAAGATTCTAGGATCAGCTTGGTTTTCTTATTGTAGACTCGACAAGCGGTTTTATTGGATGCATACCAAACGAAATAACACTCATCAGCCTTTTCAGCAAATTTAGGATCATGCTGAGCACCTGTCTGAAGTAAGGTTAAAGGACATCCAAATGTTTTAAAGTAGTTGACTAGCGGCTTTGTCTTGTAATAGACTTCATATGGAGTCTTCTTCAGACGCTTGTTGATCAGCACACGGTTTTGGATGAAGCAGGCCGCGTTGATGGCCTCTCCCCAAAACAACAGAGGTAGTTTGGAATCATACAGCATTGTTCGTGCAGCTTCAATCAGTGTTCGGTTTCAACTTTCAGCTCCATTTTGTTGAGGAGTATAGGGTGCACTGAAATGGCATTCTATTCCATTCGAACTACAGAAGTCATCCACATATCGGTTGCAGAACTCAGTTTCGTTGTCGCTTTGGATACACTTCACCTTCTTGTCTGTCTGTCTCTCCACTAGAGTGATAAACTTGATTAAAAACTGTGCAGTTTCATCCTTATTCCCTAAAAGGAAAGTCCAGCTGAAACAGGAAAAGTCATCACTAATCACAAGGCAATGGGCTTTTCGGCCGATTTCCATAGGAGTAATAGGACCAAACAAATCCATGTGTAACAGCTGAAGAATAGAATCTATGGAATTTATCATCTTGGGTTTGTGAGGGAGCTTGTGTTGCTTGCATTTAGAGCATGAAAGACATTTTTCAATGCAAGAGAAAGATTTAACAGGAAATCCCCTCACAAGTTCCCCTTTAACTAATTTTTTTAGATTTTTAAAATTAACATGACCTAGACGATGATGCCATAGGGATGAGTCGTTCTCCGAGGATTTAGATAATAAACAGGAGGCAGTCTTACGTGAGTAAGAACTATTCATGTCTATTACATAAGAGTCATTGTGCCTCAGAGTACGCATCATAATCCATTCTTCTGGGACCTTAAAACCTAGTTTGAGAATCAAGCATTCATTCTCGGTGAACAGTGTGGAGTACTGTTTGTCGCAGATCTGAGAGACACTGAGTAGATTATGGTTTATTTGTTCCACCAAGTTGACATCTTCAAATGCCAGGACTCCATTTGACACTTTACCTTGTTTAGAAATATTCCCAGCCATATCACCAGCAAAAGAAACATATCCGCCATCGAACGGTTTAATGCCAAACAACAAGGATTTGTCTCCTGTTATGTGTTGGGTACAACCACTATCCAAATACCATATACTATTTACAGAAAGTCTCGGTTGACTCTACACATATTAACAGTTTAATTAAGTACGGGTTCCCGAGACTTAGTTGTCTCGGGAGGGTCAACCACATGGTTGTCAAATATCCTTTTCTCATTATTATTTATGAAGTTGTGGGACGTGTCAGAATCTGAGGAACAGTCTCTAGGATTCCATGCACGGGCAGGTTTCCTGTTTTAAAAGTTTTTCGAGGCTGTCTTTTTCTTGGTTTTAAAACAACATCCTCAGATTATTTAATCTTTGGATCTATTTTCTGCTTTCTTTTTGATGATTCCTTTGACTTCTCAGTCTTCGAATTCCTTTTTAATCTCTCCTTCTTGGTTGTCCATAAAAGAGGTTTATCATTCCTTTTATTTTTGGATGTCACTTCCATTTCATTAGCAGAACTGTCGTGTTGATCATTTCTATTCCTTGAGCTTGGTTAGCTCTGGATTGTAATTGATTAAACTGACTGCTCGTTTTCCTTTTCATATCATGTCAGTTCTTGCAATGTCTTGTAAGGTGAGAAAGGGTTACCACACACAAAACATTATTTTCTTCTATCTTCCCTATAGAAACCATCAGAATTCTAATACATAGGTTGTGGTGAATAAGGAGATGGTTGTACGGGAACAAACAAGCTGTCAGATCTATGACCTCGATCATCAAAAACATTTGTATACAGAGAATTAACATAATATTGTGGAAAATAACCGATAGTAGCTATTATCAAATTGATTGTATAGTTGAGGTTGATAATGTTGATTGGTGGATTGATAAAAATTGTTTCTATGAGGTGGCACATATTTACCAGATGTACTTGCCTTTTCCCTTTTAAAACGAATTTCATTAATTTTAATTTCCTCAACTCTACAATCTTTTGACGAGCAGCTAGGTAAGTTAGTATTCACAGATACAGTTTCATGCACAGTTATATCAACAATGGTTTCATGAAAAATAGTTTCACAATCACTATCGGAAATAGAAACATCATTTTCAGTTTCAAGAGAAGTGCCAATATGAACACTCTCATCAAATACATCATTGTTCAAAATGTTTTTGGAAACAATATTATTACAGACATGGTTGATAATAGATGAATCAAAAATCAAGTTTTTATCTCCATAACCCATGTTTGTTTCCATAAATCCATTTTATTCTACACAACCTACTATAGAAGATGAATCACTATTAGGATTAATTGAAAAATTAGCTGAATTAACAGTCTTGGGAGTAGCAGGAACTGTAGGTCCCCCCGGGGGCGTCGCCGATCGATACGAGATCCGCACGAGGTCTAGGAGTGCGGAATCCTCCTAGACTCGTTTATTGGTGTAAAGATAAAGAACACAAACACGTACACGAACAAATACACAAACAAATACAAGAACGGGATAAACAAATCTGCAGATTCTTTATAATAATCAAAACACGTTACATACCGTAACCAAACAGAAAACACGACTGACCCGAGGTGAGCTCTACCTCGGGTCGTCTCACACGACACTTCCTCTCTTTTACTCTCTAGACAAATGAACTATAACACAATACTCTTATTTTCTAGATACAAAACCTAAACAAGACACACATATATATAGACAAAACATCTTCTCGGGCTTGGGCTTGGGCCAGTAGGCGAAGTTGTTCATAACTTCGCCTATGGCGAAGTTGTGATAACTTCGCCTAAGGTGAAGTTGTCCTAACTTCGCTGTTGGCGAAGTTGTTCTAACTTCGCCTAAGGCGAAGTTGTTCTAACTTCACCTATGGCGTCTCCGCTGGTCTGAATTGCATAGCGACGGTCACAAAATGCACCAACAGTCTCCCCTTTGACCGTTGCTCTCAATTCTAACAAACACGAAAGATCATCTGTTACAAAACATGCACCAACAGACTCCCTCTTAACTGATGATCTTTTGTTTGTCCTTCAACCATCCGTGTCTGAAACTGTCCTATAGCTTCACAAATCTACCAGTCACCCAGCGTCTTCCATATCAGATCTCCCCTTCAGTGTAAGCTTCTCCGACTATAACGATTGAGGTCTTTGAAATGCATGCATCCTCGTGCCAATAGATCATCTCGACCAATCACGTGAGTCCATCTGACTTCACCAACACATGAAGTTGGGCTTCCTCCACAACTTCACCAACTCGTCGGCATACGATAAGGTTTAATCTTCAACTACTCAACATCAAGTGATCAATTTCATCACAAAACCACCTTGACAGAATCTAACACATGACCATTAATTAATCTGAAGCATCTTCAATCACCAGGGATAACGATCAAGAACATAAACACTTTAATTCCCGATTAAATCCAACTTGTTCCAGAATTTTCACTCTAATAAATAAGCATCACGTTTCAGGATCCAATTCTCGAACGCCTTGAAAGTAACATAAATAATATGCTCTAACCGCAATCCAGTAATGACAAAAACCTTCAGTTCAATTTGACTTTCTTCAATTGGTCACCTCGAACAACAACAATTTCATTGCCCACAAACACCCAAATATGTGTCAATATCCAGTTTCAATCAATATCCCATTCACAAACTCAACTCCATATTCAGAGTTGACACGTATTTGTTCACACGTAAGACCAAGAGATAACAAGTTTCACTCGTTGACGGAACAACATCTTCGGTCTCACAATAATCGTGTACACCTGGCCATACAGACGAAAACTCCAAACAATTTTTTTTTTTTTTTTTTTTTTTTAACTTCACCTGGCTGCTAACTTCACCTGGCTGCTAACTTCACCTGGCCATAACTTCACCTGGCTGCTAACTTCGCCTGGCTGCTAACTTCGCCTGTTCATAACTTCGCCTGGCTACTAACTTCGTCTGTTCATAACTTCGCCTGTTCATAACTTCGCCTGGCTATACCTTCGCCGAGAAGTCAACTTCGCCTAAAGTCAACTTCGCCTGTTCATAACTTCGCCAGACCTTATATCTTCGCTGAAACCCTACGAACAGTGACGGCAACTTCACCTGATGAACAATAACTTCGCCTACGGCGCTGTTCGGCCAGAAACGCACAGAATCGTGCCAGAAACACCAAAACGCAGATCTCGAACCATAGCATAAGAGCCTAAGGCTCTGATACCACTTGTAGGTCCCCCCGGGGGCATCGCCGATCGATACGAGATCCGCACGAGGTCTAGGAGTGCGGAATCCTCCTAGACTCGTTTATTGGTGTAAAGATAGAGAACACAAACACGTACACGAACAAATACACAAACAAATACAAGAACGGGATAAACAAATCTGCAGATTCTTTATAATAATCAAAACACGTTACATACCGTAACCAAACAGAAAACACGACTGACCCGAGGTGAGCTCTACCTCGGGTCGTCTCACACGACACTTCCTCTCTTTTACTCTCTAGACAAATGAACTATAACACAATACTCTTATTTTCTAGATACAAAACCTAAACAAGACACACATATATATAGACAAAACATCTTCTCGGGCTTGGGCTTGGGCCAGTAGGCGAAGTTGTTCATAACTTCGCCTATGGCGAAGTTGTGATAACTTCGCCTAAGGTGAAGTTATCCTAACTTCGCTGTTGGCGAAGTTGTTCTAACTTCGCCTAAGGCGAAGTTGTTCTAACTTCACCTATGGCGTCTCCGCTGGTCTGAATTGCATAGCGACGGTCACAAAATGCACCAACAGGAACAAATGTATTTGATATGGGTACATGACCAATACCGTAGACCATTTCTTCCTCAGGAGGAGAGTTAAATCAAAGTGAGGGAGGCTAGTATAGTTATTGTTAAAAGGTGGTGGAACAGCAGAACTATCATAGCCAGTCTTAACTCCATTTGTGACCCAATTAATTTGTTCAGCTTTTCGATAGCTAACTCAAAGTTTACTATGGAAATTTTCTTTTGGGTTAACTCAATCTCTAATTTGGAAATTTTAGTGTTTAGTTCAACTACCTGATTTTCATGACGTTGGGCTAAATTTGTAGCAATAGTGACTTTTTCCCTAAGTTTTGCCATGTCATTACCGTGAGTGTTAATCCTAGTAGTATAAATCTTTGCTGCTTTCTTAAGATCATCATTCTGAACTTTAACGCTGCGTATTTGTTATAGAATTTTAGCATTATGGTTTCTATAATGAAGATCTTTATCTATACAATCTTGAGTGCAAAGTTTGTGTACCTCGGGAATGAGCGAGGCAGATGTAGGAATCCCATCGGATATGCTTGAAGAGGTGCTAGCCTGATCGGTGAATGCCATCCTAGCAAAGTTCAGAGGATCTTTAATTCTTCAAATTGATCCTTTCCCAATCAGCTACAGTTGAATCAGCATTCCTAGAAATCATCGCCTTAGAGCTCGACTCGAAGTTCCTGTTTGATGAGCTTCCTTGATTGAATCTTGGGACCCTTGACTTCGAGGAGTAGTTTGGGATGACTCTCTTTTCAGGCCTCTTATCACTTTCATTGTCAGACATCTCAGTGATCTTGATGTCTCCCACAACCATTGGAGGATTTGTGCATTCATGTGAAAAGTTACCTAGCTCCCCACAGTTGTAGCATCGAATCTTATCTTTCTCAAAACCCAGATTCTTCACATCTTTGAAACTATTCTTCCCGTACTTCTTCATTAAGCTTGTGGCACGATGAACGGCCATGGCCATCTGGTATTTGATATCCATTTTCTTGAGATCCTACTTGTTGATCTCGAGAAGATCTCCTTGTTCAAACGACGGAGGAAACAACTTTCCTTGTAATAACTCCTCATGACTTGCCAAAAAGGCATGAATCAAGGCTACATTGGAGTCATCAGTATGAAGGGGTTTCACAGTGTAATCTGGAGTGCTTGGAGTAGGCTTTATACCATGAGCTTTAAGTGCTTGTGCAACGCCTTTGTCAACGGCAGATTGAAAGGAGATTGAGATACACTAGAAGTGTTGAAGGTTGAGTTTGGATTCCCAGCAGTGGTGTTCGTTTGGCTTATGAAAGCAGAGCTCACACCTGTTCCAGTAGATTGAGATACACTAGAAGTGTTGAAGGTTGAGTTTTGATTCCCAGCAGTGGTGTTGGTTTGGCTTATGAAAGCAGAGCTCACACCTGTTCCAGTTGCCATACCAGCCTTTGAGAGAGAACTGATGTGATTGTTCATCCTCAACTTCTCATCCATCACGAATGACTTGATAAATGAAGTTAGATCAGACAAACTCATGAGATGAAGGTTTGAAGTTCTCCTGATTGTGATAACACTGCTACTCCGGGAATAAATGTAACAATCCTAATTATAGAGCCTAATTTTTTTTTCTAACACATCAACTTGTATGGGTTTCGAGGAAAAAAAAGTTTTCTAATAGAAATTAATCACAAGGAATATTTTAATAAGTCAAAGAAATTTAAATAGGTACTAAACCATAAACAACACATACGGCGTACGAGACGTCAAAACAATATTTATAGTTTAATACACGGATTAATAAAACAATTTATAAGGTTCCAAGATATTGAGCTAAATAAACTTTTGATTACTGTCAGTAATTAAGATAGACTATATTGTGGTGGTCATTTTGTGTAAAAAATTAAAGATTTGCAAACTAGTAAATGCACAAGACCGCCACTAGTTTTGACCACTCATGTGGACTTGCACGATACCAAGTGGCATTATTATTTATTGTATTTAAGTATTACTTGATAGTATAACATATGGTGATATGTCAAATTAGACACACGATATAAGCCGCATCGGCTCTTAGAGCGGATCAAGTGAATAAACATACATGAATGTGATATGCGTGTTAGTCAGTAATTGTGTAAAGTATATGTTATGTGCATATGGACTTAAAATCAACTAGTTAGTTCTTGTAGGCAATACGCTTGTAACGACATATAACACTGAGTATATAAATAAATATGTATTTACTTATTCTTAGATAATATGTATTATGATTTAGTTAGTTTATAAAGAGTAATGGTAAATTCCAAAATTTACAAACGGAACATTTAGATATAAATTGTTAGTTCGTAAATGCGGTTTAACACCGTGGTATTATTAGCATGAGTAAATTAATATATAAGTAGATAGTGTTGGTTGGAAACGAATAGCAAATATTATTTCAACACGAGAAATCAAATAAATATAGTGAGCAAAACGTTAAACGAGTGACGGGTTTGTAAGCATATTGTGTTAGTGTCCCTGTACTGCTTAACCTTCAAGAATCATGTTCATATTTAAAAGTCAGATTTATTTAGTTATAATAAAATTAGAAGTTATATAAATTGAAATTCAGAAAATTTTATGTATAATATAATTACTCATAAACAAAACTTTGATTGGTGTTGAGGCCTTCAAAGGCATGCAACCAATCATTTGTGCACTATCCCAATCAAATTCAAAACAATTAACTCATTCAATCAAATAAATCGTCCCTGCCAAATCTTCTCTTCTCCGAACAAAACACAAAACGTTTACAAACTCCTTTATCATAGCATACTATCTTCATCTCCAATCCTTGCAACCCTTCCATAACTTCCATATCCCGGCAACACCAAAAAAGAAGAACCGCTGCCATAGCTCTGGCATCGGTGGTAGATGAAGCTTGCATAGCCTAAACCGTCATACCCGATGATACACTTCCGGTGATTTAGTTACAGCAGCGGCTAAAGTTTGACCCAGCAACGCGGTGGCGGTCATAACACGAAGAAAGGAACAAGCAGTGGCGACAGACGAAATTAGGGTACGGCTTTCAGGCCAGGCGCCGACGAACCTCTACCACTCTGACTCAGCTCTGCGGGGACAGTAGCAGTTGGAAGGCTTCGGCCAGTGAGTCTAGGGTGTCTCAGATGACCCAAAACGTGATCTGACACGGAGCTTTGGTCACCATAGGTGCGTCGGCCAAAAGATGCTACTCTAGTTGTGCAGTTCAGATGGTCCGGCTACCGTGACGGCTAGGGTCTTGACCAATTGTGTTCAAAGAGGTCTAACGTGCAAAACTTAAACATACCCGAGTCAGGTATAATACGCGGTTAATAAACCAAACTAACTTAAAAATAAGATAATCTGACAGTCGTATAGAAATAAACAAATCTCATTTAATAAGTTTGGTAGATTCGGATATTGAGGAGTTTTGATAAAAATGGGATGTTTGATTAGGGGGCGGGGTGGTGCAAATCTCCTCACACACCACACCGAATGGTGATGTGTCACATCACCAACCCCAAATCCATCATATTTTGATAGAATTTAAGAGGGTGGTGGTATGGTGTGGTGTGGTGTGGTGTGATTGAAATATTTTTGTTTTTTGTTTTTGCAACTTAAAAAATAAACAATAATAATAACCAATGTTTTCTTAACCGGATCGGATGTTGAACCGGACACCTTACTGGGTTGGACTGATTGAACCGAATTTAAGAACCGGATTTTGTATCTATATAAGTCGGTGTTTGTTATCCATGACAATGTAACATTAGTTTAAAATGTAGCCCATAATTCATTTCTCAGTAACTATCAGCCCAATACACAAGCCCATATTAAAGTTAATAAGAAACCCTAAACATCCTTCACTTGTTTGATCGTCTTCTTCAATCTGCAGCACCAAACATCCTTCTTTCTATGTTCAGATTCACATCACTTTCCAAACTTCCCTCCCCTCCAACGGCTCCCTCCTCGAAAACTCCCCCCCTCACTTGTGTGATAGCCATCACGCACACTCCCCCGTCACGCGTGAGCGATGACCGGCGGCGGTGTGCGGTGACCCATCAAGCGTGATGGAGAGCTCACCAAGCGGTGCCCCATCCGCCCTTAGTTGGGTAAAACCGAATACATAGATAGTTTAATGAAATCTGAACAAATGATTGTTTATTTCAAACATTAAGTTAAATATTGATAATTATAACATAGGACTGAGCATTACTATTATTATTATTATTATTATTATTATTATTACTTGTTATTAATAATATTAGTAATACAAACACTATATTATATCTATAAAACTTAAGTAATTGTAAGAATAGAGTGGGATGTAATAAACCTACTTTAAACAAACAATAACGGTAACACGATTTTATAACGTTACCTTCGTCTAAACTGATGATTCTATATTCTACCAATTGGATTACTACGAGATTATTGTAAATAATAAAAATATGTTAAATTATTACTTTTACATTAATTTCTTTTGGAGAGAATGTTTTAATTAAATAATTTAAATAAAACATAACCATGTAATCATGACTTTAGCCGAACGGTCAACCGGTCTTAGAACTGAACCTTGCTTTAAACTATGATTTTTGAAATAAAAGCTTATAATGTATTAATATAACTTAAATAATATATTTGATAATTTTTCATCAAAAAAAAATAAAAACAAATTATTTAGAAAACTGAACAATACGCTTACGCGATATTTTTATTTTTATTTATAAAACGGAAGTTCGGAAACACAAACATATAAAATAATATTTTCTTATATAATAAAAATATTACATAAAAAAATATTTTAATATTATAAACTATTTTATTAACCTACCTTGCCTTACTTTGCAAGAAACACCAATAAAACCATGTTTACGGTTAAACCGACACGAAGCGAACAAAAGTTTTATAAAATGTAAACACATAAAATTTTTATAATTTTTCAGTAAGATATTAGTTATATAATTTATATTTTAATCATAAACTATTTTGATAAAAATTAGTTAAGTTATTAGTACTAATATTTTTACGTTTTGACACTTAAACAAAATACGAGGACCAAAACCGTGCATTTGAAACTCGCTGGGATTTTCAGAACTGAAACAAATATATTTTTGCATAATATATGCTTATTGTAAATGTGAAGTCGTAATACAAAGTATTTTGGTTTATGTAAGCTTAGTTGCGGGTCGCTACGTTTAAAACCGACAATGCCGGTGATGGACGACATTGTCATTCCTTTAATAAAACAAACTATGTTTATTATAAAAACAAGACAGAATTACAAATTTTGTCCTTTAAAAAAAGCCAAAAACCGGTTCGTGTCCTTTTCTAAGTTTCCTTGCAGGCGGTGTACTTTAAACTTTTTTTTCCTACAAGTTATGTCCTTTACGCTAACTGGGTTAGAAAAAGTCAGTTAAATACCCTCACGTGAGGCGCATGTGAGGGCATTTTTGTCTTTTCGCCTGTAATTTGTCTAATATATATTAAAATGATTCTCTCTCTCTCTTCCCATCTTCTCTCTCTCTCTCTCTCCACACCAACACCACCACATCCGGCACCATCTCCTGGAAACAAGCCGATGAGGCGGCGGTGACTCCGAGCTTGTCCTGAAGGTACTCGACCAGAGACTGTGCCTGAGCTAGGGTTAGGTTTGAGATGTCATCGCCCAGCTGGACGACTTTCTCCTCTGCCACGGCGGCGACTGGACGGAGGAATGTGGACCGGTGGGTGAGTTTGGGGCCGAATTCTAGGGTTTGTTTGGGGGAAAGACATTGAGTGGTGGTGGTGGCGCGTGGAGGATAAGAGAAGGCGCGTAGAGTCACCGTAGAGAGTGTGGAAGATGATGCCATTGAAGCAGAGTTTAGAGAGACTGAAGAAACGACAGGATAAGAGGATTGACAGGTTTGGTTGATTTTAGATGAAAGAAAATGAATGGGTTGGTCATTTTTCCGACCGGCAAGGAAGAAGAATCAACTATTTGTGGATATGTTGGGAAACCCAAACCCACCTTTTTTGTAACAGAGGTTGAAATTGAAATGAAGCAATTGATTAAGGTGAATAGGATTAAGGGGATTTGATGAAGGTGAATAAGAATCAGATAATGAAGGTGGTTATAGTTGGATGGTGCTGGTATGGTGGCGGCAGGTGGAGTGGACGGTGGTGGAGGTTTGCTCTAGAGAGAGTGAGAGAGAGTTGCGGTATGGTGGCAGTTGCAGGTGTTGGCTTTTGTGTAGTGGTGGTTGCGGTATGGTGGTGTGGTTGTTTCTGGTGGCCGGAATTTGTGACGGTGGCTGGCGGTGGCCGATTTAAGAAAGGTTGGTGTGTGGCGGTAGCTGTGGGTTTGGGCTTCATGGTGGCCGGAGTTTTGGAAAAGGATGGGTCGGGTTCAGGTGATAGGGATACGGGTTTTGGAAAAGGATGGGTCGGGTTCGGGTGATATGGATCGTTTGCGGTGGCCGGAGTTTATGGTGGCCGGAGTTCATGGTGATGGTGGTGGCTTAGAGAGAAAGAAGAGAGAAAGGAGGGGAAACTTAACATTTTCTTTTTTTTTTTTAATTTAAAGATACACTAAAATTACAATTATGCCCATCACATGTCTGGCACATGTCATACTTAACTGACTTTTTCTAACCCAGTTAGCGTAAAGGACAAAACTTGTAGGAAAAAAAAGTTTAAAGGACACCGCCTGCAAGGAAAGGACACGAACCGTAATTTGGCTTTTTTTAAAGGACAAAATTTGTAATTGGGCCTAAAAACAATTGATTTACTAATATCAATATACGATGATAGTTTGAAGTCGTTCGGCATCCCTAACCTAACGGAACCCGAACTTTCTAAAAATAGTAACTCTATCGAACTTGATAAATTTACGTATTATGAACTTACTACTTATACATGAATTATGTGACCAAATGTGTGATACCGATACTATAAACTTATATGTGTGTGAACTTATTAAGAATGAAACTTTGTTTGTTAGAACCTAGTACGTTAATTAACACCTAGGGATTACTTATACATAATACTAGAGAAGGCCATTAGAATCCATAATAGCATAATGGAGGCTTTATCAATCATAAATTGACATGGGGAAACCTAACTTAATTACTAAATAACTGGCAATAAGTCATAACACTTCAACATACCCAACGAGCTCAATCGAACGACAACACCAATAACAAATATAACATTGGTGACAAGTTACTTACTGTTATATATACATACTAGGCTTACTTGGTGGTATATAGCATCGTTGCAAGCTTATAGAATATCATTCATTTACACATATTGCATATGGACTGAGGTGAGTTTCGGGCTGCCCTTTTTACTTAAACTTTTTGAGTTGGATACATGCCGGTTTTACTTATGGTGTGATGTTTATCAAGACTGTTTTCTGCCATGTTTTTGCCCCGCTTTAAATTACACAATCATTAACTCAGGGAGTGAGCCTATGGCTCGTATGGGTAGTACTATTTGGGAGACCCCCACGCACAGTGACCCTATGTCGGGTAAACCACACTGAGGTCTGCGGACCGTTGCGGCATATGACCTAGCTTTTGGATTATTGCTTGGCAGAGTAATAATCGGGGACGGGTGAGGGGAGGCTTCTGATCGAATGTAGGATTTATTGTGGGCTTGATTGATGTGCACCATGCTTTTTACTTACATACACGCAAACTTGCGCGCTTTTATAAATTAACTCTTTTATGTGTATTTGAGCTAAACTCACGAACTCACCAACTTTTTAACTGACACTTTTTAGCATGTATTCAAGTAGTATGTGAACAACAATTTGATTAGCAATGTAATGAGAATGCCTAAGGAATGAGGCATATGCCAAACATGAACAATGAAGATTAGATGCCAAGAAGATTAATAGAACCTAACACAGGATTGCAGCAGTGTCAGAGATGAGATAGTTGTGTAGTTACACCTTGTCTTAAATACATAGTACAAAAGTTGTAACTTATTTTAATCAATAATATTTCGCTGCTTACATTTGGTACCAATTTGTCCATGAAACTCCCAGGCCCCATGGCAGGGTGTGACAAATTGGTATCAGAGCCAAAGGTTTCAGCGAATTAGAATTCAATAGATATTTCTAAGCTTTATCGAAATGCTTTAAGGATCCGTACCTGCTAAGATTCTGACACTACAATGACCTTGACCAATTAGGTATATGAAAACATTTAGGTGCGATCATAATATCTATGAGGGTTGGCTATTGGAATTGACTAGTTGTATGATTTGGCTTATAGAACTCTATGACATCATTTAAAGGATTAACTACCAAGTGATGATTTGATTGATTTGAAAGTGTGCATACATGATAAGCTACCGATTTTCACATGGCTACTTGTAAGACCTTTATGCACAAGTGATCGGTATTACTGTTTATAAGGCACACTAATTTAATAGGAGCAATTTATGCTCGAGATTATCTGCCATTGCCAGAGGGCATTTTATGCTGACTAGAGCGAGTTATGCCCGATAATATTTGGGGATTTCGACCCCGTTTTTAAGTTAAGCATTTGTTTCTTATAGTTAGCATCGAAGGTTACGTGATTTACTTTCATTCCTACTCGTATCAAGCCATAGAGTGAGTAATGTAGGAGCCCATATTGCATTATTAAGAGTATCATGTGTGAACAAGAGCCTGCTTAGGAAAAAGAAAATAAAAACTACAACTATGAGCAAAAATTTCTTTAACACCTAATGGCAGAAATCTAGAGTGATCATGCAAGGCAAATTTATAATTATGGGTGTACAACGTAATTATAAATTTGCAGGTGCGCGTGACTTCTGGTAAAACCTGAACGACAACCAAAACTCCAAACAAAACTAATACAAACTATTTTAGACCATGAACCAAAATAACGTCGGCATACTAAACAATTAAACATGGTTCAAATTAAAATACCTGATTGAAAAGTATTGTGTCCGCAAACTTGGACAACAATGATAATGGGCACAACACGGATCCAAACTTAAAACACTTTGTGAGTTATCGACTACCCATGGTGGCGCGACGGTACCACTCCTTTTTTTTTATTGAAACCTAACTACCTTTTTAACATATTCATTCTTTTCTTCTGTAACTCGAATAAAAAAAAAACCTTTGAACTCTCTTGTGTGAACCTTGTGCCATACTTGAGTTATCTTACACATCCATTTCCATACCTTGGGTATTATTACGTTCTCAACGCACACATGATAACATTCTACGAAACATGACTCCTAACCCACCGTACAAGTACCATTAGGAAGATTTGTAGGACCTTAGCATACTCGCATATTGATAAAAACGCATTGACTTAGAAAGAATGAGAAAGATTGATTTTGTACTTTTGCATATATTAATTTTTATCTATCTAAGCGACACATTCGATTTATCATTTCGACTATTCCATTTTGATGGTGATACATCCCTAAATTATACGCTTATGATTGACGACTTATGCATAACTAAGCGGATCTTCTTCTGCCTACGCCATGACACTGTTTTCTTCACGAGCGTCATTTCATATTACTCCTTAGAACCTTTTGTCATATTCTTCCTACGTAGATCAAATACGTTGAAACTGTATATCAGTTAACTAAAGTTTTTATCTTAAGAATATACTATAATTTTCAAATTTTCATAAAAAAATATTAAAATTTTCATGAACTTTAAACCCAGATTTAAAGATTTATGAAATAAAATTTAAAGCATTTACACATTTCAATATTTTCACCTCCTTTTAGCCTTCAATATTTTCACCTCCTTTTAGCCTACTATGATATTTTCAGTTCAATATAATTTTTAAATTAAAACGGGTTATCGTCTTGTCCGAAATTCCGTTATTCCAAGATAACAACTTAATGACAATTTTATCCATGTGTTTCTTTTCAAAATAGGATTCAATGAATAAATTTTTTTTACTAAATATTAATAATACAAATACTTTTCATATCTTATGTGGAAAAATATTGGATATCGGTCAAGGACCGATATCTGAGATAACGGTTAGCGCAGTGAGATATCGGTAGTTTTAATATCATGTAAAATTCAAATATATAGCAATTTAACATTAATAACTTAGTATAGTCTCCTACCATTAACAAATTAACCTTTTACAAATTGCAAAACACTAACAATCGTAGCCAGTAAGAATTGATTAAGACTTAAAACACTAACATTGAACACTAATTTGATAATGAAGACTTAAAACACTGATATTGGGAATATCGGTGATATATCGGTCAAGTAAGTCCAATATCGGTCAATATCGTTGATATTGTCGGTACCGATATTCTGATTTATATATCGCCAAGGACCAATAACCAATATATCAGTAATATATCGGCGATATCGACTACATAGGTAAATATTTTCATCCTCAAACCCTAATTTAATTTATCTTCTTCACATGTTCTCCATTGCTGGTCTATCATCTTCATCGCTGGTTAACTTCCGATACTACCCGTCATCATCAACGTCCCCTTATCATTAGACAAATGTTTGTGTTCATGTTTGTTCATTTAAAAAAATCAACATGTTCGTGTTCATGTATTTTTGTTCATTAAAAATCTAAAAAACCTACGCATCTCAATTGAAAATACCCAAACGCAAAAAAATATAATAACAAACTAATATATATGTATCAGATTAAAACAAACTACGTTAAAAAATAAATTAAATCATCATAAAATAGCATAAACGATTAAAAACAAAAACTAAAATAAATTCCCGTAACACGGGAGGATCAAAGTAGTATATGTATATATATTTCTATACCCGCTAGTGTATAGTAGTAATTTCTCTACTGATTTAAATAAACAGAAAAAAAATAAAAGAATGATAAAAACTTAAAATCCAAACAATTTTATAACTAAATTTAAATATTTAATTTCAAGTATAGTCCTTATGGTTTGGTCAAACCATGATTTTGGTCCAGCAGTTTGTCAAATCACCGAAATTAAATACTTTATATAAATAAATAAATAAATAATGAATAAAAAACAATAAATTAAAAACATTATATTTTTTTAATGTTAAACAACCCAGGCCCACCCCCTTTATTATCTACATCCCGTCATCGAAATGTCTGTCCACCACTTACCACCACAACTGTCGTTCGACCACCGTAGGCCACCGCTGTGCAGATGACGAAAACCATGGAATCAACGACGGAGATGAATGAAACGATGTCGGAATGTCGGATCATGCTCAGTTTTCCCTTTCTTAATAACCGTCTTTGACGAAAACGACAGCCCCTAGCGCCCCTTGCAGTGGGGTTTTAGGGGCGGCAGCCCCTAGCGAGGTCTAAGTGGTAGAGCCCCTGGCTGGGGTTAAGCTGCCAGGTCAGCTTAGAAAAATTTTATTTTCATTAACTGTCTTAACACATTTTCCATTTGGATTTCATGATAACATTCTATTGTTAACCTCTGAATCCTTTAAGGTATCTTCTATAAATTAATAAGGTTCAAGGGCTATTTTGTAATTAAATCATTTTTTTTCTAAGTCCAGGGACTATTCTGTCATTATTTTAAACTTTCAGTTCGTTACTCAGTTCTTTAACAAATTGGCTTGTCATAATGAACTGGTCCTTGTAACGAATTGGACCCTCTAACGAACTGGTCCTTATAACGAATTGGACCTTGTAACGAATTGGTCCTATGACGAATCAGTCCGTATAACGAACCAGTCCATGTAGCAAATTGGATCTTCTAATTCGTTATCTCTTCTATAGTGAACTTGGACACGAACTAAGGCTAGTTCGTTAAGCTTCCCTTAACGAATCACTTGACGAATCACCCCTAGTTCGTTAACTTCCCGTTAACGAATTAGGGTTAGGTCAGAGAATGTTAGAAACATTCCCTGACATATCGTTAACCTGGTACGTCGATTTCCGGCGCCGCCGTTGCCGGAAAACCGCGACTTCGCCAGAAAAACGAGGTTTGACTCGTTTTCCACCGTTTTTCATCCCGTTCGATCCAGATCTGAGCTAGGGTCACCCCTAGGCTCATCTTGGGTTCGGTTTATACCCAAATCCACCCGGATCTCGTGACTTTAATGGTTTAACGGTGTCGGCTCGTCGTTTCGTGACTAAATCTAACGGGTTTTAGTTCATACAACATTATATCATCATTACCTTGGATCGGGATCGGTTTTCTATCTTGGTTCGGCTAGAGAAATGAGAGAAATTAGATAGAGAGCTTAAGTGTGTGTTTTGGTGGTGTATGAAATGTGTGTGAAATGAATGATTTACTTGGTAATTAATGCTTATATAATTATGGATCATGGGCTTAAGCCCATGGTCTTTTCCTCTTTCCCTCATAACCCAAGTCCATAACCCATATCCATTTAACCCAACACTAGCCCGAGTCATAATAACTCATATTTTTATTTATTAACCAAAACTAGAAAAAATGGGATGTTACATTGTTGCAGGTGTCGGTTGGCCAATGGTGGTCAGCCGTCGGTGAAAGCATGCCTTTCGATGAGGATGATAAAGGGCGTGGGCTATTTGATATTTCATATGTATATTTATTGTTTTTAAATCTGTTAAGAAAATCCTATAAAATATTCAATTTTGTTTTTGTTGTAATATTTATTTTATGAGAGGGGTAGTATGGTAATTTAACAAACTGCCAAACCAAAATCGTAATTTGACCAAACCATAAGAACTAACGTGCAATTAAATCTAATGGAGTTAACGGTATGTCGGACTAGGGAGCAATATTAGTAACGAAAATAAAATTGAGATTAACACTGGTCACATTGTTAAGTGGAATTAATATTGGCCAATAATCAAATAGTTTGGATTATTAAAATTTAATAAAATTTGAAAAAGAAGCTAACTGAACAAAATATTAATAATACGGAGAGATTGAAAATTCAACTTGGTTTCAGAGATAAGACTCACTTTTGGCTAGATATTTGGGTGGGCGATATTTCTTTAAACAAAAAATTTCCGTCACTCTTCATACTAGAAAAAGAAAAAGATGCAATGCTCACTGAATGTTATGATAGACTAAATGAGCAGATCAAATGGAAGTGGAGATTAAGTAGGAAACCAAGAAGTATGGGTGAAAGGATGGAACGGGAGCCGTGTTCACAAATGATTTTGGGTGTGGTTTTCTCAAGAATGAAAAGTGGTTATGGCAAGTAAATGATACCTCGGTGAATCATTCCACGATAAAAGAACTTAGATGAGAGCTTGATAACAACGGTCACGCGAAAATTGGTCTCAACTTATGATTATAAGTGCTACCAATTTAAATAAACTGTTTTATGTGGCGTCTACTACAAGAGCGAATCACAACCATGACGACACTATCAATAAGAGGTATTAGTTTTGAAAACTCAAAGTGTGTTTTTATGGACGTATAGCGGAAACTTTGGATCATATTATGGTTGGTTGTGAATTGACAAAGTTGATATGGGTCGTGGTGTTGCACTAGGTTAAAATTCCAAGCCTGTTAGACATCTCTTTGGTAATGATGTTGTTGGAGATTCAAAGAAGCAAGGGCAATAATAAAGGAGTGACCCAAGTGGTATTGTCAGTTACTTTGTGGATAATATGTAAGGCAAAAAATTAAATAATGTTTTTAAAATTAAATCTATTTCAATTGGCAAATTGATAGGAGAAATCAAAGCGACTTCATTCTTGTGGATTACTCAAATAGACGAACGTTTGAAGATGGATCGGGAGAGTTGGAGAGTTTTAACATTGAGAAAGTGATATCGTAATATGTTAGAAAACTGGTTTAAAACCCGTATAATATTTGTATTTCCTTTCCTTTGATGTACTTTGGGACCTTGTTTTTAACATGGGTATTTCCATTTTTTATTTTATTTTAAAATTTGCTTTATAGAAAGAAACATAAAATAAGGAAACCTAGTTGTTTAATTATATTGTTATGGGATATTGGTTTTTAATACTATCAACTTTTACCCATTGGGTGATATCACTCCCAATTTTCGATTTGTTATCCACCACTCTCAATTTTCACCTTCTTTGTTTCTGGCACTACCGAACTTAACGGACCCTAACTCCGTTAGTTTTCTTGCTGACATGGCATTTTTGACACAAATGGCACGCTTATGTGGAAATACATTAAAAAAAATACTAAATCCATATAATATACCACCACCCACCTCCACCTCCACCAATCACCACCTGCGACGCTTAAGTTCAAGCCCTAATTTCATATACCACTTAGTTTAGAGTCATAAAATTCTTATGTGTTGTGGTTTTTTGATGTGCCTATGCGAAACCTATTGTTGAAGATCGCTTCCATCAACACTCCTCGCCTAAAGACCTGAAACCCACTCCACTCCTGGAGGCCGTCTTCATTCTCCTTTCATTGTCGCCTCTGGTTCATATTCAACGCCAATAAGAGAGAGAGTGTGAGATGGCGGTGGTGTGGTGCTTTTAAGACAATGACGTCAGAAGATGCTTGCTTAAATCTAAGTGTGGTGCCTTATTCGATCAAAATTCCCGGTGGGGTTTTGGATAGCTGTTAGGTCTGGTGGTTTGTTTGGGAAGGAGAGGGATGTCGGTGGTCGTCGTTAGCCACCAGATCTAGTTCACCTGGTCGTCGAACATTGAGACGACAATGGTGAGAACCACCTTGTAGAGGTTGGTGGTTAATGATGGAGGTGGCTAGGTTCAATATGATGAAGATGAAGAAGAGGTGGCTATATGGGAACCACATATAACACATAAGCATGCCAACTCAATTAAATAAACAGTGTCACGTCAGGAAAGGAGATGTGTTGAAAATGCTACGTCAGCAAGAAAATTAACGGAGTTAGGGTCCATTAAGTTCGGGAGTGCCAGAAACAAAGAAGGTGAAATTTGGGGGTGGTGGATAACAAATCAAAAGTTGGGAGTGATATCATCCAACGGGTAAAGTTGAGAGTATTAAAAACCAATATCCTTATTATTATAACACTACCATGTATCTTCTCTACAACATTCTCCCATAAACTTCTCTATTTACCCCCATGCCATCTATGAGTGTTCAAAGTCGTATATCCGGAGTTTCAGATATCCGAAAATTTCGGATAGTGCATTTGAATATTCGGATTCGTATATGAAATTTCGAATATCTGAAGTTCGGATATTCAAAATTTCGGATATTGAAACGAATATCCGACATTAAAAAAAAAATAAAAACTAATTCATATATGTTAGGGCAAATGCCATAAAAAACCAACATACTTTCTATTTTTTCTCACAAAAATCCCTTAACAATTTTTTACACGTAAAAGTCCCTGCACATGTTAAATTTGAACAAAAAAGTAACGTAACTTTTAAAGACAATGAAATTGATTTTTTTTCCTTATGTAATTTATTTTTCCGCAAGTGTGTGTGAATATATAACTTCTTTCAACGCTATAGTTAACGTTATATATGTATATAATTACAAGGAATTGAACAACTCCACCTAATTTTCTAATCCATTTAGCACAAATTTCTACATCCAACACTCAAAATCTGTGTGTAGCAAATAATAATAACAATGTAATAACCATGTCAAAGATGGATATGCGTGATGAATTTAAGCCAACATACTCACTATTAGTTAGCTGAAACAGTGCTAAACAATTTAAACAAATTTGAATGAAAAAACATATAATAAGATTGTTTAACTTGTCTTATACATTTTTAATCATGGTTGATTAAAAAGTATTTGTGAATAGAAAAATGTTTTTTTTGCTATATCTTCCCAAGAATCCATTATACAAGGAACACGACACACCCACGTAGTATAAAGCTTAGGAAAAAACATGTAAAGCTTCAAAAAATTCAGTTTCATATTGTTTTAAAAGTTACGTCATTTCTTTGTTCAAATTTAACATGTGCAGGGATTTTAACGTGCAAAAAATTGTTGAGGGACTTTTCTACGGAAAAACAGAAAGTATGTTGGTTTTTTATGGTATTTGCCCTATATGTTATTATAATAGTCTACAATTTTGTTCTATTTATCAAAGTCTATATTTGGAATTTACATCCCAGCACATGAAACAAATATTTTTTCAAGAACAATTAAAATTGACCGGTGAAGGTGTGTAATATCCCAAATTTTGTAATGATAAATAAAAGAGGTCTATGATTTAAAAACGAGTGTTAATATTTAATTAATATTAAATATAGAAAGAGTTATGGACTTGGGTAATTAGATGGATTAGGATGGTGGGATGGGCCTTAGGTCCATGGGCTTTAAGGGATATAAATACCTTTAAACCATCCTAAAACCCTAACTTTTCATTCCATCTTTTCATAATCTCTACACACTCAAAAACACACACACATCCTACTATATACGGCCGAGAGAGAGGAAGAGGGTGAAACAACCAACGAACATCGAATAGCAATAGATCTCTTATATACAAGCTAGATACAAGATAACCGAGCAAGACGTGACCAACCGAACGAATTAAAGTATGTCCTTTACCTTTAATGTTTACGTTTTTATAAACGTTTAGTCTTGAAACGTGAAACAATAGTAGATTGGGTCTAAGTGAAACGGAAAGTAATGAACTTGATGATAAAACGAACCTAATGAACCCGTGAACATTATCGACTCGTTTAAAATGGAACCCTAAGATCTAGTTTTGAACGTTTAAGCCGAAAGGTCCAAACTTTATGTTTTTCCGGGCCAAGTTTTACCCGAAAATGACCATGGGACTGTTCGCGGGGATGGTTAACACCATATCGAAGGGTTACCGGCTGAAACGGAGGTGATTATGGGAGGTTAAGGTCAAACAGTGGATGCTGCTGGGCAACTTCGCCTGCAGCTAATCCCTGCATAAGTTCGCCGTAGTTGTTACTGTATAACTTCGCCTGCTGACTAAGTTCGCTGGCTAAGTAACTTCGCTGATTGATAAGTTCGCCAAGATAACTTCGCTGAACGTTAAGTTCGCTGGCTAAGTAACTTCGCTGAATGATAAGTTCGCCAAGTTAACTTCGTTGAACGTTAAGTTCGCTTAAGATGCTAAGTAAAAGTAATCCAGTACGAGGCCACGAATCGGGCTAACGAATGAGTGGGTGAATAAAATAATAACTTAAAATCCTAATGGAAAATGCGTTAAGACAATTAATGAAAGTAAAATTTTTCCAAGCTGACCTGACAGCTTAACCCCAGCCAGGGGCTCTTCCCCTTGGACCCCTCTAGGGGCTGCCGCCCCTAGAACCCCGCTGCCAGGGGCGCTGCTCCCGGACCTCCGTTCGTTGCGGGTAATAATTGAACTAGAAAGACGATTTGGGTAGTGATAGTTAATTAATACATGTAATTGTTAAACAGTTAGTCGTGCACAACTCAAGAAAGGGACTACTATAAACGGTGAACGTAACCGCATTCAGGTGAGTTTCTAGCCCCATTCCTTGTTATGTTTTTCGGGGCTGTGTGCATACTCGATGTTATTAGTTAATACACTTACCTTAAGTGGTAAGTGTATGCCATATAGGATATATGTGATAGATATGAATGATTGATTGTCGGTACGCGAACGATCTTCGGATATTGCGCGTACTGTCAGGTTGTAAATAAAGATATGAATGTTATAAATGGATGATGTATGATCGTTATGAATGAATGCTTGTCGGGGCGTGAACGATCTTCGGATATTGCACGGACCGACAAGGAGTACGATAAATGAATGAGGTGAAGAACGCCTGGAGTGTTCTTATGCTATAATGTAATTATTGTATATGTGAAGTATGTGTATACAGGTACACGAAGGGTATGTGAGTTCTACGTTCGACATAGTAAGTTAGGATGGCAAATCCCTCTAGCTTATGTTGGACATAGACTTGGCAGGTGATGACGTAGTTAAGGACTGCGGGCCTTATACGTGATATAGGTGCTAGGTGTAAACGTAGATAGGGACGGTGGGCCTTATACGTGTTACAGATAATAGACGACAACGTAGTTAAGGACTGCGGACCTTATACGTATTATAGATAGGCATCGGCATAGGAAAGGACTGCGGACCTTATACGTGCTGTAACTGTAATGTGGTAGCATAGGGGAAGACTGTGGACCTCGTACGTGCTATGAATCAGTTTGCAACATAGGGAAGGACTGTGGACCTTGTACGTGTTTTTAATATAAGGTGGTATAGGGAAGGACTGCGGACCTTGCACGTACCATATATCATGAACATAGGTAAGGATTGCGGACCTTGTACGTGTTCACGACCTTGGGTATAGGTATAGATGGCGGACTATGAACGTACTCTCGATAGACTGATTGTAGATATATATGTATGTATGTATGGTAGTAGGGTAACGGATTAAGTATGGATATGTATCTTCGGATATCTATGTATGTATGATATACGTACGTATTGTACGTCGCCTGACTAACTAGAACTCACTCAGCGTAGCTGACTTTTAGTATGCACACAGGTGATCAGGCTGAACAGTTAGCATGAGGATGGCACGTGGCATGTATTGAACGACTGGCATCTAAAGATGAAAGAAATGTTGTTTTAACTATATTGTTTTATATTATGGTTTTTGATAAAAGATTAATGTTTTGTACCGAATAATTAAAGTTAACGTTTCCGCGAAAGTTTAGAATTAACTATGATTTGAAAGAACTGTGTTTATGAGTAAATCCAACATTAAATTAGGGCTACCGGGATCGGGGCCTTTCAAGTTAGCAAGTAACCACCGTCCAGTCATATCGTTCAACAAAAACCACCGCCTAGCCATGTAGCACCATCGCCTATGAAGTACTGCCATCCACTAATCACCATCACTCTGTCATCCCCTTCTCCATCTTCATTGATTATCGGTTAACGGCAAGGTAAGGTGATGATGGATCTATTATGACGGCGCCTTTAGGGTTTGTTAGTTACAGTCCAGATCTGTGGGCGTCTTGATCTAAGGCTTAGCGGAGTGCTGGTGGCAAGAATGGGTGGCGTGGCGGTGATCAGAAAAGCATATAGGGATAATACAGATTCTTGGATTAGCGTTTTCAAATTGTGTGTGAAGAAGTTGAATGACAGATCTGATTAGAACTTAGGGATTTATGATTTTAAATAATAAATATATAAATATAACAACCCATAATGAAGAAAATAAAACAAATGAATTTTCATCCCACATTGGTGAAGGAAAGAAAATAGAATTTTTCCACTTGGTATAAATAAGAAAGTGAGTTTCTGTCCCACATCGCTAGATTACAAAACTTGTAAGCTTTTTATAAAAAATAGAGCTCATATGATAATATTGTTATAAACCGAATCACACCTATTGGTCCTAGTGGAGGGTGCAAAGTACTCACGGGCTTGAGCAAAGTGTAATGGGAACAATGTGGCGCTTTGATAGCGCACTTTGCACTTCGCGGCGCTTGAGTGTCGTCTTAGGGGCTGTTTGTTTACATCTGAATGAAAATATCTGATTCATTCAGACTTCAGACTATTTGGTTGCAAACAGAAAAATATCTTAATGGTTGAAATTAGGTCTGAATTATTCATACTTACTGTTGTTGCTGAATGGGACATATATTCATTCAGAGCTGACTCATTCAGATCTGAATGAACCAAACAGCCCCTTAGTATTTTTGAAAACTACTTCTTTCGCGCTACGCGAAGAAGTAAACCTAAGCCTCGTCGCGAAGGCTTAGAACTTATCCCGAAAAACTTTTGTTCTTCGCGCTACGCGAAGATCACTTAGTTAACCCTTTGTGCTACGCGAAGTGATATTTACGCAAAAGTGAGACGTGGCACACCACATGGCCTAGCTAGGGCTGACTCAGCAACCCTATAATTATTCACGCAACGCGAAGCTACTTGTTTTGTATTTCTTCACGCTACGAGAAGGAACCAAATATCAACTATAAATAGGATGTAAATCAGCCTTCATTCCATCGTCCAAAATCTTTCTATCTCTCTCAATTTTCTGTTATATAAGGTGTTGGTATAATACCGAGTAGTTGTAACAATACCCTATTCGATTGAAAGAAGTTTTTTGTACGCGAATCCAAAAGCTCCGCCTGAACTAGGTAAGACATTGTGTCATCGTGAAAAGTTTCTAATCTCATGATTATCGTTATGATTATTGGATTTATACTAATCAAGATATACTATATTGTATTTAACCTATGTGCTCAATACCATATACTCATTAATTGTAAACTTGCAAAGTGAGACGTTCGAATTTTTGTATCACTCACATTTAATCGAAACCAATATTTATTTTCGTGAATATCACAATTATCATTTATTTTCATGCCTTAATTATAACCTATGTTATTGTCTTGATTACTACGTTTAAAATTAT
Organism: Bidens hawaiensis; assembly: GCF_021521415.1. NCBI lineage: Eukaryota > Viridiplantae > Streptophyta > Magnoliopsida > Asterales > Asteraceae > Bidens > Bidens hawaiensis. The sequence continues at coordinate 203,184 of NW_027493636.1, forward strand.
ATATAGAGGGGATATGTGCCTTCTATTTCTTTGTAACCCTTTTCAATAATAATAATAATAATAATAATAATAATAATAATTTCTTTGTGGCATCAGAGCCATCGTAAGAAAGATCTAAAACCCAAACAAAAGAAGAAGAAAGAAACCAAAACCCTAAAACGAAACTTCCATGGCCGGTAATGAAGATAAGGAAGTATATGGTAATAAAGGGGTTATTAGCCATGTTTCTCCTTATTACCTTCATCCATCCAACTACTAGAGAGCAATTTCGGGAATCAGAAGGCCCATCACTGAAGCTACAACATTCCAAACTCACGTTTCCGCAAAACAAGGAAATGCAAAACTGAAGTTAGCTTGTGTTGAAGGGCAGTCGAGTCTGATACCGGGAATGACTAATACACAATATCAACAGTTTATGCATTTTTTCGGTAAAAACAATTGTGTTTTCGAAGAAGAAATCACACCCAAAGCCAACATGACAGGTCACATAGGTCAAGAAGGTAAGTGGATAATTGATTCGAGTGAAACCGTACATATAATTTTTAATGATTTAATGCTTAAAAACAAAATAATAGAAGTTATGAACCACCTGTCAGCATACCAAATGGTGAAGCCATAGCTGTAGAAGGTGGGGGCGATTATACCCCACCGAACATAATGACGGCCATGGAGATTCTTTTTATTCCAAATTTGAAGTGCAACCTACTATCCATCAATAGACAATAACAAGACCTTCAATGTGTTGTAACATTCTTTCCTGAATTTTGTGTAATGCATGACTTGCGTTCGAGGACATTGATTGGAGTGGGTTATTGCAAAGATGGTCTATGCAAGATGGGGATGACAGGAGGCGAAAGGCAAGTTATGATGACTACTCTTAGTGTGCGGCACAAAAGATTAGGTTATCCATCAACTGGTAAACTTCCCCATGTTGATTTTCTCAAAAATGTTACTTTGAATTATAAAGACCATTGTGAGTCATGTGTAAAAGCCAAGTTTGCAAGATTACCTTTTCCAATTAGTGCTACTTAAACTTATGCTTGCTTTAATTTGTTACATTGTGACATATGGGGAAAATATTGTACACCTTCATCACACGTGCAAGCTATTTTTTTTACTATAGTGGATGACTTTAGTCGAGCCGTATGGGTGCTCCTTCTTAGACACAAGCATGAGACAAGCGTTTGCCTTGAAAATTTTCATAGGATGATACAAATACAGTTTGAGAAAAATGTTAAAAGGATAAGATGTGATAATGGGGGGATTTTACCCCAAATCATATGCTCGATTTCTATTCCAGGGAGGGGATTATTCTAGAGACAACTTGTCCACACACATCACAACAAAACGGTGTGGTGGAACGAAAACACCGAAACTTGTTGGAAATAGCACGTGCATTGAAGTTTGAATCAAATTTTTCTACAAAGTCTTGGGGAGAAGTGTTCTAACGGCTACCCACGTCATAAACCGAATGCCATCCGAAGTAGTAGGGAACAAAACGCCCCATGAGTTATTATACAATCTAAAACCTGACTATGAATATATGAGGGTTTTTTGTTGTCTTGCCTATTACAGAAGCATGAAGACCAAAGGAGATAAATTTGAAGTAAGGGGGAGACCAAGAATCTTCTTAGGTTACTCACAAGGAACCAAGGGGTATAAAATTTATGACATCCAACACCAAATGATGATTATATCCAGAGATGTCAAGTTTATAGAAAATATTTTTCCATTTACCAATAACGAAGTGGAGTAAGAAGAAACATTTGTTTTTCCACCAAAGTGGGATTAAAAAGACATAAATGAGGCCCTAATCGGATCTCAACATAACATTGAAGAAACTACAACACCAAACAGTGAGTTTGAGCACAATTTTAAAAACAATGATGAATAAAGTGAAGGTAGGCTCCATAATGGGCCATAAACACTACACACAGAAGAAAGTCCAAATGTTGAAAATATTTATGAGTCGCAAGAAATCCAAAATATAGATGAAGACCCACTGCCCGAAAATATTAATGATCCCACTAATAATATTGAGCACTTTCAACCAAACCATATGCACAATGACGATGATTTTGGGTCAGACTCTTAACATGTGATCCAGCCCAGGCCAAAGAGAAACAAATTCCAACCGAAGCACTTCGATAATTTTGATGTTAGGCTCCCTCCATCAATAGACCACAAGCAAACAATTTATGATCAAGGGTCCTCAACGGTACATCACTTAGCACATTACATTTCCTATGATAAGTTTACTAATACACATAAAGCTTTTTTGTCAGCTATTACTTTGGGTAATGAGCCAAAACATTATAAACAATAAGTGAAAGACCCGAAATGAGTAGAAGCAATGAAGAAGGAAATCCAAGCCCTTGAAGAAAATAAGGTACAAGGAAAACGGGAAATTGACTCAAAGTATTACCAAAAGGAAAACACGCAATTGACTTAAAGTGGGTCTACAAAATTAAATACAAACCAAACGAGGATGTTGAAAGGTACAAGGCCCTTGTTGTGGAAAAGGTATTTACACAGATGGAAGGGGTGGAATTTCACGAGACCTTCGATCCTGTTGCTAAATTGGTAACAGTTCGAACCCTTTTAACTGTGGTAGTGAAATGAGGATGGCATATCCACCAACTAGACGTCAATAACGCCTTCTTTCATGGGGATTTGAATTAAGATGCTTACATGAAGATACCTCAAGGTTTTGGAAAGCCGGAAGACAATAGAGTTTACAAACTAAAGAATACCCTATATGGACTCAAGCAAGCACTGGTACCAAAAATTCACAAATTCCTTATTGGAAATTGGTTTCAAAAAAACGGGGGCCAACCATTCATTGTTTTTCTTTAAAGATAAGACCGTTTTGGTCGCCACCCTAATCTATGTAGATGACGTTATTATCGTGGGGAATGATTTAAACATAATACAACAAACCAAAGGCTTCCTTAATGACAAGTTTAGCATCAAAGATCTTGGCATCTTAAAGTTTTTTCTTGATATCGTAGTGGCTAGAACTAAAGAAGGGATGGTGCTAAGCCAACGAAAGTATACACTCGACATCCTAGAAGAAACATGTATGTTGGGATGTATACCGAGCGTGTTACCAATGGAGCAAAATTTGAAATTGGACACATGTGAAGAAGAGCCACGTGTGGATCCTCATCAGTATAGAAGAATGGTAAGGAAACTCCTTTACTTGCAAGCCACAAGACCTGACATCACCTATGCTGTCAATGTTTTGAGCCAATTCGTTAGTGACCCATGACAAAGTCACATGGAGGCAGCAAATCGAGTCCTTAGATATCTAAAATCCACCCTCGGGCAAGGAATTTTAATCCCTAAAGAAGGAGTAAGTGATCTCACAGCATATTGTGACTCTGATTGGCTTGGATGTCTGTTCACAAGGAGATCTAGAACGGGCTATCTGTTACTTTTAGGAGGAGCCCCTATATCATGGAGGTCTAAAAACCAACCAGTCATCTCACGATCATCGGCGGAAGCCGAATACCGGGCAACGGAAGTGCCGTTAGTGAAGTTCTATGGATGAGGTGGCTCCTTACCATCCTAGAAGTGGCTCCTACCGGACCAACGCCATTATTTTGTGAAAACCAAAATGCTCTTCATATAGCAAATAACCCAGTTTTTCGTGAACGTATTAAACATGTTGAGATGTACTTTTATCTTTTCGAGAACGTGTCAAATCAAAACACATACATCCCATGAAGATCAAAACTAAAGCAAAAATTGCGGACATCCTATCCAAACCTTTGGGGGCACAACAGTTTCGTACACTACTTGACAAATTGGGCATTCATGATCTTCATGCTCCAACTTGAGGGGAGTAATGGAAACCAATTATTTACTTCAATGAATATCACAATTATCATTTATTCTCCTGCCTTAATTATAGCCTATGTTATTGTCTTGATACTACGTTTACAATTATATATAGAGGGGATATGTGCCTGTTATTTCTTTGTAACCCTATTCAATAATAATAATAATAATAATCAGAATTTCTTTATGCTGAGAGTTGTTAGTTTCTTCTTGAGTATGATCCTGTGCTGTTTACTTTTTCAGGGACCAAAAAGGTTTAAGTGGGGGAATGTTTGATGTGTTGTAAAACACACATATTTCCTTGCTAGTTTGTATGTCGTTTTGTGCTTAAACTTTAACGATTATCAATTGTTTCGTTCGTAAAGTTACATATTCTTGATCAGTGTAGTTATTATGATGAATAGCATGGAAAACAAGTCCTAAGAAGAGGAAACAAAGCTTAACGAAGATCAAATCTGAAGTCGTTGTGCGTATACATGTTTAAGCGAGTAAAAACCATAAAAAAATCAGAAAATGGACCTGGTCACATTAGGCGACCAGGTTGGACCCTCAAGGCTGCGCGTGGCGGCGTTCCTAGGCTGTCATGATGTTCAAATTTCAGCTAGCCGAATATGTTGTCTTATTTGGCCTGGTTGGACCGATTTTGACTTAGTTTGGGCTTGTTACACAAGTTTAATGATCTATTTAAAAAACCTTACAACCCTAAAACGAAATACACACCGTTACATGTAATGTCCTACTTTTGATAATAATAAATAAAAAGGATTGTGTTTATTTAAAAGTGTGTTAATATTTAATTAAGTTAAATAACATAAAAGAGTGTGGGCTTGGTTAATGAAAGATGGAATAAGAGATGGTGATGAGCCTTAGGTCAATGGGCTTGAGAGCGTAAATATACTCCATAAACCTCCCTAAACCCCTAAAATCTCTCATTCTTATCCATAATTTTCCTTACACACTCAAAAACATAAACACTCTCAACCTTACGGTTGAGATTCAAGGTCCAAGAACCAAGCTTGGATTTTAATATATCTTTAGCTAAGAAACCAAGAATAAGTCCATAAGCTATGCGATAAGATAACCCGTAACTTAACATACGTCAAGAGGTACGTTTTATATATAAAGATTTTGTTTTTAAGAACGGTTTTCCCTAAGACTTGGTACTAAGGCAAATCGGGTATTGTTATACCATAAAAATATAAATTGATGTTAAAAGAGGATTTAATGAACTTACGAATATGTACAGTTCATATAGAAACCCTAGATCTAGCTTAAACGGGTTTGAAATCAATAAAGGTTTAAACTTTATAATTAAACGATCTAGCTCTTGGTCTAAGATAGAAAGGAAAACGTTTAAAAATATAATACTGAAATATGAGAATGGATGTTAATATATGTGGTAATAATGATATTAAAAAGCTACAGTGGAAGCATTCGAATAGAAGGTTTTGGAGTACAAAGTGTTTGTATTCGAATGGAAAGTGGAAGGGATGGAAAGCATATGAACCAAGTTATAAAGGAAACCTCTTGTTAAGCAAGTAATCGAATTGAATGTGGAAAAGTGTTTGAATCGAATGACCATTCGAATAGAATCTGACCATTCGAATAGAAGTCCATTCGAATAGAATCAGACCATTCGAATAGAAGTTCATTCGAATAGATCTGACCATTCGAATGAAATATGGTCGTTCGAATGGAAGGTCCATTAGAATAGAATCTGGCCATTCGAATGGAAGGACCATTCGAATAGAATCTGCCATTCGAATGGAAGGTCCATTCAAATAAAACCTACCATTCGAATAGACTGAGGATTCGATTAGAATAGCCCAGACTTATAAACTTTTAATAAACTTTTAATAAAGGACTATTAATGGAAATAAAACAGCTCGGCCCCAGCCAGGGGCTCTGCCCCTTGGACCCTGCTAGGGGATACCGCCCCTAGACCCCGCTGCCAGGGGCATTGCCCCCGGACCCCTGTGGCTAGGTGTTGCCATAACTTAGAAGTATGATATAGTTAATTGATACTTGTAATTATTATACAGTTAGTCGTGCACAGCTAAAGAAGGGTATTACTATAAACTCAGAAATAAACAAGATCTAGGTGAGTTTCTAGCCCCACTTTTTTGTTATGTGTTCGGGGCTGTGTGCATAATCAAACGTGAATGTTAATACACTTAGATGGTAAGTGTATGTCATGTGATAGATGTGATAAATATAATTATTGATGTTATGAATGAATGTTTGTCGATACGTGAACGATCTTCGGATATTGCACGTATTGTCAACTGTCAAGAAAGATAATGTGTAGAATGTACGGAATGAGTATGTAAGGAAGAGTATGTATGGAATGAGTGTGTTTGGAAGAGTATGAAATAGTGTAAAGATAGAAGGGATCCAGACCCTAATAATATTTGAGACAGAAGGGACCAGACCCTAATAATATCTAGGGGTGTTCACGATTCGGTTTCAAACCGTTAAACCGCCCAAACCGTTCATTAGTTTCGTTTCACGGTCGGGTTTTTTTGTTATCTTTCGGTCGATCGGTTTCAAACTTTTCAAACCGTAACGAACAGTTTGGTTTACGGTTTTAAAACTTTCAAACCGTATAAAACCGAACCGGACCGTGAGATATTAATTTATTTAATCTTTTTTATATTGTATATTATAGGTATTTGATTATCTAAAATTTGGCTGGTTTAGTAATCTATTTGTATAATATTTTGTTTGTTCTCCTATGTATCTGCTTCAGTTGCTTCTACTGATTCTTTTTTCTTGTTCTTCATATCGGTGATGTTTAAACAACTATATAAATAAAACAACAAGATTATTACACTTGAAAAGAAATTGTTTTATTTAACAAAATAGCTTTTATCATTTGACATTACATTCAACACACACATAAGGAAAAAAAGAAAAAAACTTTATTGAATTAGTTTAACAAGCTTTAAATGACTGCTTTCCTATCGATTTCATGGTTCTTATAAGGCCCTGAAATAGAAACACGATATGCAATGAAATTGATTAACAAGCCATTTTATATTTCATTATTTTAGCCTAATAAAGCCTAAACCGTGAAATCAAACCGAAACCAAACCGTTATTAACGGTTCGGTTTGGTTCGGTTTTAAAGTTCAACGGTTCGGTTATGGATTTTGGGAATAAAAAACCGTTACAAACGGTTTGGTTTACGGTTTGACCTGAAACCGTCAAAACCGGACCGCGAACACCCCTAATAATATCTGAGACAGAAGGGGCTAGACCCTAAGAATATCTAAGAGAGAAGGGACCAGATCCTAACAATATCTGAGACAGAAGGGACGAGACCCTAATAATATCTAAGACAGAATAGATGGTATGAAAGTGTGATGATGTGAGAGAATGTGTGTAAAAATGTATGTATGAATGTAAGAAAGGAAGGTAACATGTAAAGTATTTGAATATGTATCTTCGGATACATATATATATATATGTAAGTATGTGAATGTATTGTATGTTTCCTGATTAACTAGAACGCACTCAACGTAGCTGACTTTTTCTATGCACGGTGGTGGATAGGTTGAGACAACTCGCTTAAATAAGGATACATGGCATTGGCTGAAGATACTGGCATTTCAAGAAAAATGTTATGGTGTTTATTTAACTATATATTATTTTGAAAGACAATTTGAAAGATGATAAGATAAGTTTTTAAATTTTATGTAATATATATGGTTGAAGTTTTATATTCCGCGAAAAGTTTTAATTAACTTTGATATTTAGAACTGTGTTTATGAGTAAATCCAACGCCAAAGTAGGACATCGGGAACTGGGCCTTACATTACAGCCGTCAAGGACCTGTTCCAGATGAAATACCAGGGAGGAGGAGCTGCCAATTTCGAGTTTCGTCACCTGGTTGTCGGTTTTGAGTATTTTAACGATTGTGTGTTTGTTTTTGAGGTTCAAACATTCAAACAAGTTGTAATCAGATTCTAATGAACATGTTTATCATATTTATCTATATTATCTACTGTTCGTTTAATATAATTGGCTAAACTTGCTTGAATCACCTAGGTTTGATGTTTAATGGTTTAAATTAACTAGTTTAGGGTGTTTAACGAGTGGTTGATTGTTTGTCTATTGTAAAGCTCTTATTTTGTGATATTATTCCGTGTTTACCCGTTTCCATAGATGTATCTCGGGTTGCATATGCCCCGTATGGTTGAATTAGTTTCGTGTCATCGTTAATTGCCTAAGTTTGGTTAATACTTTGTGTGTTGATTGATTGTGGTAGATGTATCACTGGGGTTTATGCTGCCTAGATCATTAAAATTAGTAGGTTCACCACCTTTGAGTTGGACCAAAACCTTAGGTGTCGGCCTATCTTTCTAGTTTAGTTAATTTGGTTATTCATTGCGAGACCATGTGCGTTTTTCCAACTGTTGACTAGGTGAGTTTGTGAGTTGAGTTATTTTGTCCTTAGTATAGAGTTACCCCTTTTCTCCTAGGTTTGTAATAGCTCAAGCCTTAGTTATGATTTAGACATGGACCATAGATAAACAACCAAGAATTAAAAGTTATCTCGACGTTGTTAGGATTTACTAGTAAAACTGGCCGTAGGGACCCAATGCCTTGACTTCTCCTATGGTAGCTCATCTTTAGAACCCTGGTTTCAACCACATGTTAGGACTCGAGTCATCCTATAGCCGTTAAATCATCCTACCTAGGTGATTCGTTTTCCCATTATCATTAAATAGCGTTAAGTTTTCCAGTTAGTTCCGTTAAGTTTAGTTATTTCTTAGTATTCTAGTTAATTAAATTAGTTCAAAATAAATAATAAAATCAGTTAAATATTATTAGGTAAGACTTGGATTAGGTTTTATAATCTGAGTCGTTCTCACGTGTCTTCGAGTTCGATATCCGGACTTTCCTTATCTTTGCTATGCGCGACCGATGCACTTGTCGTTTGTGTGAACTAGGATATGTTGTTTGGTTTTTAAAGCTTAGTTGTGATTCGTGTTTACTATTTATATATATTTTCGCACATCAAATTTTTGATTATGTAATATAACTTGTTTTCCAGTACTGTCATGCTGATTTTTAAACTTAGAAAACTCATGACAGATAGTCCAAATGTTTTCAAATATATTTATAAAGGATTGTAATTACATTACAGTGATTAAGTCTTAGTAGACTTACGAGATGGTTAATACTGGTATTGTAGGGTTTGTATACAAGGCTTGCCTAATGGGTTATTACACGTTACTTATTGGACAAGTGTTAGCCAATAAGTAATATGACCAAAGTCACATAAAGAGTCGAGTGACAAGTAACTTTCGGTAATTTGTAACCAAGCAGATGTAATAACAACTTAATACTGTAACTGTAAAATGTGTAACCAATCGTATAAAATCGGATGGAATGTGTCATTTACAAATGAATGTTATCACTAGTATTTCTTGTTGATCAAATATTTTAAACATGTTTCAGGTGACTTGTTAGAGACACATGAATGATGCATGCGGGCTTTCATCTTGAATAAGTGGTTTGTCACAAGAATAAAGAAATGTGTTTTGAAAATTATGGTTTATCTCTATAATAGTCATCTTTGCATAAAAAAATGGGTTTTATTGCCGGTGTATGAAACAAAAATCATAGTGTTTTTATAAATCTGATCAATTATCCAAACTACGGTCCTGATGAAATATATCCGCTGCAAATTATTTTAATAAACACCGATTCTACCACTCGATGTTCACGGTCCCCCTCCCGATGTATAGGGTTCGAGGGCTGTGACAATAAATATAATAAATCATTTAAAAAAACTAAATTTGGATTTTTGGATGTCCGAACTATCCGAATCCGAATTTTCAGATGCCCGGGAATCGGATATCCGAAATTTCGGATAATTCGGATATGGATTCGGATTCGGAGTTAGATTCTTTTGAACACCCCTACCCTGTTATCTGCGTTTTTGATATTTAGATTATCATTAAACACATTACATGCTAAATAGGTATAGCTAATTAAGTTGTAGAACAACTTTGAATCTCTTGTACGCCAACCTTACCACTGCATAGAGTACATACACGCCTAATGTTTGTAGCATTTTGTTAGGTATAATAATAATAATAATAATAATAATAATAATAATAATAATAATAAAAAGAGAAAAAACGAAAAAAGACAAGCTGAATTTGGATAATCCAAACTTATAGAAATTGACGGATGACGGTTCATACTTACAATTTAAATGTGATACTTCTAACTTTTACTTTCTTTGACAACAGCAATTCCACTAGAATAAACATTCATCAAAGATTTACATTTGATTCTTACTCGATTTTGCTCATGTTGATTGTTATAAACCAGATTGGGAATGGGTAATCGAGTGTAAATCTATGATGAATACTGTAATGGGATTTCCCTTGACATAAAAAAATGAAAGTTGAAATTGTACGTCAATTATCATGTAACCAGTATGGATTATTATAGGTCAATGTGTATAGTTTAAATTATTAAAACCCAAATAGCTAAATAAACAAAATGTCAAAGAAAAGGATAAAGGAGATTTGATGGCAAGTCAAAGAAATGCTTAAACCATCTCCGATGGTTACCTTTTCTAGGTTCAAACCAAGCAAAAAACCATCTAAACCATTGGAGTGGTTGGTTCAAACCAAAAACCAATGTTTGAGTTTGGGTTTTTCAAACCAACAAAAACCAACTATTGTGGGCCCCAAACATCACATCTTTCATTCCACTCACACATATACATATTATATATATATACCCATATTTATATTTATAAAATAATTAAAATATTATACATATATACATATTTTTTATATTTATCTAAAAAATAATGTCTTTTATTTTGTGTATTTTTACACAACGACTAGTTTAACGATTAACGGCTAGTTTTTAACGATTTTATTATCGATTTTACTACGCTTAATTTGATTTTATTATTTATTTTTTAACGATTTTATTATTGATTTATTAATTGGCATTTTAAATTATGTGATTTTTTTGTTTGTCTATTTGTTATATTTTAGTTAATCTACTTTTTCCTAAAATTTTATTATATTGCTGTTTATTTAAATAAAAATTATAAAAAGTAAATATTATATAGTATTGTGAAATTCTTATTTAAAATAAATGTAAAAATAAGTGATGATGTGGATATGTAAAGATGGTTTGAGAAGATGTATTGTTGGAGTAAAAAAGATAGTTTTTAAGAAAACTATGTGACAGTGACGTGGCTGGTTTGAATAAAATTTTTTTGGAGATGGTCTTAGAGATGAATCAGATGTTCGCCACATCAGTCACATGACATCTAAAGGTTGGTCACATGTCAATTAGTAACTGAAACGACTGTCTTCTTTGTGAATTGATATTGCCATGGGGGCGGAGATACGCATTGAGGTTCGGGCTAACTCGAATACAATCTATTTTCAGTTTTATATATACGTATATATGAACGTATTAACTAGCAAACTCATTCTTGTAAGGAGAGCGAACATGTTATCATATTAAACAGATATTCAAACCCATTAATTATTAAAATTTTAGTAAAAAATTATCAGTAAATAACGTCTTATATAAATTTTTAAAGAAACTATAAATAAATACTAAACCCTATTGAATTAGGCAATTGGGTTGAACATTATATTTAAGAGAAACACGTGATTCAATTAAAAAGTAGGCCAATAACCCAATAAACACATAAAACCTAACAAATACAAATAAATGTAAAATTTATAAAACAATAAATAAATTTATAATACTACAATTTCATCTAAACTATGCATTAGTGTTTTGTAAACTGTGCAGTTAAGTTTGTGCCATGGTTTGTCTAATAGAGTTATGTCATGGCTTTGTTTTCTATCGACACGTGTATTGTTGCTTTACACTAATCCTTTCTCTTTGTGCATCAATTATGCTTCCCACTTTCCCAATTCCCACTTACTCCCCTGCCTTTTTCTTTTTTTGCATCTAATTCATCATCGGTTAAATCCTCCCAGGGCTCCACCAACACCGGGTTCTTTTTCTTGCTATGACTCAATCGGGTGTGGTTCAGCTGTCCGGTGGGCCGATTTACCGTTGCCGGGTTCCGTCCGGGTTCATTTACCAATCTGCTTTCGCGCCTTCCACGATCGGACTCCAAGCGAGTAGGCAACGATCGGAGCCCTCGACTCCAATACCCTCGACTACCCTCTACCAAGCAATGGTTGTTTAATTTTTGGATTTCATCCCTACTAATACCTAAATTATAAATAATCATCCCTCATTGCTTTCAACTTTCAAATTGAGTAAAAGGAAATCAAGGTTAGTTTTTGTTAATTGTTTATGTTTTTCATATATGCTTTATGTTTATCTTTGATTATGTTTGTGTTTAGAATTATGTACAGAATCATATGTTTATTTTTTGAATTATGTATTCACTGTATTGAATTTGTGCATTAAGAGGTTGACGATTTTTTAAAAGAAAGCTTACCAATTAATAAATCATATTACACTTTTTTATGTGCTCCGACCCAACCTAAAAATTTTAATGCCCAATAATAATAAATTCAAGAACCGAAAAATCTTGAACTCATAAATAATACTACTGGGCACTGGCTCCTCAACTGGAGAATACATTTATACATGATGCATATAGTTTAATAAATGCAAGAGTTTAAGCATCCATCTAGTCTATATAAACCTTTTCTGTAAATCTAAATAGTATAAACAATGGGATGATTGAAAAAAAGATAATAAAATAAGGTTTAAAGAAAGTTAGATTTAAATTAGAATAAACTATATAATCTATTAAAATAAAAGTAAATTTAAAGCTACTTTTTGTTAAGAGTTTGCCAAGAGTCCTAAACAAACGCAAGATCTAATTACTCATTTATGGGGTGAGTTTTGTACTTTATTGTTGGGTTTTAACAAGATTATCGAAGTGATAAAATCCTTATTTTACCAAAAACGCAGCGGATATAAGTTTTAAATCTTGTTAGTTTTAGTGTATAGAACCAATTCAATACATGCAAAACCCAAACCCGGATCCAAATACGAATTACACACTATCAAACACATGCATGTCACTATAAGTTCATGCATGTTAAACTACCTTTCAAGTAACCAAAGAAGTGTGAAAAGGATGATGATTGAAAGGCAAGAACTTGAATATGGAAGCTCCTCAAGCTAGTATACCCCAAGCTCCAACAAGACACCACTTCTAGCTAGGATTTGAACACTTGATAACCCTTTCTTCCTTGGCCGAAAATCCAAGAGGAAAAGAGAAGAGAGAAACCTTTGTTACTTGTGTATAATTAATTATGTGTTATAAAAGAAGGAAAGAGAAAGACTTGGTTTTATTCAAAAGCATCTTTCTCTCCACCAATGATATCCATTGCATGTCTCCACTACCTCAACTTTAATAATAAAATAATATCAAGTGTAAGAGATTCCTTTACATTATTAATATTATTAATTTTGTTTTATAACATAAATATATATCCATATATATATATTTATAAGATATAACAAAACTTATTACATGTTGGGTGACATACTTAGTAACCATTATTCACATATTGTTATTTAACCAACTTAATTAACAACATGTAATGTTCTCTCATAAAACATAAATCATCCATATGATTTGTTTATTACACAAGTACATTTTTATTTAGAAACCCTTTTCCAAATAACTCAAGTGTCAATATTCATTTACTTATGATCATATCATACATAAACAAATATTCTCGGTGTTTGTCTAGCTTGTTATTGGATATGACCCGACTTGGATCAATACGTACTAGCCACATCAACCCTAATATGTGTCTTGGGCAGATCAATTCCAACAACCTCCCACTTGCACAAGATACATAGAAGATTGATGCAAGTAGCAAATACCGCCTAACTACGGTTTACTACCCCTAATACGCATGACGAAGTGCCATTCAATAACATCACCTTTCAAGTCCCATACTTGAAAATGATTTAGGTGAAACTATCATTTATCTTTTTGCCACAAATGTCATGTTAAATCCAGAGACACAGAGTGATCATTCTCTGTTGATTTAACTTGTCAGGCCTTAGACATTTAACTCTCAACGAATAAGAGGGACAAATCCCATATTGACTACACACGTCTCTAACTATCACCTTGTACTATACTTGAGCTTAGCCTTATGTACTGACATATTTCAAAGCAGTGAAGAACTAAGTCAAAGCATAATAGTCGATGAATATCAAGACCCAATATGTATCTCAGGTCGGAGGATACTATGAAGTTCGCCTTTACTCAAATTTACTTATGATCACAAATCCCAAGGATTCCATGCAGTAAAATTGAGAGCGGGTCAGTCCAATATTTATCCCATAAATATCTATGAACCTTGGCAGCAACCCTTTGCTATATTCATACCTCATGAATATCTACCAATCCAAGTTCATAATAGTCTTACTTTCACATTTGTTCCCACAAATATGAACGACTACGGACGTTTAGAATAATTCAAATTATTCACGGATTTAAACATACTAAAATGGAACATAACTCAAGAACATGACCATAACCAAAACCATATGATTGAGTTAAAATAAAATTGTTCCAATATCCAAATACAAATTTTGATCAAATCCAATCACTAGAATATCGAAGTCCTAAGGCGCAAGTATGACCCTCATGCTTCGGCCTTTCAAGGAGTTTCGTGAGTGGGTCCGCAATGTTTTGATCAGTGTGAACTTTGCGAATACATATCTTTCCCTTTTCAACTTCATCCCTTATGTAGTTGAATCTCCGCTCAATGTGCCTAGTCTTTTGATGTGCGCGGGGTTCCTTGATTTGAGCAATCGCACCCTCGTTGTCACAAAAGATTTCTAGAGGGTCCTGAATGGTACGGACTACCCCTAGATCGGTAATGAACTTTCTAATCCATGCAGCTTCTTGAGCTACCAATGAGGCGGCGATGTATTCTGATTCAGTAGTGGATAAGGCTACCACATCTTGTTTTGCACTCTTCCATGAGACAGCACCACCATTAAGAACGAAAAAATATCCCGATTGTGATCGAGAATCATCTCGATCAGTTTGGAAATTCGCATCAGTGTAACCCTTTACAACGAGTTCCTCCTCACCAGAGCCATATATTAGAAACATATCCTTAGTCCTTCTAAGGTATTTCAATATGCTCTTAACAGCCACCCAATGGCTAGTTCCCGGATTTTGTTGGTATCGACTTGTCATGCTCAAGGCGCATGACACATCCGGTCTAGTGCAAATCATGGCATACATGATGGATCCTATAGCAGATGCATATGGGATACCACTCATTTTGTCTTGCTCATCCTTTGAGCTTGGACATTAAGAATGTCACACCCCGAAAACCTTAACTTAACACAGCGGAAGTCTTAACTTTAATTCGTTCGGGTTATGACAGACGCCAATAGTCAACAATAATAAACATTTAATAATAAAAGCATCATCTTTTATTATAAGGAAACATTTTACAAAAATCAGAGTTTATTACACGTGCTGATGCACGGTTTACAACATATCACTTTTGTTCAAACACCCCACGCTCTCATTTCCATGCCACCTCGAAACCTTCACTTTCCTGCAAAGCATATTTAAATAATATTTGGGTCAACACGAATGTTGGTGAGTTATTCCTGAGAAGAAAAACTTATTATATAAATATAAACAATTTATATATAAACAACACATGAATATAATGGTGTACGGCCATTATACTCCCAATAAAACCGATCATACACGGTATAACACAATAACGAAACCCGCATTTTACTTTTAAGCACAAAAAGCGTTAGTTGTAAACTAGCTACGAATACAACGCGTGTATGACTACCAATTTGATAACTCGAAACGTACCATACTCGAAATATTCCCACTTTTCGAATGGAAGTGGGGGGCGTCACCCCGATAGATCTACCAACATTTCTGTGCCCTCAATTCGGTTAACAGTTATTTAACCAAATTGATTCATCCCACAATAACGACAATTTGTAGTATAATGCGTTTTCAAAACATATATGTATAAATACGAACATAGATATACAATATGCTTTTCGGAGAAAGAACTCACCTTTGATTTCGGTGTTCGAATAAACGCTCGTTCCTATATCAGTACACGTTCGTTAATCTTAAATTTGACTAAAATATACATATTCTTATTCTAAAAATTCCACACAAGCATATAACACATAAAGTTTACTACTTATAATCTTATAATTCTATACTTAAAAATATAAACAAGTAATAATCAACTAATAATTATTTTATTTAATAATTTAATTTAATTATTAAAATTTATAAAAATTATTACCTTTAGTTGTTGGAGTGTTTTGGAAAAATTTTGACTCTATTAAAATCGGTTTTGTCGGTTTTGCCGGTTTCGTTGATTTTGAGCTTAAAAACGAACCGGTTGTCATTTTTATGAAACTTTTAGTTTTTAAATTATCTAGAACACTTTTTATATAGTTTTTAGTCAAGTTTTATTGGTTTTTCAATAAAAATGTTTTGGTTTTTATTTTGTTGCCAATTTCTTAAAAATGTCAATTTTTAACGTTTTCGTGTCGGTTTTGGCGACACGAACCGTGTTGGTTTAAGTTTTGCTATTCTTGACTTTTCTTATACTTTAACTTATGTTAAATATAAGAATATTATGACTTTAGGAGCTGTTTTAATTCAGTTCCAAAAACTCATGTCGGTTCACCTTAAAAGTCGAACTTTCCGATCGTTAAAGTCACCGACAAGCTATTTAAGTCACAATGTCAAAACCAAACCATTTGGTACAGCAAATATACATATAATAACAAGTAATATATCATCACATCCATGTTTGATCATCTAGCACCAAGTATGCACACAAAACAAATTTTTAACTACACATGCTCAAGCCTTAGCTTAAGTATTCAACTATACAATTATACATGTTATTTCTACAATCTCTACAAGGTGTTTATGTACCAAAATTTCCAGATCTTATTAACCCATATTAACATCTTATTTCATCCCATTGTTATCCTTTAACAAACACATTCTTGATTTCTTTAACAACAAAGTTTCTATTACTAGTAAGTAGCAATTTTTAATAACCTTATTATCATACTAACAATCTTTACAATAGAGTTTACTAAAGTAATCCTAACCACAAGTCTTTAATCATCCACACAAGATTATGTTCACTTATCAAATCATTTTGCAAAACATCTTGTACAATTTACAAAGTTTCCTTTATTAGTAAGTTTAACACAAACTCTTGTTTATATAAGTTATCATGTTTCATGCATCCTAGTACTTCTAGTAGATTTTATTCCTTTCCATATGTCCCATTCAATCACTTAGTTTGTCATTTTCAATCCATATAAGACAAGTATCAGCTTTATGATCATAATCAAAATTTTGTATTACTTGCATGTGTTAGTAACTTTCCAACAAAGTCAAATCCCTACATTTTTGTCAACCCTTTTCCAAGATCCTTTCAAAACCATTATTATTATTACTTACAACTTTTTCAAGTAATCAAGTATGTAGGTTTTCAAAATTATCATTCTTTCTTTAACCATTTTACCATTTAACAAGCTTACAACTTCAATCCAATACCAAAATCAAAACCTATGGTTCTAATGGGTGTTTTTACCCATAATCCATTTCCAATCTTTTGACCATTTACACATTTACTTCCATTATTAAAACAATACCTAAACCCATTTGTTAAACAAACTCAAGTAACATCAATATGGACAATCTATACAAGCTTAAATGCAACCATAACAAGTCCTATAATCAACAAAACCCATCTTACACATTCATATGCAAACTCACGGTCACATACATACATGCATATATCCAAATTATACTTGCATGTACACAACCAAACATACTAAAATCAAGCCTTAAACATCAAATAACAACTAATATACACAAATCTTTGAAGTGGGTTACCTTGGGTTTCGGATTTGGTGCCTATGGAGGTGCTAATGTGACCTTGTGTTGGCTATAATCCTTCCTTTGTCTTCCTACTTCTTGTTATTTGCTTAAACCTCCACCAAATACCTCCTAATCAGGTGTTGTGTGTGTAAAAATTTGAAAATGTGAGATGGTAAGGTGATGATGGGGTGGCCGGTTATAAGAAGAGAGAAAGAGAGGTATAGGGTTGTGAGTTGGATGGTATAGAGTGTGCATGTGTCCATATTTGAAGCTTCCAAGTAATCTAGGTAATCATTGGATACATACATGCAAGCTTTTCATTGGTGGGTTTGGGAGGTGGGTTGGGTTATGTGTATGTGGCGGCCGAGAGAGATGGGAGAGGGAGAGGTGGTTTTGAATAATGACATGTGATAATATCTAGGTGTTAGCGTTTAACGTATCTCGTAATTTATCTAGCCAAACGACTTTCGTTTCTAATAATTTTTATCAGACTTTGAGCGAAATTAGATTACAGTCAATGTCTGCCTAAAAACATAATTTTCTGATAAACTTAATGTCGGGCTCTTACGGTGTCCTCTACTGGCTTTCGGTTACTTATTTTCTAATTTTCGCGATTCGAACCTTCTAAAATTAAGTTTATACACTATCTCTAATATCCTAACATAAAATTTTATTTTTCAAGGTCATCTGGACACGTTTATGAATTTATTCGTTTTTGAGATATTACCCGGTTGTCATTTTTATGAAACTTTTTGTTTTTAAATTATCTATAACACTTTTTATATAGTTTTTAGTCAAGTTTTATTGGTTTTTCAATAAAAATGTTTTGGTTTTTATTTTGTTGCCAATTTCTTAAAAATGTCAATTTTTAACGTTTTCGTGTCGGTTTTCGCGACACGAACCGTGTTGGTTTAAGTTTTGCTATTCTTGACTTTTCTTATACTTTAACTTATGTTAAATATAAGAATATTATGACTTTAGGAGCTGTTTTAATTCAGTTCCAAAAACTCATGTCGGTTCACCTTAAAAGTCGAACTTTCCGATCGTTAAAGTCACCGACAAGCTATTTAAGTCACAATGTCAAAACCAAACCATTTGGTACAGCAAATATACATATAATAACAAGTAATATATCATCACATCTATGTTTGATCATCTAGCACCAAGTATGCACACAAAACAAATTTTTAACTACACATGCTCAAGCCTTAGCTTAAGTTTTCAACTATACAATTATACATGTTATTTCTACAATCTCTACAAGGTGTTTATGTACCAAAATTTCCAGATCTTATTAACCCATATTAACATCTTATTTCATCCCATTGTTATCCTTTAACAAACACATTCTTGATTTCTTTAACAACAAAGTTTCTCTTACTAGTAAGTAGCAATTTTTAATAACCTTATTATCATACTAACAATCTTTACAATAGAGTTTACTAAAGTAATCCTAACCACAAGTCTTTAATCATCCACACAAGATTATGTTCACTTATCAAATCATTTTGCAAAACATCTTGTACAATTTACAAAGTTTCCTTTATTAGTAAGTTTAACACAAACTCTTGTTTATATAAGTTATCATGTTTCATGCATCCTAGTACTTCTAGTAGATTTTATTCCTTTCCATATGTCCCATTCAATCACTTAGTTTGTCATTTTCAATCCATATAAGACAAGTATGAGCTTTATGATCAAAATCAAAATTTTGTATTACTTGCATGTGTAAGTAACTTTCCAACAAAGTCAAATCCCTACATTTTTGTCAACCCTTTTCCAAGATCCTTTCAAAACCAATATTATTATTACTTACAACTTTTTCAAGTAATCAAGTATGTAGGTTTTCAAAATTATCATTCTTTCTTTAACCATTTTACCATTTAACAAGCTTACAACTTCAATCCAATACCAAAATCAAAACCTATGGTTCTAATGGGTGTTTTTACCCATAATCCATTTCCAATCTTTTGACCATTTACACATTTACTTCCATTATTAAAACAATACCTAAACCCATTTGTTAAACAAACTCAAGTAACATCAATATGGACAATCTATACAAGCTTAAATGCAACCATAACAAGTCCTATAATCAACAAAACCCATCTTACACATTCATATGCAAACTCACGGTCACATACATACATGCATATTTCCAAATTATACTTGCATGTACACAACCAAACATACTAAAATCAAGCCTTAAACATCAAATAACAACTAATATACACAAATCTTTGAAGTGGGTTACCTTGGGTTTCGGATTTGGTGCCTATGGAGGTGCTAATGTGACCTTGTGTTGGCTATAATCCTTCCTTTGTCTTCCTACTTCTTGTTATTTGCTTAAACCTCCACCAAATACCTCCTAATCAGGTGTTGTGTGTGTAAAAATTTTTAAATGTGAGATGGTAAGGTGATGATGGGGTGGCCGGTTATAAGAAGAGAGAAAGAGAGGTATAGGGTTGTGAGTTGGATGGTATAGAGTGTGCATGTGTCCATATTTGAAGCTTCCAAGTAATCTAGGTAATCATTGGATACATACATGCAAGCTTTTCATTGGTGGGTTTGGGAGGTGGGTTGGGTTATGTGTATGTGGCGGCCGAGAGAGATGGGAGAGGGAGAGGGAGAGGGAGAGGTGGTTTTGAATAATGACATGTGATAATATCTAGGTGTTAGCGTTTAACGTATCTCGTAATTTATCTAGCCAAACGACTTTCGTTTCTAATAATTTTTATCAGACTTTGAGCGAAATTAGATTACAGTCAATGTCTGCCTAAAAACATAATTTTCTGATAAACTTAATGTCGGGCTCTTACGGTGTCCTCTACTGGCTTTCGGTTACTTATTTTCTAATTTTCGCGATTCGAACCTTCTAAAATTAAGTTTATACACTATCTCTAATATCCTAACATAAAATTTTATTTTTCAAGGTCATCTTGACACGTTTATGAATTTATTTGTTTTTGAGATATTACCCGGTTGTCATTTTTATGAAACTTTTAGTTTTTAAATTATCTAGAACACTTTTTATATAGTTTTTAGTCAAGTTTTATTGGTTTTTCAATAAAAATGTTTTGGTTTTTATTTTGTTGCCAATTTCTTAAAAATGTCAATTTTTAACGTTTTCGTGTCGGTTTTGGCGACACGAACCGTGTTGGTTTAAGTTTTGCTATTCTTGACTTTTCTTATACTTTAACTTATGTTAAATATAAGAATATTATGACTTTAGGAGCTGTTTTAATTCAGTTCCAAAAACTCATGTCGGTTCACCTTAAAAGTCGAACTTTCTGATCGTTAAAGTCACCGACAAGCTATTTAAGTCACAATGTCAAAACCAAACCATTTGGTACAGCAAATATACATATAATAACAAGTAATATATCATCACATCCATGTTTGATCATCTAGCACCAAGTATGCACACAAAACAAATTTTTAACTACACATGCTCAAGCCTTAGCTTAAGTTTTCAACTATACAATTATACATGTTATTTCTACAATCTCTACAAGGTGTTTATGTACCAAAATTTCCAGATCTTATTAACCCATATTAACATCTTATTTCATCCCATTGTTATCCTTTAACAAACACATTCTTGATTTCTTTAACAACAAAGTTTCTCTTACTAGTAAGTAGCAATTTTTAATAACCTTATTATCATACTAACAATCTTTACAATAGAGTTTACTAAAGTAATCCTAACCACAAGTCTTTAATCATCCACACAAGATTATGTTCACTTATCAAATCATTTTGCAAAACATCTTGTACAATTTACAAAGTTTCCTTTATTAGTAAGTTTAACACAAACTCTTGTTTATATAAGTTATCATGTTTCATGCATCCTAGTACTTCTAGTAGATTTTATTCCTTTCCATATGTCCCATTCAATCACTTAGTTTGTCATTTTCAATCCATATAAGACAAGTATGAGCTTTATGATCAAAATCAAAATTTTGTATTACTTGCATGTGTAAGTAACTTTCCAACAAAGTCAAATCCCTACATTTTTGTCAACCCTTTTCCAAGATCCTTTCAAAACCAATATTATTATTACTTACAACTTTTTCAAGTAATCAAGTATGTAGGTTTTCAAAATTATCATTCTTTCTTTAACCATTTTACCATTTAACAAGCTTACAACTTCAATCCAATACCAAAATCAAAACCTATGGTTCTAATGGGTGTTTTTACCCATAATCCATTTCCAATCTTTTGACCATTTACACATTTACTTCCATTATTAAAACAATACCTAAACCCATTTGTTAAACAAACTCAAGTAACATCAATATGGACAATCTATACAAGCTTAAATGCAACCATAACAAGTCCTATAATCAACAAAACCCATCTTACACATTCATATGCAAACTCACGGTCACATACATACATGCATATTTCCAAATTATACTTGCATGTACACAACCAAACATACTAAAATCAAGCCTTAAACATCAAATAACAACTAATATACACAAATCTTTGAAGTGGGTTACCTTGGGTTTCGGATTTGGTGCCTATGGAGGTGCTAATGTGACCTTGTGTTGGCTATAATCCTTCCTTTGTCTTCCTACTTCTTGTTATTTGCTTAAACCTCCACCAAATACCTCCTAATCAGGTGTTGTGTGTGTAAAAATTTTTAAATGTGAGATGGTAAGGTGATGATGGGGTGGCCGGTTATAAGAAGAGAGAAAGAGAGGTATAGGGTTGTGAGTTGGATGGTATAGAGTGTGCATGTGTCCATATTTGAAGCTTCCAAGTAATCTAGGTAATCATTGGATACATACATGCAAGCTTTTCATTGGTGGGTTTGGGAGGTGGGTTGGGTTATGTGTATGTGGCGGCCGAGAGAGATGGGAGAGGGAGAGGGAGAGGGAGAGGTGGTTTTGAATAATGACATGTGATAATATCTAGGTGTTAGCGTTTAACGTATCTCGTAATTTATCTAGCCAAACGACTTCCGTTTCTAATAATTTTTATCAGACTTTGAGCGAAATTAGATTACAGTCAATGTCTGCCTAAAAACATAATTTTCTGATAAACTTAATGTCGGGCTCTTACGGTGTCCTCTACTGGCTTTCGGTTACTTATTTTCTAATTTTCGCGATTCGAACCTTCTAAAATTAAGTTTATACACTATCTCTAATATCCTAACATAAAATTTTATTTTTCAAGGTCATCTTGACACGTTTATGAATTTATTCGTTTTTGAGATATTACCCGGTTGTCATTTTTATGAAACTTTTAGTTTTTAAATTATCTAGAACACTTTTTATATAGTTTTTAGTCAAGTTTTATTGGTTTTTCATTAAAAATGTTTTGGTTTTTATTTTGTTGCCAATTTCTTAAAAATGTCAATTTTTAACGTTTTCGTGTCGGTTTTCGCGACACGAACCGTGTTGGTTTAAGTTTTGCTATTCTTGACTTTTCTTATACTTTAACTTATGTTAAATATAAGAATATTATGACTTTAGGAGCTGTTTTAATTCAGTTCCAAAAACTCATGTCGGTTCACCTTAAAAGTCGAACTTTCCGATCGTTAAAGTCACCGACAAGCTATTTAAGTCACAATGTCAAAACCAAACCATTTGGTACAGCAAATATACATATAATAACAAGTAATATATCATCACATCCATGTTTGATCATCTAGCACCAAGTATGCACACAAAACAAATTTTTAACTACACATGCTCAAGCCTTAGCTTAAGTTTTCAACTATACAATTATACATGTTATTTCTACAATCTCTACAAGGTATTTATGTATCAAAATTTCCAGATCTTATTAACCCACATTAACATCTTATTTCATCCCATTGTTATCCTTTAACAAACACATTCTTGATTTCTTTAACAACAATGTTTCTATTACTAGTAAGTAGCAATTTTTAATAACCTTATTATCATACTAACAATCTTTACAATAGAGTTTACTAAAGTAATCCTAACCACAAGTCTTTAATCATCCACACAAGATTATGTTCACTTATCAAATCATTTTGCAAAACATCTTGTACAATTTACAAAGTTTCCTTTATTAGTAAGTTTAACACAAACTCTTGTTTATCTAAGTTATCATGTTTCATGCATCCTAGTACTTCTAGTAGATTTTATTCCTTTCCATATGTCCCATTCAATCACTTAGTTTGTCATTTTCAATCCATATAAGACAAGTATCAGCTTTATGATCAAAATCAAAATTTTGTATTACTTGCATGTGTAAGTAACTTTCCAACAAAGTCAAATCCCTACATTTTTGTCAACCCTTTTCCAAGATCCTTTCAAAACCATTATTATTATTACTTACAACTTTTTCAAGTAATCAAGTATGTGGGTTTTCAAAATTATCATTCTTTCTTTAACCATTTTACCATTTAACAAGCTTACAACTTCAATCCAATACCAAAATCAAAACCTATGGTTCTAATGGGTGTTTTTACCCATAATCCATTTCCAATCTTTTGACCATTTACACATTTACTTCCATTATTAAAACAATACCTAAACCCATTTGTTAAACAAACTCAAGTAACATCAATATGGACAATCTATACAAGCTTAAATGCAACCATAACAAGTCCTATAATCAACAAAACCCATCTTACACATTCATATGCAAACTCACGGTCACATACATACATGCATATATCCAAATTATACTTGCATGTACACAACCAAACATACTAAAATCAAGCCTTAAACATCAAATAACAACTAATATACACAAATCTTTGAAGTGGGTTACCTTGGGTTTCGGATTTGGTGCCTATGGAGGTGCTAATGTGACCTTGTGTTGGCTATAATCCTTCCTTTGTCTTCCTACTTCTTGTTATTTGCTTAAACCTCCACCAAATACCTCCTAATCAGGTGTTGTGTGTGTAAATATTTGAAAATGTGAGATGGTAAGGTGATCATGGGGTGGGCGGTTATAAGAAGAGAGAAAGAGAGGTATAGGGTTGTGAGTTGGATGGTATAGAGTGTGCATGTGTCCATATTTGAAGCTTCCAAGTAATCTAGGTAATCATTGGATACATACATGCAAGCTTTTCATTGGTGGGTTTGGGAGGTGGGTTGGGTTATGTGTATGTGGCGGCCGAGAGAGATGGGAGAGGGAGAGGGAGAGGGAGAGGTGGTTTTGAATAATGACATGTGATAATATCTAGGTGTTAGCGTTTAACGTATCTCGTAATTTATCTAGCCAAACGACTTCCGTTTCTAATAATTTTTATCAGACTTTGAGCGAAATTAGATTACAGTCAATGTCTGCCTAAAAACATAATTTTCTGATAAACTTAATGTCGGGCTCCTACGGTGTCCTCTACTGGCTTTCGGTTACTTATTTTCTAATTTTCGCGATTCGAACCTTCTAAAATTAAGTTTATACACTATCTCTAATATCCTAACATAAAATTTTATTTTTCAAGGTCATCTTGACACGTTTATGAATTTATTCGTTTTTGAGATATTACCCGGTTGTCATTTTTATGAAACTTTTAGTTTTTAAATTATCTATAACACTTTTTATATAGTTTTTAGTCAAGTTTTATTGGTTTTTCAATAAAAATGTTTTGGTTTTTATTTTGTTGCCAATTTCTTAAAAATGTCAATTTTTAACGTTTTCGTGTCGGTTTTCGCGACACGAACCGTGTTGGTTTATGTTTTGCTATTCTTGACTTTTCTTATACTTTAACTTATGTTAAATATAAGAATATTATGACTTTAGGAGCTGTTTTAATTCAGTTCCAAAAACTCATGTCGGTTCACCTTAAAAGTCGAACTTTCCGATCGTTAAAGTCACCGACAAGCTATTTAAGTCACAATGTCAAAACCAAACCATTTGGTACAGCAAATATACATATAATAACAAGTAATATATCATCACATCCATGTTTGATCATCTAGCACCAAGTATGCACACAAAACAAATTTTTAACTACACATGCTCAAGCCTTAGCTTAAGTTTTCAACTATACAATTATACATGTTATTTCTATAATCTCTACAAGGTGTTTATGTACCAAAATTTCCAGATCTTATTAACCCATATTAACATCTTATTTCATCCCATTGTTATCCTTTAACAAACACATTCTTGATTTCTTTAACAACAAAGTTTCTATTACTAGTAAGTAGCAATTTTTAATAACCTTATTATCATACTAACAATCTTTACTATAGAGTTTACTAAAGTAATCCTAACCACAAGTCTTTAATCATCCACACAAGATTATGTTCACTTATCAAATCATTTTGCAAAACATCTTGTACAATTTACAAAGTTTCCTTTATTAGTAAGTTTAACACAAACTCTTGTTTATCTAAGTTATCATGTTTCATGCATCCTAGTACTTCTAGTAGATTTTATTCCTTTCCATATGTCCCATTCAATCACTTAGTTTGTCATTTTCAATCCATATAAGACAAGTATCAGCTTTATGATCAAAATCAAAATTTTGTATTACTTGCATGTGTAAGTAACTTTCCAACAAAGTCAAATCCCTACATTTTTGTCAACCCTTTTCCAAGATCCTTTCAAAACCATTATTATTATTACTTACAACTTTTTCAAGTAATCAAGTATGTGGGTTTTCAAAATTATCATTCTTTCTTTAACCATTTTACCATTTAACAAGCTTACAACTTCAATCCAATACCAAAATCAAAACCTATGGTTCTAATGGGTGTTTTTACCCATAATCCATTTCCAATCTTTTGACCATTTACACATTTACTTCCATTATTAAAACAATACCTAAACCCATTTGTTAAACAAACTCAAGTAACATCAATATGGACAATCTATACAAGCTTAAATGCAACCATAACAAGTCCTATAATCAACAAAACCCATCTTACACATTCATATGCAAACTCACGGTCACATACATACATGCATATATCCAAATTATACTTGCATGTACACAACCAAACATACTAAAATCAAGCCTTAAACATCAAATAACAACTAATATACACAAATCTTTGAAGTGGGTTACCTTGGGTTTCGGATTTGGTGCCTATGGAGGTGCTAATGTGACCTTGTGTTGGCTATAATCCTTCCTTTGTCTTCCTACTTCTTGTTATTTGCTTAAACCTCCACCAAATACCTCCTAATCAGGTGTTGTGTGTGTAAAAATTTGAAAATGTGAGATGGTAAGGTGATGATGGGGTGGCCGGTTATAAGAAGAGAGAAAGAGAGGTATAGGGTTGTGAGTTGGATGGTATAGAGTGTGCATGTGTCCATATTTGAAGCTTCCAAGTAATCTAGGTAATCATTGGATACATACATGCAAGCTTTTCATTGGTGGGTTTGGGAGGTGGGTTGGGTTATGTGTATGTGGCGGCCGAGAGAGATGGGAGAGGGAGAGGGAGAGGGAGAGGTGGTTTTGAATAATGACATGTGATAATATCTAGGTGTTAGCGTTTAACGTATCTCGTAATTTATCTAGCCAAACGACTTCCGTTTCTAATAATTTTTATCAGACTTTGAGCGAAATTAGATTACAGTCAATGTCTGCCTAAAAACAAAATTTTATGATAAACTTAATGTCGGGCTCTTACGGTGTCCTCTACTGGCTTTCGGTTACTTATTTTCTAATTTTCGCGATTCGAACCTTCTAAAATTAAGTTTATACACTATCTCTAATATCCTAACATAAAATTTTATTTTTCAAGGTCATCTTGACACGTTTATGAATTTATTCGTTTTTGAGATATTACCCGGTTGTCATTTTTATGAAACTTTTAGTTTTTAAATTATCTAGAACACTTTTTATATAGTTTTTAGTCAAGTTTTATTGGTTTTTCAATAAAAATGTTTTGGTTTTTATTTTGTTGCCAATTTCTTAAAAATGTCAATTTTTAACGTTTTCGTGTCGGTTTTGGCGACACGAACCGTGTTGGTTTAAGTTTTGCTATTCTTGACTTTTCTTATACTTTAACTTATGTTAAATATAAGAATATTATGACTTTAGGAGCTGTTTTAATTCAGTTCCAAAAACTCATATCGGTTCACCTTAAAAGTCGAACTTTCCGATCGTTAAAGTCACCGACAAGCTATTTAAGTCACAATGTCAAAACCAAACAATTTGGTACAACAAATATACATATAATAACAAGTAATATATCATCACATCCATGTTTGATCATCTAGCACCAAGTATGCACACAAAACAAATTTTTAACTACACATGCTCAAGCCTTAGCTTAAGTTTTCAACTATACAATTATACATGTTATTTCTACAATCTCTACAAGGTGTTTACGTACCAAAATTTCCAGATCTTATTAACCCATATTAACATCTTATTTCATCCCATTGTTATCCTTTAACAAACACATTCTTGATTTCTTTAACAACAAAGTTTCTATTACTAGTAAGTAGCAATTTTTAATAACCTTATTATCATACTAACAATCTTTACAATAGAGTTTACTAAAGTAATCCTAACCACAAGTCTTTAATCATCCACACAAGATTATGTTCACTTATCAAATCATTTTGCAAAACATCTTGTACAATTTAAAAAGTTTCCTTTATTAGTAAGTTTAACACAAACTCTTGTTTATCTAAGTTATCATGTTTCATGCATCCTAGTACTTCTTGTAGATTTTATTCCTTTCCATATGTCCCATTCAATCACTTAGTTTGTCATTTTCAATCCATATAAGACAAGTATGAGCTTTATGATCAAAATCAAAATTTTGTATTACTAGCATGTGTAAGTAACTTTCCAACAAAGTCAAATCCCTACATTTTTGTCAACCCTTTTCCAAGATCCTTTCAAAACCATTATTATTATTACTTACAACTTTTTCAAGTAATCAAGTATGTAGGTTTTCAAAATTATCATTCTTTCTTTAACCATTTTACCATTTAACAAGCTTACAACTTCAATCCAATACCAAAATCAAAACCTGTGGTTCTAATGGGTGTTTTTACCCATAATCCATTTCCAATCTTTTGACCATTTACACATTTACTTCCATTATTAAACAATACCTAAACCCATTTGTTAAACAAACTCAAGTAACATCAATATGGACAATCTATACAAGCTTAAATGCAACCATAACAAGTCCTATAATCAACAAAACCCATCTTACACATTCATATGCAAACTCACGGTCACATACATACATGCATATATCCATATTATACTTGCATGTACACAACCAAACATACTAAAATCAAGCCTTAAACATCAAACAACAACTAATATACACAAATCTTTGAAGTGGGTTACCTTGGGTTTCGGATTTGGTGCCTATGGAGGTGCTAATGTGACCTTGTGTTGGCTATAATCCTTCCTTTGTCTTCCTACTTCTTGTTATTTGCTTAAACCTCCACCAAATACCTCCTAATCAGGTGTTGTGTGTGTAAAAATTTGGAAATGTGAGATGGTAAGGTGATGATGGGGTGGCCGGTTATAAGAAGAGAGAAAGAGAGGTATAGGGTTGTGAGTTGGATGGTATAGAGTGTGCATGTGTCCATATTTGAAGCTTCCAAGTAATCTAGGTAATCATTGGATACATACATGCAAGCTTTTCATTGGTGGGTTTGGGAGGTGGGTTGGGTTATGTGTATGTGGCGGCCGAGAGAGATGGGAGAGGGAGAGGGAGAGGGAGAGGTGGTTTTGAATAATGACATGTGATAATATCTAGGTGTTAGCGTTTAACGTATCTCGTAATTTATCTAGCCAAACGACTTCCGTTTCTAATAATTTTTATCAGACTTTGAGCGAAATTAGATTACAGTCAATGTCTGCCTAAAAACATAATTTTCTGATAAACTTAATGTCGGGCTCTTACGGTGTCCTCTACTGGCTTTCGGTTACTTATTTTCTAATTTTCGCGATTCGAACCTTCTAAAATTAAGTTTATACACTATCTCTAATATCCTAACATAAAATTTTATTTTTCAAGGTCATCTTGACACGTTTATGAATTTATTTGTTTTTGAGATATTACACGGTTGTCATTTTTATGAAACTTTTAGTTTTTAAATTATCTAGAACACTTTTTATATAGTTTTTAGTCAAGTTTTATTGGTTTTTCAATAAAAATGTTTTGGTTTTTATTTTGTTGCCAATTTCTTAAAAATGTCAATTTTTAACGTTTTCGTGTCGGTTTTCGCGACACGAACCGTGTTGGTTTAAGTTTTGCTATTCTTGACTTTTCTTATACTTTAACTTATGTTAAATATAAGAATATTATGACTTTAGGAGCTGTTTTAATTCAGTTCCAAAAACTCATGTCGGTTCACCTTAAAAGTCGAACTTTCCGATCGTTAAAGTCACCGACAAGCTATTTAAGTCACAATGTCAAAACCAAACCATTTGGTACAGCAAATATACATATAATAACAAGTAATATATCATCACATCCATGTTTGATCATCTAGCACCAAGTATGCACACAAAACAAATTTTTAACTACACATGCTCAAGCCTTAGCTTAAGTTTTCAACTATACAATTATACATGTTATTTCTACAATCTCTACAAGGTGTTTATGTACCAAAATTTCCAGATCTTATTAACCCATATTAACATCTTATTTCATCCCATTGTTATCTTTTAACAAACACATTCTTGATTTCTTTAACAACAAAGTTTCTATTACTAGTAAGTAGCAAATTTTAATAACCTTATTATCATACTAACAATCTTTACAATAGAGTTTACTAAAGTAATCCTAACCACAAGTCTTTAATCATCCACACAAGATTATGTTCACTTATCAAATCATTTTGCAAAACATCTTGTACAATTTACAAAGTTTCCTTTATTAGTAAGTTTAACACAAACTCTTATTTATCTAAGTTATCATGTTTCATGCATCCTAGTACTTCTAGTAGATTTTATTCCTTTTCATATGTCCCATTCAATCACTTAGTTTGTCATTTTCAATCCATATAAGACAAGTATGAGCTTTATGATCAAAATCAAAATTTTGTATTACTTGCATGTGTAAGTAACTTTCCAA
The DNA here is from genome assembly GCF_021521415.1 of Bidens hawaiensis. Classification (NCBI taxonomy): domain Eukaryota; kingdom Viridiplantae; phylum Streptophyta; class Magnoliopsida; order Asterales; family Asteraceae; genus Bidens; species Bidens hawaiensis. Next base: position 233,948 of record NW_027493636.1, read on the forward strand.
CAAAGTCAAATCCCTACATGTTTGTCAACCCTTTTCCAAGATCCTTTCAAAACCATTATTATTATTACTTACAACTTTTTCAAGTAATCAAGTATGTGGGTTTTCAAAATTATCATTATTTCTTTAACCATTTTACCATTTAACAAGCTTACAACTTCAATCCAATACCAAAATCAAAACCTATGGTTCTAATAGGTGTTTTTACCCATAATATATTTCCAATCTTTTGACCATTTACACATTTACTTCCATTATTAAAACAATACCTAAACCCATTTGTTAAACAAACTCAAGTAACATCAATATGGACAATCTATACAAGCTTAAATGCAACCATAACAAGTCCTATAATCAACAAAACCCATCTTACACACTCATATGCAAACTCACGGTCACATACATATATGCATATATCCATATTATACTTGCATGTACACAACCAAACATACTAAAATCAAGCCTTAAACATCAAATAACAACTAATATATACAAATCTTTGAAGTGGGTTACCTTGGGTTTCGGATTTGGTGCCTATGGAGGTGCTAATGTGACCTTGTCTTGGCTATAATCCTTCCTTTGTCTTCCTACATCTTGTTATTTGCTTAAACCTCCACCAAATACCTCCTAATCAGGTGTTGTGTGTGTAAAAATTTAAAAATGTGAGATGGTAAGGTGATGATGGGGTGGCCGGTTATAAGAAGAGAGAAAGAGAGGTATAGGGTTGTGAGTTGGATGGTATAGAGTGTGCATGTGTCCATATTTGAAGCTTCCAAGTAATCTAGGTAATCATTGGATACATACATGCAAGCTTTTCATTGGTGGGTTTGGGAGGTGGGTTGGGTTATGTGTATGTGGCGGCCGAGAGAGATGGGAGAGGGAGAGGGAGAGGGAGAGGGAGAGGGAGAGGTGGTTTTGAATAATGACATGTGATAATATCTAGGTGTTAGCGTTTAACGTATCTCGTAATTTATCTAGCCAAACGACTTCCGTTTCTAATAATTTTTATCAGACTTTGAGCGAAATTAGATTACAGTCAATGTCTGCCTAAAAACATAATTTTCTGATAAACTTAATGTCGGGCTCTTACGGTGTCCTCTACTGGCTTTCGGTTACTTATTTTCTAATTTTCGCGATTCGAACCTTCTAAAATTAAGTTTATACACTATCTCTAATATCCTAACATAAAATTTTATTTTTCAAGGTCATCTTGACACGTTTATGAATTTATTCGTTTTGAGATATTACCCGGTGTCAATCTGCACAGTGTCAGCTACACGACAAAATTGAACTTTTTCGGGTTCCATATTTTTTAAAATTCAACTAAAATCAAAACTTTGACTAAAAATATTATTCCTATGTATTTATTTTACTAATTAATACACGATTACGGTTAAGATAATTACCAGATTAGTCTAATTTTTGGCGGTTGTCACATTCACCCATCCTTTTAGAAATTTCGTCCTGAAATTTAGGATGTAGTGCTGGTTTCGGTTTCTTCTGGGAAGAGGTGAGGGTATTTCGTCTTCATTTGATCCTGATGTTCCCACGTGAACTCGGGACCAAGTCTTGAATTCCAGCGAACCTTGAAAAGCTTAATCCTGTTACGCCTTAGCTTCTGGATTTTCCTGTCCATGACTTCAACAGGTTCTTCTACAAATCGAAGCTTACCATCAACCCTTATGTCTTCAATAGGAATAATCAGCAATTCGTCAGAAAGACATTTCTTCAGATTGGATATGTGAAACACGTCGTGTATTCCACTGAGTTCTGAAGGTAGGTCGAGTCGATAGGCTACCGACCCTACTCGTTCGGTAATTTTGAACGGTCCAACGTAGCGTGGGCTAAGTTTTCCTCTTTTACCGAATCTGACTATGCCTTTCCAAGGTGATACCTTTAGTAACACTTGGTCTCCTACCTGGAATTCCAACGGTCTCCTGCGATTATCCGCATAACTTTTCTGTCTGTCGGCTGCGGATTTTAACCTATCCTTGATTTGAAAGACTCTGTCGGTGGTCTCTTGGACAATTTCAGGGCCTGTAAGTTGCTTTTCTCCAACTTCTGCCCAACAAAGAGGAGATCGACATTTTCTTCCGTACAAAGCTTCAAACGGTGCAGCCTTAATACTGGAGTGGTAGCTGTTATTATAGGAGAATTCAGCTAAATGCCAATAAGTATCCCAACTACTTCCGAAATCAATGATACAGGCTCGCAGCATGTCTTCCAATGTTTGGATAGTTCTCTCGCTTTGACCGTCTGTCTGGGGGTGATAGGCAGTGCTCATATCTAAGCGAGTTCCTAGGGATTCGTGAAGAGATTGCCAAAAACGAGAAACAAATCGACCATCTCTGTCAGAAATGATTGAGACTGGTATTCCATGTTAGGCTACGATCTCTTTCAGATACAGCTGAGTTAACTTCTCCATTCTGTCTTTTTCTCTAATGGGTATAAAATGAGCGGATTTAGTTAATCTATCCACAATTACCCAAATCGCATTATAACTTCGCGGTGTAACTGGCAGTTTGGTTATGAAGTCCATGGTAATATTATCCCATTTCCACTGAGGGATCTCTGGTTGTTGCAGTAGTCCAGGCGGTCTTCTATGTTCAGCTTTCACTTTGGAACATGTCAGGCACTTGCTGACATACACTGCTATGTCTCTTTTCAAGTTAGGCCACCAATAATGTTCTTGGAGATCTTTATACATCTTGGTTGATCCTGGGTGGATCGAATATCCAGACTTATGCGCTTCGTCTAGAACAAGATTACGCAGATTTCCATAGAGTGGTACCCAAACTCAATCATGTAGGTATAGTGTCCCATCAGACTTTGTGACAAATTCATTTTCAAGTCCTCGCAATTTCTCAAACCTTACATTTTGCGGTTTCAAAGCTTCACGCTGTGCATCACGAATTCGAGTAGTAAGACTTGTTGGAATCGTCAACCCTAATGTACGAACACGCAGAGGCTTTTCTCTTTCCTTTCGACTCAACGCATCAGCCACAACATTCGCTTTACCCTTGTGATAACGAATCTCACAGTCGTAATCATTGAGTAATTCTACCCATCGACGTTGCCTCATATTTAGCTCTTTCTGATCAAAGATATGCTGTAGACTCTTGTGATCAGTAAATATTGTACATTTGGTTCCATACAGATAATGCCTCCAAATCTTAAGAGCAAACACAACAGCTCCCAATTCCAAATCATGCGTCGCGTAGTTCTTTTCATGCACCTTGAGTTGTCTGGACGCGTAAGCTATCACCTTGTCTTGTTGCATAAGCACACAGCCAAGACCTAAGCGAGATGCATCACAATATACTACAAATCCCTTGGTACCTTCTGGTAAGGACAAGATTGGTGCACTACACAACTTTTGTTTAAGCAATTGGAAGGCTCCTTTTTGTTTTTCTGTCCACTCATATTTCTTGTCTTTTTGGGTTAATTGGGTTAAGGGTTGAGCTATAGAAGAAAAATTTTCAATGAATCTACGATAGTAGCCAGCTAATCCTAAAAATTGTCGCACTCCAGTGGGTGATCTTGGTGTCTCCCAATTCTTAATTGCTTCAATTTTTGTTGGATCAACTAGGATACCATTCTCATTGATTACATGCCCTAAAAAGTGGACTTCTCGAAGCCAGAAATCGCACTTGGAAAATTTGGCATATAACTTCTCTTCTTTTAGCAATTCTAGAATCAGTTTTAAGTGTTGTTCGTGTTCTTTCTTGGTTCGTGAGTAGATAAGTATGTCATCGATGAATACTATCACGAATTTATCCAAGTATGGCTTACAAACTCTGTTCATAAGATCCATGAACACAGCCGGTGCATTCGTTAGGCCAAAAGGCATGACCAGGAATTCATAATGGCCATAACGAGTTCTGAAAGCGGTTTTAGGAATATCCTTTTCTACAACACGTAACTGATGATACCCGGACCGCAAGTCGATTTTTGAGTAATAGCTTGATCCTTGCAACTGATCAAACAAATCATCATTTCTCGGTAGTGGGTACCGATTCTTAATAGTAAGTTTGTTCAGTTCTCTGTAATCGATACACATTCGAAAAGAACCGTCCTTCTTTTTCACAAATAAGACCGGAGCTCCCCAAGGTGAGAAACTTGGTCTTATGAATCCTTTGTCTAGTAATTCCTGGAGCTGATTAGATAACTCCTGCATTTCCGATGGTGCTAATCTGTACGGAGATCGAGCTATCGGAGCGGCATCTTGAACCAGATCGATTCTGAATTCGACTTGACGCTGAGGAGGTAATCCAGGCAAGTCTTCAGGGAAAACTTCTGGAAAATCCCGTACTGCAGGAATATCCTCTATCTTTCGCTCTTTAGCCTTTGTGTCGACTACATTGACAAGAAAAGCGGGACATCCTTTCCTTAACATTTTGCGAGTTTTTGTGATACTAGAGAGTTTTAACTCGGTTTTACTCTGGTCACCTCGAATGCTCAGAAATTGACCGGTTGGGGTTGGTAAACGAACTAGCTTTTCGGAGCATATGATTTCAGCACCATTTTTGGATAACCAATCCATTCCTACTACTATATCAAAATTGCCTAACTCTACGGGTAGAAGATCAATTGGAAACCTAAGGTTTTCTAACAGAATATTGCAGTTTCGGACAATTTTACTGGTTTCAATTAGCTTCCCGTTAGCTAATTCTATTGAGTAATTATTGTCTAGCTTGCTTGGTTCAATACCGAGAAGGGGTTCAAATTGGTCAGAAACAAAGCTTAAATCTGCTCCAGTATCAAATAGTACATAAGCATAATGATTATTAACGAGAAACGTACCGGTGACTACAGATGAGTCTTTCCGGGCCCTTTTCGCGTTCATCTCGAATGCCTTGCTCTTAGCATTTTGTACCTTGAGTTTGGGGCAATCATTTCTGAAATGTCCGATGACACCGCACTCGAAACATTCGAAAGTTCGGTTTCCTGAACCGGACGGAGAGTCCTTACTGAAACAGTACTGAGTCTGGTGTCCAAATCGATTACACTTCTGACATTTCCAACATTCCCCATTATGAATCTTTCCACACCTGTTACAAGTGGATCCTTGTCCTGATCCTCTTGCGTTTGCTGCAAACATTCTTCGTGCTCCTTGGTTTCGTTTGAACTGTCCTCCTGAGTTACCATTCCACTTTCGTTTGAGTTTTCCGGTTCTCTGATTATCGGTAACTGTTTTTCGTTCATGTTCGGCGGTAGTCGCTTTCTTACCAAAGTCTTTCAGAGTTCCCATACGAATTGCATTATCAGTTAAATATTTTGCCAGCTCTCGGGCTGACTGGATAGTGGTTGGTTTGGAGGAGGTAACCAATCCTTGGATCTCGGGAGCTAAGCCCCAAATGTACCTCTCGATTCTTGCATATTCAGGCGTAACCAGTCGGGGTACTAGCCGTGCCAAAGCGTTGAATCGGGAAGTATATCCTCCAATGTCAGCACCTCCCATCTTTAACTGCCAGAATTCGTATTCGATTTTCTGAAGTTCGTTTCGGGGACAGTACTCCTTTAACAACATTTCTTTTAGTTCTTCCCAGGTTAGACGGTAAGCGGTATCTTCTCCAAGATTTTGAATTATGGAGTTCCACCACTCGAGTGCCTCATCACGGAATGAGCACACTCCGTATTTTATCCGTTCGAGAGGAGTGCAATCACTGATTTTCATTACAGATTCCATTTTCTCGATCCACCGGATAATTTCCAAAGGTCCTTCGACACCGGTAAATTCTTTCGGTCCGCAACCTTGGAAAATTTTGTATGAGCACCCACGTACCGTGCTACCTGAGGGGTTTTGGTTTAGATTTTCGGTTCTAGGTGCTTCTCCATTCGAAGTATTAGTTGTTTTTAGGGGGTTTTGGCTTGCGTTGCGATTAGCCTCATGTTGCTCGAGTGTCGTATTTACATGTTGAGCGATTAGCTGAGCTAACTCGTCTTGAGAGGAAGGTAATCCGGTTGCTTGATTATTAGTGGATCGTCTTGTTTTTGGCGCCATGTTCTTTTTAGAAAAAATATAATTTTGGTTAGTTTTGGAAAAAGTGATATTTTTTTTAAGTTGTAAAGAATCAAATAGCATCATTAATAATACAAACATAAATATAATCATCAAAGAGTGGGATTTTATAATGTACCAAAATACCAAAATTAGGTGTACTTACCTACACCTTGGTTACCCACCATATTTCTAGTTCTAACTACACAAAAACAACATGTTCCAAAGTTAAGTTACATCACCACTACCATAACAAACATATTACCCAAAACACCCTACTAGGTCTAGTGAAGGCTCATCAAGTAGCCTACGCACGGCTCTATCATCTCATTCCTCATCTCGAGAACTCCTACCCTGGCGTCTGTCATCAGTCCCTGGTTCCTCAAGTTGTTCACAAACTGGTGCATCACATCACGGTTTTGGTCATCAAGACCTTGTTTATGCTCGATTGCAAGCACACGGTCCACCATGTTATGAACGATGTTCTCGTAAGCTGAGAACTTGGCAAGAAGAACCATAAGTAGCTCGTGATAAGAGGGTTCCTCGACCACAGGCTCCGGTGCGGGAGGCGGTGGTGAAGGGGATGGGATCACAGCTAATGGGAGTGCAATGACAGGGGCCGATGCATCACGGTTTGCCCTGGTCCTTTTTCGGGTGTACACCTTCAAGGGTGTAGCTCTCGAATTAGACCCGGCATCTCCTGATGCAACTACCGGACGCCACTCCACCGGTGATAGTGGAGTACCGCTGCTACTAGAGTCGGAGTCAGATACGATCGCCACAGAGTTCGTCATCTGAATAAACATATTAATTCAAGTTAGTAATAAACAATTATATATATATCTTTGTTACCTTTTCATTTCGAGAGGCGGGAAAGGAGCGCGTGTTTGAACATACCGTTATAGTTTAGAAAACTTTATATTTTCAAATTCTCTATAACTGTTGGCTCTGGTACCAACTTCTGTCACACCCCGAAAACCTTAACTTAACACAGCGGAAGTCTTAACTTTAATTCGTTCGGGTTATGACAGACGCCGATAGTCAACAATAATAAACATTTAATAATAAAAGCATCATCTTTTATTATAAGGAAACATTTTACAAAAATCAGAGTTTATTACACGTGCTGATGCACGGTTTACAACACATCACTTTTGTTCAAACACCCCACGCTCTCATTTCCATGCCACCTCGAAACCTTCACTTTCCTGCAAAGCATATTTAAATAATATTTGGGTCAACACGAATGTTGGTGAGTTATTCCTGAGAAGAAAAACTTATTATATAAATATAAACAATTTATATATAAACAACACATGAATATAATGGTGTACGGCCATTATACTCCCAATAAAACCGATCATACACGGTATAACACGATAACGAAACCCGCATTTTACTTTTAAGCACAAAAAGCGTTAGTTGTAAACTAGCTACGAATACAACGTGTGTATGACTACCAATTTGATAACTCGAAACATACCATACTCGAAATATTCCCACTTTTAACCCAACGCGAATGGAAGTGGGGGGCGTCACCCCGATAGATCTACCAACATTTCTGTGCCCTCAATTCGGTTAACAGTTATTTAACCAAATTGATTCATCCCACAATAACGACAATTTGTAGTATAATGCGTTTTCAAAACATACATGTATAAATACGAACATAGATATACAATATGCTTTTCGGAGGAAGAACTCACCTTTGATTTCGGTGTTCGAATAAACGCTCGTTCCTATATTAGTACACGTTCGTTAATCTTAAATTTGACTAAAATATACATATTCTTATTCTAAAAATTCCACACAAGCATATAACACATAAAGTTTACTACTTATAATCTTATAATTCTATACTTAAAAATATAAACAAGTAATAATCAACTAATAATTATTTTATTTAATAATTTAATTTAATTATTAAAATTTATAAAAATTATTACCTTTAGTTGTTGGAGTGTTTTGGAAAAATTTTGGCTCTATTATAATCGGTTTTGTCGGTTTTGCCGGTTTCGTTGATTTTGAGCTTAAAAACGAACCGGTTGTCATTTTTATGAAACTTTTAGTTTTTAAATTATCTAGAACACTTTTTATATAGTTTTTAGTCATGTTTTATTGGTTTTTCAATAAAAATGTTTTGGTTTTTATTTTGTTGCCAATTTCTTAAAAATGTCAATTTTTAACGTTTTCGTGTCGGTTTTCGCGACACGAACCGTGTTGGTTTAAGTTTTGCTATTCTTGACTTTTCTTATACTTTAACTTATGTTAAATATAAGAATATTATGACTTTAGGAGCTGTTTTAATTCAGTTCCAAAAACTCATGTCGGTTCACCTTAAAAGTCGAACTTTCCGATCGTTAAAGTCACCGACAAGCTATTTAAGTCACAATGTCAAAACCAAACCATTTGGTACAGCAAATATACATATAATAACAAGTAATATATCATCACATCCATGTTTGATCATCTAGCACCAAGTATGCACACAAAACAAATTTTTAACTACACATGCTCAAGCCTTAGCTTAAGTTTTCAACTATACAATTATACATGTTATTTCTACAATCTCTACAAGGTGTTTATGTACCAAAATTTCCAGATCTTATTAACCCATATTAACATCTTATTTCATCCCATTGTTATCCTTTAACAAACACATTCTTGATTTCTTTAACAACAAAGTTTCTATTACTAGTAAGTAGCAATTTTTAATAACCTTATTATCATACTAACAATCTTTACAATAGAGTTTACTAAAGTAATCCTAACCACAAGTCTTTAATCATCCACACAAGATTTTGTTCACTTATCAAATCATTTTGCAAAACATCCTGTACAATTTACAAAGTTTCCTTTATTAGTAAGTTTCACCAAACTCTTGTTTATCTAAGTTATCATGTTTCATGCATCCTAGTACTTCTAGTAGATTTTATTCCTTTCCATATGTCCCATTCAATCACTTAGTTTGTCATTTTCAATCCATATAAGACAAGTATGAGCTTTATGATCAAAATCAAAATTTTGTATTACTTGCATGTGTAAGTAACTTTCCAACAAAGTCAAATCCCTACATTTTTGTCAACCCTTTTCCAAGATCCTTTCAAAACCATTATTATTATTACTTACAACTTTTTCAAGTAATCAAGTATGTGGGTTTTCAAAATTATCATTCTTTCTTTAACCATTTTACCATTTAACAAGCTTACAACTTCAATCCAATACCAAAATCAAAACCTATGGTTCTAATGGGTGTTTTTACCCATAATCCATTTCCAATCTTTTGACCATTTACACATTTACTTCCATTATTAAAACAATACCTAAACCCATTTGTTAAACAAACTCAAGTAACATCAATATGGACAATCTATACAAGCTTAAATGCAACCATAACAAGTCCTATAATCAACAAAACCCATCTTACACATTCATATGCAAACTCATGGTCACATACATACATGCATATATCCATATTATACTTGCATGTACACAACCAAACATACTAAAATCAAGCCTTAAACATCAAATAACAACTAATATACACAAATCTTTGAAGTGGGTTACCTTGGGTTTCGGATTTGGTGCTTATGGAGGTGCTAATGTGACCTTGTGTTGGCTATAATCCTTCCTTTGTCTTCCTACTTCTTGTTATTTGCTTAAACCTCCACCAAATACCTCCTAATCAGGTGTTTTGTGTGTAAAAATTTGAAAATGTGAGATGGTAAGGTGATGATGGGGTGGCCGGTTATAAGAAGAGAGAAAGAGAGGTATAGGGTTGTGAGTTGGATGGTATAGAGTGTGCATGTGTCCATATTTGAAGCTTCCAAGTAATCTAGGTAATCATTGGATACATACATGCAAGCTTTTCATTGGTGGGTTTGGGAAGTGGGTTGGGTTATGTGTATGTGGCGGCTGAGAGAGATGGGAGAGGGAGAGGTGGTTTTGAATAATGACATGTGATAATATCTAGGTGTTAGCGTTTAACGTATCTCGTAATTTATCTAGCCAAACGACTTCCGTTTCTAATAATTTTTATCAGACTTTGAGCGAAATTAGATTACAGTCAATGTCTGCCTAAAAACATAATTTTCTGATAAACTTAATGTCGGGCTCTTACGGTGTCCTCTACTAGCTTTCGGTTACTTATTTTCTAATTTTCGCGATTCGAACCTTCTAAAATTAAGTTTATACACTATCTCTAATATCCTAACATAAAATTTTATTTTTCAAGGTCATCTTGACACGTTTATGAATTTATTCGTTTTGAGATATTACCAGGTGTCAATCTGCACAGTGTCAGCTACACGACAAAATTGAACTTTTTCGGGTTCCATATTTTTTTAAAATTCAACTAAAATCAAAACTTTGACTAAAATTATTATTCCTATGTTTTAATTTTACTAACTAATACACGATTACGGTTAAGATAATTACCAGATTAGTCTAATTTTTGGCGGTTGTCACAAAGAAGCACTCAACATCGTTCCTCTTTGAATAGGTACCAAACCTTTCTTAGAGTTTTCCATCTTGAACCTTTTCAAGATCTTGTCTATGTATGCACTTTGATTCAAACCTATCAACCGCCTTGATCTATCCCTATAGATCCTTATTCCCAGAATATAGGCGGCTTCACCAAGATCCTTAATGGAAAACAGCTTCCAAGCCAGGTTTTTACACCTTCCAAGGTTGGAATGTCATTTCCAAACAGTAATATGTCATCGACATATAATACCAGAAAGGTTATGATGCTCCCACTAGCTTTCTTATACACACAAGCTTCATCAGCGTTTTTGATGAATCCAAATTTCTTAACTTCATCATCAAAACGGTGATTCCAACTTCTGGATGCTTGTTTCAATCCATAGATAGATTTCTTCAACTTGCATACTTTGTTAGGATGTTGTGGATCGACAAAACCTTCAGGCTGAACCATATAAAAATCTTCATTAAGATGCCCATTTAGAAAAGCAGTTTTGACATCCATTTACCATATCTCATAGTCTTAATATGCGGCTATGGCAAACAATATCCTAATAGACTTTAGCATCGCCACGGGCGAGAAAGTTTCATCATAATCAACCCCTTGAGTTTGAGTGAAACCCTTTGCTACAAGTCTAGCTTTATAAGTATCCAAGTTTCCATGCATATCAGTTTTCTTCTTGAAAACCCACTTACTTCCAACGAGTTTGGATTTTAGAGGTGGAGCAACCAAGTCCCATACTTGATTGTCATGCATGGATTGCATCTCAACATTCATGGCTTCTAGCCATTTGTCACAATCAGATTGCGACATTGCATCTCGGTATGTGGTGGGTTCATCCGAATCTACCACGTAGCATCCATCCATGAAAAATCCATATCTCTCAGGTGGGGTGCTAACTCTACCAGATTTGCGAATGTTTTGTGTGTTTTGATCAACCATTTGATCATCCTCAACAACCTCTTGTTGATTGCTAGTGTCAACCAAACGTGTATCGGCTTGTAGTTCTCGATCCTCTTCGAGTTCTACAGTTCTATCAGTTCCTTACATAAGGAACCTTCTTTCCAAGAACTTAGCCTTTCGAGCTATAAAAACTTTATGCTCGCTTGGATTGTAGAAATAATATCCCATCGAATCCGTGGGATATCCTACAAATATACACTTAGTGGATCGACATTCAAGTTTGTCAGGGGTGTAGATCTTAACATAAGCCTCACAACCCCATACCTTTAAATATGAAAATTTTGGAGCATTTCCATGCCATATTTCAAAAGGTGTCCTATCCACTTTCTTGGTTGGTGCCATATTTAAAATACGGGCAGCGGAGATCACAGCGAAACCCCAAAATGATAGAGGTAATGAGCTTCTAGCCATCATGGATCGAACCATGTCCAATAAAGTTCGATTCCTCCTCTCGGACACACCATTATGTTGTGGTGTTCCAGGTGGAGTAAGTTGTGAGACAATCCCACAACTCCTAAGATGTTCTAGAAACGCATCATTGAGGTATTCACCTCCTCTATCAGAACGTAGTATTTTGATTGTTTTGTTGAGTTGATTTTGTACTTCATTTTGGAAGACTTTGAACATTTCAAAGGCCTCATTTTTGTGTCTTAACAAGAACACATACCCATAGCGACTATAATCATCGGTAAAGGTAATGAAGTATCTTTCACCATTTCTTGTCATTGTCCTAAAGGTCCACATACATCCGAATGTATGATACCTAATAAGTTTTTCGCCCTCTCATTTGTTCCATTAAAGGGCTCTTTGGTCATCTTTCCCAATAAACAAGATTCACATTCATCAAATGAATCAACATTTTATTTCAAAAGACCATTCTTTTGAAGTGTAAGAATACGATTCTTGTTTATGTGACCAAGACGACAATGCCAAAGAAAAGTATTACTCAAATCCATTTTGAGTCTTTTGGTGTTAGCTTGGTACAACAAGTTATCAATGTATGAGTCATCATGAATTAATTCATAAATGCCATTAAACGGCATCGCTTTAAAATAAAAGACATTATCCATGAAAACATAAATACCATTATCAACAAACTTAAAGTCATAACCAGATTGTCTTAATACAGAAACAGAGATAATATTCCTAGTCAAACTAGGGGAATATAAAATGTTTTTCAAAATAATTTCCAAACCATTTGGAAGTTTTAAAACATAATCTCCTTGGGCTTGGACGTCAACCTTTGCTTCATTGCCCATGAAAAGACTTATATCTCCTTTCTTCACTTCATTTCTTCTTTTGAACCCCTGCAATGAATTGCATATATGAGTTCCACAACCGGTATCCAATACCCATGTGTTAGAAGAAATAATATTAAGATCAATGTGAATCATGAAAGTTGTACCTGAGGTTTGCCCCGCATCCCTCTTAGCTTTCAATTCCTTGAGATAGGTCGGACAGTTTCTCATCCAATGACCTCTCTCACCACAACCAAAGCACGGATCCTCAGGGCTAAGCTTTAGCTTCTTTGGTTTTGGTTCCGCCTTTGCCTTTCCCTTGAACCCCTTCTTGACTCTCCCCTTGCCAACGGCAACCCTTGCCTTTGGTTCCGGGTGATGCCTTTTCTTTGAGCCACCCTCATTGATCGCAAGAACGGGTAAAACCTTTTTACCCATGCCGGCTTCGGCTGTCTTAAGCATTGCGTGAAGCTCACCAATGCTTTTGTCCCATCCATTCATGTTGTAGTTCATGACGAATGTCTCAAACCTTTTAGTTAAGCCATTTAGGATCAAATCCGTGGCTAACTCTTTTGAGACGGGACAGTTAAGCCGTTCAAGCCGATCAATGTGGCTCTTCATCTTAAGTACATAAGATGAAACAGATTGGGTTTCTTCCATATGACACGCATGAAGCGCTCGAACCATTTCGAATCGCTCAACCCGAGCTTGAGTAAGGAACATTTCCTTAAGCTGGCTAATCATGACATACGCCCCATGATTCTCGAAATCCTTTTGGATCTCGGGAATCATTGTTCCCAACATGAGGCAAGAAACTTGCACCGAATCCTCGTTGTATTTCAGCCAATCCGCATAGGCATCCAAGTTGTTGACATCGGGTTCATCGGGATAGGATCGTCTAAAATATAAGACTTCTTTTCTTGCTTGAGAACAATTCTCAAATTTCGATACCAATCCATGAAGTTGTTAAAGTTTAGATGATCCTTATCCAGAATGGATCTTAGTGATAGATTATGCACGTGTGGGATAATTGCGTTCGGTGCGTTGTTTGCGGCCATCTAAAAGAATTTTAACAAAGTTCAAATTAGTATTTTCGATATTAATAAAATTTTAATCTTTAATACCCTTTAATGTCTCCAAGACAATTATTGGTTAAAATCTAGAACCCAACGTTTCATTCAAATAGTAGTTAGGTGACATTTATCCTACTATTCGAATTAACAAGGTAGTCAACGTTTGACAATTGCAACCCTTTGCAACTTCTAGTTTTATGGGATCGGTTAAACATCATATGTTTAGTTGGTATGTTAAATCCCATCAACACCTTTGAACGTCATGTTAAGGTGATCCTATAGTAATGGTTTCAAATCAAGTCGTCCTACTTATACACACGTGTGAGTTTACTCATACAAGTGGTTAGGTGATCCTAATGCCAAAAGTACTTGTAAAATCACCTTAAGATCACAAGTTTTCTTAAAAGTGCTTAGGTGATCCTAACCCACTATCAAGTCTACAAGTGACTACGTGTCGTATAAAAGGATGGTGTTTAACTTGTTTTTAAAGGGGATTTTAGTTTTCTAAATTCTAGATTGGAAAACTATTTATTGTACCTTTCATTTGCATGCATTCAAATGTATGGTACTTAGTTGAAAAACCCATTTTCAAAATTCCTTTTAATAAAACCCATTTTATTATGAAATCATTAGCTATTAATAAAACCAATTTTATTACCTAATGATTTCTAAGGAACCAATTTTATGCTAGTTGATTTTAAGTTGTTAAGCAAACCATATTGCAAATAATAAGTAAATCAACCATGCAAGCATAAAATATACACAATCACAATTTCATAACCATAGCCTCCTAATGTTGACCACACATGTTGACCAACGACAAGTGTGTCAAAAAGTCTCTCCTAAGGGACCCAAAAGAACATGCACTTGTGTCGGTGAACTCCCACTTGATTCCGCATCCATATGCTCCAAGTGTTTACTCCCGGTGTTGTGGTCTTCATCATTTTATTTGGGCTTCCATCCATGCATCTTCTTTTATAAAATATATCCTAATACATTTTTCTAGTAAAAGAAATACATCTAATCTACTTATTATTACAAGCCATATGAATGAATAAATAGATTACAAACCCAAATAAATATTTCAACCAAATCGAATGAACAAACAACCAACACAATCATTCAACCAAACACAAGGCCATGGCTAGGTTATGAACATCTATTACACATCCAAATATGCAATAATACAAGACCAAAATGGTTCCCCTTTTTGCCTCAAAACTTTCGGCCAAGCTTAAGCAAACCGAAAGTTTCGGGTTTTGTCCAAACAAATTAAACAATCATCCAAATGACTTGTTTTTTCAAGATTACCACATGCATGTAAAGTATAACCTTAAAAAACCATGGGGTAACCAAAACCCCTAAAATTTTCGGCCAAATGGTGAAACCCACCATAAAACCGAAAAATTTTGGGTCTAATGAAGCATGCATTCGTATAAGCGGCTCTTGATGCCATTGTTGGGTTTTAACAAGATTATCAAAGTGATAAAATCCTTATTTTACCAAAAACGCAGCGGATATAAGTTTTAAATCTTGTTAGTTTTAGTGTATAGAACCAATTCAATACATGCAAAACCCAAACCCGGATCCAAATACGAATTACACATTATCAAACACATGCATGTCACTATAAGTTCATGCATGTTAAACTACCTTTCAAGTAACCAAAGAAGTGTGAAAAGGATGATGATTGAAAGGCAAGAACTTGAATATGGAAGCTCCTCAAGCTAGTATACCCCAAGCTCCAACAAGACACCACTTCTAGCTAGGATTTGAACACTTGATAACCCTTTCTTCCTTGGCCGAAAATCCAAGAGGAAAAGAGAAGAGAGAAACCTTTGTTACTTGTGTATAATTAATTATGTGTTATGAAAGAAGGAAAGAGAAAGACTTGGTTTTATTCAAAAGCATCTTTCTCTCAACCAATGATATCCATTGCATGTCTCCACTACCTCAACTTTAATAATAAAATATATCAAGTGTAAGAGATTCCTTTACATTATTAATATTATTAATTTTGTTTTATAACATAAATATATATCCATATATATATTTATAAGATATAACAAAACTTATTACATGTTGGGTGACATGCTTAGTAACCATTATTCACATATTGTTATTTAAACAACTTAATTAACAACATGTAATGTTCTCTCATAAAACATAAATCATCCATATGATTTGTTTATTACACAAGTACATTTTTATTTAGAAACCTTTTTCCAAATAACTCAAGTGTCAATCTTCATTTACTTATGATCATATCATACATAAACAAATATTCTCGGTGTTTGTCTAGCTTGTTATTGGATATGACCCGACTTGGATCAATACGTACTAGCCACATCAACTCTAATATGTGTCTTGGGAAGATCAATTCCAACATTTACCTATCTAATTACTCATTTATGGGGTGAGTTTTGTACTTTAGGTAAATGTTAGGTTGCACATGCATTAGCTTTGGTATATATATACACGAACATCTCTCTTTTAATTATGTATAATCTTTCATCATGGAAACTAATAGTGAAATTAAGATTCTTGGAACAGCCGGAAGTCCTTTTGTGAACCGAGTTCAATTCGTTCTCAATCTCAAGTCAACTGAGTACGAGTTCATAGATGAAAACCTCGCATGCAAAAGTGAGCTCCTTCTTAAATCGAACCATATTCATAAGAAAGTCCCAGTTCTTTTTCATGCAAATAAACAACCAATATCCGAATCACTTATCATAATAGAGTACCTTGATGAAATCTATTCGAATATCCACCCAATCCTCCCTTCGGATCCTTTAGATAGAGCGGATAGCCGGTTTTTGGCCAACTACATCGATACCAAGGTGTGTTAAGTGTGTGTTGATTCTTTATTTAAGAATTCGAATTTGTTGTTATATTATTAAAATAGTTAAAACATATGATTTAATTAGTTTTTCTTTGAAAATTGTAATCGACTGTGTACATTGGATACTATAAGTCTAATTGAAAAGAAACTAACATAATTATATTTCTTAGTTATGGTAGGATACAATAAACCTAACTAGTATAATCTTTCTAGCTGATACTTTACCCTTTTTCTTTGATGTCTTTTTGATATGATCTTCAGCAGCTTTGACGTGTTCTTAAGTAAATGATGGAACACCCTGATCAACCTTTGACCATGTATACAGATCAGGGTACTCCTCTGTCGTCACATCTTCGATTTCAATTTCCTTATCCTTATAAATAAACGATGTTTTCCCATGTGAAATACTCGTATCAAGTAGGACTTCCTCGTCATCAACTACCTCAACATCTTCCTCAGCCTCCAGTGCGTCCAACTCTTCATCATTTAAACCCAACAACAAAGATATTTGATCACGAGTCAAGGAATGATCAACGAACTCACCCTCCTCGATCTCATCCGCATTGGCAGTACTCATCACCACACCCTTTTCATAATCCATAAATAATATGGATTTAGCTTTAATCGACTCAATAGGCTTGACATTAGTAGTATATTGATAAACTACTATCTATCTATCATTGCCCTCACCACCACCACCACCACCACTAGTACCTATAACGAATGAGCCGTGAGCTTGTTTTGGCTCACTACCACCTGCACCAGCAGTATTAGGATCTTTATCAGTATCATCATTCTTCAGTTTCTTCAATGATTCGTCTTTACATGTCAACTGAAGAATGATATCCTCCTGTTCCTTTATTTTATCCCCTTGAGACCTAACAATCTCACGGAGTTCCTTTGTATCTTTCTAGAAGTAAGAGATACAGCTCATCTGTCTTCTTTGATTCATCAACCTCTGATTATGTTTTTGACAATTAGTTGCCATTTTATTCTCGTATAAGTGAATCAAGCTGAGAAGCATGTCCATCTACTAAGCGTGCGGTAAAACATGAAAGTTTCACGGAACAGGCTACACCAGGCATTGTGGATGAGTAACTCTCATAAATGATAAGGCAGAAGGTTGTGTCTGCATCATTGTAGTAGCAGGAGAAGTTATCGTTGACGTCATAAGAGGTGTAGGCATAAAAGATAGTATCGATTGAGGAATCGAGCCAAACCTCGGATCAGATGATGCAGTCGTCGTAAGAGTAATTTCGTGGTGATAATAGTA
Source organism: Bidens hawaiensis (assembly GCF_021521415.1). Taxonomy (NCBI): domain Eukaryota; kingdom Viridiplantae; phylum Streptophyta; class Magnoliopsida; order Asterales; family Asteraceae; genus Bidens; species Bidens hawaiensis. The sequence continues at coordinate 251,818 of NW_027493636.1, forward strand.
AGCGACACCACTGGCCTTTATTGCACAGACGACCTCGGCATTCATGGACCTATCTCCAATCCCGAACCATGAGTAATCCGACGCTTGGGAGATTGATCTTGAAGCTTTTCCTTGCCCTTACGTTTACGTTGAGCAGCTTATGAACTGGCTGCTTCAACTTCAGCTCGTCGTCTATCACCCCCATTTCCACCGTTTCCACCTTCATCATTACCACCATCGTTCCCACCTGATCCTTCTTCACATTAGGAATTTGAGTTTTCTTGGATCCAAAGATCATCAGAAGGACATACATAATCAGGATTAGCCAAATGACCAATTAGACGTTTGGTCCTTGGACGATCCTCAGGCGACTGTTGCCTGTAAGTCTTCATTCTCTTCATTGTATCAACTGTCATGTGATCCAACTTTAACAAATCATCCTTCAAAGTTTGATCTATTACAATATTAGGAATCAGAGCTTTTATAATCAGTTGTACAAATCGCGGATACATTAAGAACATGTTGCAGCGATTCTTAACCATAAAATCTTCTTCAAATGGTAGAAGATGAGTTTGAAGAAATTGAACGATTTGTTTAATATAAGCGTAACAAATGTGGATTGAAGCATTATACGACATTCATCATAACCACCTTTTCGTCCCCTAAGGCAATGAATCAAGACGTGTAGTAAGTACATGTATGGAGCACACAGGTGCGCCTTGTTATATTGGGAACGCTCAAGGTCTCAAGTATAAAACAACCTCTGACATGGTAGATCCATGTTATCAGCAAACCTCAGCACTCGACGTATCAAATCAGGTGTAATTGTGATAGTCGTCTTGTTGATCTCGGCAACGATGTGGTTCTCGGACTCCACATACTTTGTTGAATCCCAGAAATGACTGATTACGCTAAAATGTATAGGAACATGAGAAGCTATAGCGTAATAGATATGGGATCGGCGTAAAATGCGATAATATCTCCAAAGACATCCTGATCCACAAAGTTCTCCTGTACGAATGCACAAATATTGTGCTTCGTATCAAATGGTAACAGAAGAGCTGCTTGAACTTGTTGTTGTGCTGGAGGCTGTTCCTGTATCAGGTTATGGATCAACTACTGGTACATCTTGGATTATTTCGTCAACCATTGTTGTAGTAAAAAAAACCCGAGCATTAGTAACATGTAACATAATTTTAACTTAAATTAAATTTCAATTTATACTTAAAAAATTGAATTCTGTTTTAAAATTACAAGTATCATTCAATAATTCATTCATTATGACAAATGATACCATTCGTTATAACGAATGGCATGATTGATTGTCATCATATTACCGAATGAGTGAATGACGAATGTATATGAGCGAATGAGTCCATTCGTCAATTATATGAAGCGAATGAAGGTTCATTTGCTACATAATGATACAAATGAGGTTTATTCGTTTCCTTCAAACATGAATGACCAGCTATTCGTTGTCCATAACGAATAGGTACCCAATAATTATCCAAATTTGACCTAATTTGTCAAAGTTAAATTAATTAGAACACAGACAGTCAATCATGCATCCAAATTTCCATTAATCCATGAAAAATGATGAATCGATGAAAAAACATGTATCATTAGACTCGTATCTACAATGTTACGTAACCCCATCAAGAATTAATCCATAAAACGAGTTTTACAGATGCATTTAAGTGAAATATATAACCGGCTAATAATTTAAACAATTAACCTAGCAAACATCTATTAAATTTGACGAAAATCATCGCGCAAGCATCGTCTATACCTTACACATCTATTAAATTAATGAAACTTGATTTAGTGAAGGTCGAAAAAAGTTGAAAATTTTGGCAGGGTTTTACTTGTATATGTGATAAACAAGGTGAACGAATGAGTCGATTCGTTCACCCCCTGTTCATTATAAAGAACAATATTGCACACAAACCAAGACATACGAATGAACCCATTCGTTAATTCAAACTTAACGAATGGTTCGAAATCGTTGACTCATTCGTTAAAAAAGGTAACGAATTAATCATAAGTTAAATTTCATAACGAATAAACCAAGATTCATTCTTCATTTGTTATCATTACTAAAGACAAATGAGGTCATATGATATCAGTGTAGCGGAAGAAAATGATGAAAATGAATAAGCTTGTTCGTTATACAATTAAAAGATGAATGACCTTCATTTGTTATCAATACAAATAACGAATGGACACTATTCGATATGAATACTCATAGTGAATAGGAATTGAAACACTAAAAAAATGAAAACTTTCTTTATCAAATTTTAAGAATTAAATAATGCGTCGAAAACCTGTGTCCCGATAAACTTTACCTTACCAATCGGAGTAAGATGCAATACCTTAACATGCTTTGCGTTCAAAGCACATAAGTTAATTTAAAGCCGATTAACTTAAAACAATTAAATAAAAGAATTAAATAAAAACGTGGGAAAATCTTTTTGGTATTTTTTTTAATTTGTACCATTTAGCTCGAAAATCGAAAATCGAAAATAAAGCAGAATATAAACTAAAAGAAAAATATTTTGGATTCTTATATTTTTGATTTAAAACAAATAAAACAAGGACAAATAAGAAAACTAGTCTAAGAAAACAATACATATTATTTTGGTTAAGCAGAGAATCATATTGACCAAATCGTCCTTCCATCTCAGTTTTATTTTTTGGCGTTATTATGACTGGTGTTAAGTTGGTCAATAAAATTCTCGTCCACTTAAATCTTATAACAAACCTTCGAGTATTTTTGTGTTATGATTTAATTTTCAATCAAGGCGCGAAATATCAGAAACTATCAGCCCATAATCTTGGTTTAGGCCTAGTTTGACTTTTAACATGTCACCCCAACTTGACTTAAACCATTATGCTGCTAATCAAAATATAGATTTTATAGATTTAGAAGTAATCAAAGCTCATAATCCCCACTACAAGGTATGCCCCTGTTATCAAGCAATACACCAAGCTTCCTTTACTGTGAGTGAGTATGCACGAGTTCATATATAGGCTTACAGAAATTGTATCCCCTGGAGTCCATTTCTTACTGGTATTAAGACGCACACAAGGGAGGAACAATGTATGACTAACAGCGGATCTTGATCAAGTCAATAATGAATTTGTACGATGTACCGCAGTGATCAAGTTTAATTACTTTGGGTTTGCTCTAAAAGCATTTGAAATATTCATGTTTATGAATACCCAGATAATAAGCCGCATAAAGACTCATAGTCTCCAAAAACCGGATGCATCCCGTCAATACAGGATTTGAGGCCATACACTGTGAAGCGTTAACCATAAACTAGATGCGTTTTATTTAGAATTTTTGTTTTTGGTGTTCAAACAGACATAAGGCTTGAATATGACACGCTATTACATTTCTACCTTTATTACCGAAACTTTTGGAAGAGACCAACACCACTTTCAATCTGGAAGTTCTTTATGTTTATATCACATATTTTACCTTAACAGTTTGTTTAAAACTTATCAATGCACCAATGCAATTAAGCACTCAGTCTTTTAAGCTTATTTCTTTCTGGATATGGGACTAGATGATCAATGTACATCATTTTCTCTTTCTGCTTCAAAACTCATTTTTGAGGAGCAATTTTTTAATGTTTTTGTGTTTTTGTAATATTTTCATGTTGTTGGTTTTTCTCTATACAAACAAAAAATCACAATATTTTTGTATCTTTCCCATTTTTTACCCCAAAAACCAAAATATTAAAATAACCAAAACAAAATAAACTTTACAAACAGAAAATGATTATCTGAGATTAAGGATATCAGCAAAAGTTTTTAATCCGTTTAAACCAAGCAATAAAGTTAATGCGAGTTTTCTTAAAAGCTTTGGTAAACAGATCAGCCTTTTGAAAATCCGTGTGCACTTTCTCTAGGTCAATTAATTTCATTTCAAAACAATCACGGATAAAATGATATTGAATTTCTATATGCTTCTTCTTAGAGTGTTGAACTGGGTTCTTCGTGATACTTATAGCAGCTGAGTTATCAATAAATATTGGAGTAGTAAGAAATTTTAAACCGTAATCCCGCAAGTGTTGCTGGATCCAAAGAACCTGTGAACAGCAACTCGAGGTTGCCACATATTCTGCTTCGGTGGTTGAAGTGGAGACCGTTGTTTGCTTCTTACACTACCAGGAAACAAGTTGGCTTTCTAGAAATTGACAACCCGCTGTAGTTGACTTGAAATTAGTCTTGCATCCTCCATAGTCCGAATGGAAAACGCAGTGAGATCAAAGCTATCATCTTTGGAATCCGGTGTCAGGATTACCCCTCATATAGTGAAGTATACATTTAATCACCGCCAGATGAGTCACTCGGGGACTCGATAGATGCCTGGCACATAAACAAACATCAAACATGATATCAGGACGAGAAGTAGTTAGATACATCAAAGAAACTATCATTACTCGGTACAGGGTTGGATCTACAGTATCCTACAATTCATCCAGTAACAAATTGTGACCCACGGGAAGAGGCGTCGAAAGGATTTTTCTGGCAGTTATCTTGAATCAGCTCAAGAAATCGTTCACATATTTCGTCTGATGAATAAAAATTCCAGTATCAGACTGATGAACCTGCGAACCTAAGAAGAAATTCATCCCCTCCATCGAGCTCATTTCGAATTTCGTCTGCATAGACTTTTCAATTTCGTCTGCATAGACTTCATGGTAGTCCACAGTCCCTCGTTTGAAGCCACTATCAGTCAGATGGTCAGCAAGAGTGCCGTACCAAGCTCTCGGGGCATGGGGTAGACCATAAAGTGCCTTGTTTAATCGGTAAACACGATCAGCATAGTTCGGATCTTAAAAAACAGGAGGTTGTTTCACAAACACCTCTTCATGAAGTTCCGCGATGAGAAACACACTCTTGACGTCCATTTGATAAACCTTAATATTCTTGAAAGCTGCATAGGCCAAAAATATTTGTATAGTCTCCAATCGTGCAACTGGAGCATATACTTCTGTGTAGTCTATGCCTTCTTGATGATGAAATCCTTGCACAACCAAACGTGCTTTACTTCTGACGATGACCCCACTATCATCCTTCTTACATTTAAAGACCCATTTGGTCGGAATTGGTTTCTTAACTCTATCAGGCTTGTCAATGAGATCCCCAAACACCCAGTCGATCAAACTATTGTAGTTCCTCTTTAATTTCTTCTACCCACGAAGAGTATTGAAGCGCCATACGAACACTTATCGGTTCTATTTTGAGACATAAATGTGTATTTAGCGAGATTAATGATTCCTAAAGAATGCATACCGGCATATGCACACAATACATTAACGTCACTCAAATTAGAAATCTGATGACATGTTTGCACACCAACATCAAGATTACCAACGATGTTGTCCTGAGGATGATACTTTTGAATCCGAAGTGTTGGATTCTCAGGCACAGCAACACTATCATTTAGATTAGTAAGATTCTCTTAAGCATCATGAGACGATTCACCAATCTCATGAGTTTTAAGAAATGGAACTGAAGAGGAATCAACAAAATAACTATCATCCGATGAAATAGAAATAACATCAGACGTATCAGGAAGATCATCTTGTGTAACATTATCATAATTAGAAGTTGAAGACCTTGGTGTGAAAAACAATTGATCTTATAAATAAGCACGCACCAAGTCTTCATTAGGTTGATCAATTATGGGAGTAAATGAATTAAATAGACTCTCATAGTTAAACATCCAATCAGGACCCTTGCCAGCAGGAGGAGTTGTGTATCGTTGACAATCAACATGGTACCATTCTTCAACACAACCTAAAGTGAAGTTGAAAACTCGTTTCTTAGGCGATGCATAGCCCAAGAAATAACCTTCAACAGCTTTTTCTTCGAATTTTCTTGCATCTCTTTTCAACATGGTGCAAGGACACCTGAAAGGTTCCAAAAACTTTAAATTAAGTTTCCAATTGTTTAGAAGCTCATAACTTGTCTTTTTCAACTTCTTCACACTCAGAACACGATTAAGCGTGTAGGAAGCAGTGTTCACCGCCTTATTCCAAAATTGGACTGGAAGCTTTGAATCTGCTAACATTGTTCTTGCAGCTTCAATCTGTGTTCAGTTCTTCCGCTCAGCAACACCATTCTGTTGAGGTACATATGGAGCACTATATTCTCGATGGATTCGTTTTTGAATACAAAAGAAGTCCAACATAGTATTCTTGAAATCCGTACCATTATCACTCCAAATACGTCTCACCTTGTGTTTGTACAGTGATTCGATCTTCGTGATTAAAATTTTTAACAAGAATAGGTATCTAATCTTTAGAACCCATAAATAACACCCATGAGTATCTTGAATAATCATCAGTGACAACTAGAAAATACCAATCTCCAGTAATAATTGCATGATTCACAGGACCAAACAAATCCATATGAAGTCGTTCCAACGGAGTATCAATGGAATTAACTACCTCAGACGGGTGTGACTTCTTCTTCTGTTTGCCCTTTTTGCATGCAACATAGTGATCACTCAGCTTGAAGTGTTTCAGGAAAACCCCATCCACCAAATTACTTGCCATCAAATAGTTCATCTTTTTGAAATGAATGTGACCCATACGCCTATGCCACAGAATCGAGTCCTTCTCAATTGCTTTTGAGACAAAACACATTTTAACAGAAGTAGATACCTTAGTACTCATATTCAGTACATAAATATCATTTGACCGAGGAGACCGCATACTAACCATGTCTTCTGGAATGATATATCCTGGTTTGAGTATTATGCACTCGTTATCAGTAAATATAGTGGTATACCTCTTATCACAAATTTGATACACGCTCAACAGATTGTGATCTACTTTATCACAATAATTAACTTTCTCAAATGTAATATGACCATTTGACACATCTCCTTCTTTTGTTATCATTCCCCCAGAATTACCCGCGAAAGCTACATAACCCGCTTGAATATTCTTGACATTGGTTAGTAGGTTGATGTTGCCGGTAATATGACGAGAGCATCCAATATCCATAATCCAGTTTTCACCAGATATAGTCTTGGATAAACTCTGCACATAGAGGTAAAATGATTAGTTCAAAAAGGCAGCCCATGCCTCAGCATTGGGCGCCTCTTTAATTTCACTTGAAGAGTTAATTTCGACTGAATTCAAATGTGGTTTAGCTTCTTATGAATAAGTCACAGGCCTTTTTGACTCTCGTCTCAAGTATGCGGCTTGAACTATATTTTTGTTCACATTTTAACAAATTGGTTCCGTAGGAACAAATTTGGGTTTTAGATTAACATTTCTTTCATCAACATGAATCACTTTGTGTGAATTCACATTTGAAAACATGATGTGAGTCTAATCATCACATGAAATAGGATTTTTCAGAATTTCTTTAACCAAAGGAACTGGTTTAGCTTGTTCCTTGACAAAAAGATGAAGATTCTGTGATTTCTTCATTCCACAGTTTCTTGCAACGTGACCACGTTCTCCACATAAAAGCATGTTCTCATATCAACAAACGTACGTTGTGGTTTAACAAAAAATGGTGTAACAGAAGGTTGATGAGAAACTCCAGAAATATGCACTTTGTTCAAGTCATCAAACGTAACAGATTTATTTTTCATATAAAAATCAAGGGTTGAACAATTAGAAAAACTTTGTAAAGTGCTAGTTCCAGTTGAATTAACAATTTGAACTTTTTTAACATATTTTAAAAATTGTTTGGCTTTAACCAAGGGATCTGTTGTATTTGATACTTTAGATTTAGCAAATGCATGCTCAAGATCTTGTATCTTTGAAGTTTCATTGTTAAACACACTTTCAACCAACTCAGGCTTGATCAAACTAAGCGGAATGTCATTATCAGTGAACACTTTGCTAAGACCCTTTAACTTAAACACTTGTCCAGTGTTTTCATTAGAAGAGGCTGGATTGATGAAACACATCAAATCTGCATCAGAAATTTTTGGTTTTACTGATTTCTTAGCCTTAACCTTAGATATCTTAGTCACTTGTATTTTAGATGTACTTGAACCACGCACAAGTTTCTCAAATTCATGAGGTTCACATAAAATGTGATTCGAACATGGAATATTCGACTCCTTGTGTACATTTTCTGGTTCAACTACATTCTCAATAATGACTTTCTCAACAAAGACTTTGTTACTTTGAATATGTGGTTTGTGAGTTGAAGATTTAACAGAAAATTTTTCTTTGTCATTTTGTTTTGGTTTCTCTATATGAACGACTGGTTCCATTACAACTTCTTTCTTTCCCGCAAATGGATTTTGGGAATAGTCATCATAGAATGGTGGAGGAATCTCAACAAATCCTAAACCATTTTTAGAACCCTTTTGTTTGCCAGATACTTCAATAATTTCATTCAACAAAAAGGATGAATTTCTAAACTTGTCTAATTTGCTTTTCAACTCTAGAACCTCATGTTCAAGCTCGGTTATTTTAGATCTTTGTTTGAGAATTTCTTAACAATGTTTTTCATTAATGGTCATTTTTACTGAAAGTTCTGCTTTCAGATCATGATTACTTACAGAAAATCCCTCAATCTTATCCTTAGATTTCTTTTGTGATTCTACTAATTGTCAATATGTATCATTGATTGAAGCAAGTTCTTTAAGTAGTGATTCATATTGAGCATTAAGTAAATCAATTTTTGACTTAAATCCTTCACAATTAGAACAAGACACATTTTCTGATAATTTAACAGAAGTAGATGAAGAACTGATCTCGTCAATATTTTCCGTGCAAGCAAAGGTAGTCATGTTGCAAGAAACATCTGAATCTGATTCAGTTTCAACTTCACTTTCAAAAGTCAATCCCACTCCACTTGCATCTTGAAAATTTACCACTTGATCAAACATTACAAGATTGGCTTGATTGTTATTTCCCAACAACCGTTGATTCCAATGAAATCCTTCAACTGTGAGTAAACTTGTGATGCCATAGCCTTTGAAGAATCTCCCCAGACGGTTTATCTTTCACCTCAGTAAAAGTCTTTCCTGAACTTCTATCTTGAGAACGAGGTCCGTTGTATTCTTTCTTCGACTTATCACATTCCTTGGAAAAATACCCAAACTCTTGGCAGTTATAAAATTTGACCTTCAATTTATCAAAACCAACCCATATGTTCAATGATGGTAAATCTTTACCAATTCGTTGTATAGATTTCTTCACTTTTTGTACAATCATAGTGATGCTCCATTTGAGATCCATTAACTCAAGATCATCAGGATCAATCTGATCATAATCTTCATCAGTCAATTCGCGTGTAGCAATGTACTACCACCAAGTTTTCATAAGATATCATGAATGCACAAAGAAAAGAAAAATTCTGTTCAGCTTCTTTAATGTATACATTTGGTGGAGCAGTGAAGACATTAGCAGTTGATCCACTAGAATTGTCAGTAGAACCATATGCCATGAAACATACATTTGGATCACTATTGGAAGATGATCCTTCTTGTGAAGTTTGAGTTAAGAAATGCATTAATTAGAGCAGCAGAACTACTCAAAGATAAAGAACCACCATAGAGTGTTGGATCTTGATTATCATTTGATGATTTTTGACACCTCAAATCATACTCTCTTTCCTCAATTTTTGCATAAATTCCATTGCAGTGAGATCTTCATTATTGAAGAAATTATTTTCTTTTAAAACGAGCAAGAATGTTGAATAAGAACTCGGTAGAGCATTCTTGACAGTATCAATCTTATCATCCTCACTAGGTTCCATTGTCAGTTTATTCATCTCAGCAATGAGATGATTGGACCTTGTAAGCATCTCCTCAACAGTCTCTCCTTTTAATAGATTAAATTTACTAAATTGAAACTTCAGCATAACCTTCTTACTTTCCTCGGTATTTCCAATAATTCTCATTTTAATATGCTGAAACAAAGAGGCATAAATTTAATACTTCCCACTTGATGGAAAATATTGTCGAGCAATGCCATTGTCAACGTGGAATATGTCTTTGTTTCAATCTCTAAAGCTTTCTTTCTTCTTAAGAATATTAAGAAAAGGCCTTTGAACTAAACCCAGTGGTTTCACTACCAATCATAGGTACCGTATAAACATCATCAAGACATCTTGAACAGTCTGGGTGTACAGACCCTAGATGTGCTCTGAGTCGTGGTTCACATTTTGCAAATCACTAAATTTCATTAAACGAGGACATTTTGAGTGAGATCCGATCTCAACATCGAGATGTAACATTTTTTGCATCAGCACGTTTTGAGATGCCAGTGCGTAGAAACCAGCCATCTTAAAAAGATTTAAAATTCGATAATTAAAGGTTTAAACTGTAAATACTGGTAACGATTTGATAGAATGAATGGTTATATTAACGAATGGATGAAAATGGTAATGAATGGTGAACAGTGGAAAATGGATTATGTTAACGAATGGGAGTATGAATCTTGTGATGAATGAAATGACAAATAATTCTCAGCCTTCATGAATGATAATAACGATTAGTTATCACGAATAAAGATTCAGATATGACGAATCAACACCCGAATAGCTTAACGATTGGATGACGAATTTGGTAGCGAATGTGAGAGTAACGAATGGGTGAATGAATGAATGAATGATCAATGATGAATGACTATTTATCATGAATGAATAATAACGAATCATCTACAGTAGCAAATAAGGTTGTTAAGTTGTTGTAACAAACTTGACACGTGACAATAATTAGTTAAGCTCAGATAACGAATGAAAATTATATGCATAGCGAATGAGTAAAATCATCATAACAAATGAATGTGTATCTTCAAATCTTCAAACATTCAAAGTTTAATTTCCAGATCTGGAAATGTTTCTAGATACAAACCTTTTCCAAAGAAATAACAAATTAATGGATTAAATAGTCAAAACTTAACCAAATCACAAATATAACCACTCAAAATACTCGTATCAACCTCACGAACAACCCCGAAACAATCCGAACCATTATAATCAATCCAAACTCAGTCTAAAAACCAAAAACAACACAAACAGAATCTTTTGTTCCCATAACACCCAAATTCAATCTAGTTCCATCCCAAATCACCTTAATAATGCAATTCAATAACCACAAATATCACACTACCAAATCCGAATCGAATTCCAGACAATTCATCATCCAATTAACATCTCATCATGTTAAATCAATGAAAATCAATAAACACAACCTCGGATCTATAATTAACACTCAAAAAGTAGCTTATCCAATCAATTCATGATAAATTACCTTAACACATACATAATCTAACCTTGGAATAGCTCTGATACCACTTGAGAGAGCTTGATCTACAATTGATTGATCAATTCATATCAATTAACTAACGGATCTAGTTAACTGATATGTGTATGTGATTGATACGTTAATGAATGAAGTGTGTGACTGAGTAAACGGATAGAGTAACGGCTTAGAGAGAGAATACTTAAACAACACTTAACTTATGCAGACTAGATCAGCCTATATACAAAAGACGAATGCCATTCGTTACACATTCCATAACGAATGGCCTTCAATCGTCTTCATTACATTAAATAACAAAATGGTATAGCAAATGACTCATTCGCTATACCCAATTCGTCAACATTCCATGACGAATGGATACATATCAATAACTATTAATGTCCAGTCGTTAAACATCCTTAACGAATGGACACGGATAACAAAATAACTCTCATTCATTAAACATTCTTAACGAATGACTACATAAAACTTAAAGAAAGGGCTTGTAATTACTAAAATACCCTTACAATAAAATAATACTAAATTACAAACGATTACAAAGACTCGAGAGGACCAAAACTGTGCACTAACACTTCTCGCCACAAGAAGTCGTCAAAAGAGTTGAGACGTCGAAAGTGTCTCGAGTCCGTTTTGGTTAAAGAGGAAAGTTATCACAAAGGATTGGTGATTAAGTCCTTATCAAAGTATCTACTTGGAAAGGAGTTGTTTTTTTTTTGTAAAAGAGGAAAGTTATCACATTGATTCGTTGGTCCATTCAAGATAAGCGATAGAGTTTGTAAAGTTGCTTACAAACTCAATGTACCAAATGAGCTCTCTAATGTTCACCCGACTTTTCATGTATCGAATCTAAAGAAGTGTCTTGTCTAGGGTAATCTCCATATACCTTTCAAGGAAGTTCATATCAATGAGACCTGCACGTTGTTGAAAAGCCGGTGGAGATTGTGGATCACATGGCTAAGGAAATAAAGCGTAGACGAATTCCATTACTCAAAGTTAGTTGGGAATCTAAACATGGTGCTGAAGTTATTTGGGAACAAGAAGATCAAATCAAGAACAAGTACCCCCCCCCCCACATCTCTTTATTGCACTTTCATCTTAATTTCGGGACGTAATTTCCAAAAGTTGAGAATATTGTAACATCCATTGTTTTTATGTTTCATTGTACACAACTCGTACTATAATTCAGTTATTGTTCTCATTAATCAAAGCTTATGTGCTTCTTGTATCATGTGTTGGTTTTGGTTACAATTCGTTTAAGTATTTTCAAAATCAAGTTATAACAAGTTATGGCCATTTATCAAACTTTAGGGGCTAGATACAAGTGTTGTTCTTCAAGTGTTCTTCAAGTTGACCTTCAAAGTCAAACGAGTCTAGATCTTAGTTCACCCATATTTTCTTTTAATTAACGAGTAAGTTTTTATGATTTGTTATAAACCCTTGAATGAAAGTCCTCAATCAATTTCAAAGGAATTGAGGGATTTCATGTTCAATTTTATCAATCTTAATCTAGGATTTATGTTAGAAACTAAATTGGGGGTTTTCAATTTCATTAAAAATTAACCCAAATTAACTTCTGACTTTTTCAATAACTTATGTTTATGATTAAGTTTTGAACGTTTTGGACCTGAAGTTGATCTCATAACGACATTCGGAATGACTACGAACCAAACACTCATTTAAAGTTCGTTTTCTTTACGTTTAAGTGTAAACTCAAACTTTATAATAAATTTTGGTTCATTTTGGTTTTATTTTAACTTTGGAATATTTATCTAATTTTTAGGAAATCATAAAGTTCGGTTTGGTTAGCTTGCTTAAGTCGGTTTCTTATATGTTCTTATTTCCTTTCACCCACCAATTTGTAAGATGAGTAGATCACATCCCCTCTTAAATTATTTATGTTTTGGGGACTACATGTATTCGATAAACCCAATATTATTGTTTTCACAACCTCAAATAAAATTCTATTACATGTGATTTACGTGTATTACTCAATTATTTGTTAAAGTGCTTAAATGTTTAATGTTTTATTGTTGGGGCCTCATCCTCATCCTCATTAGTAAGATCTTACGTCATCCTAGTAGCTTGACCTAGTGTCATGATGAACCGATTATTATTTATTGTTGCAATTTAATTGTTGTATACGTTTCCGCATAAGAATTGATTTTTATTATTATATATATTAAATTGTGTTTTGCTCACCAACCTTGTTTTTATAAAATTATGTTCATACATATTGTAGGTTATCATCTTGGATAGTTAAAGATAAGCAAGTAGTTGGATACCTTTAGGTTATCAAGAAAACAAACAATATTTATTTTGAATTTGTTTTATTTGGATAATGTTTTGCTATGAATTTGTGTGATGTACTTTGTATATTTAAATTTGAATAATTAGATATTGTCACGTTAATTTTGATAGTGTCTTGCGAGCTAATGTGTGATCAGTTGCGACCCAGCATTCCGCCATAGGTTGCGGTGTGACAAAATGTACCGGTAATAGAATTGGGATCCTAACGTGCATCTTATGCACCGATTGTGAAAGCCTTTCCACAAACGGCTTGGTTGTTGTTTGGAGCCAATTAGGGACATTTGTTTTGCAAGTGGTCCAAACCATTGCATTAAAAGCAAACATGAGTATTGTTATTGTTTGTTGGAGCGGGGTTGGCCACCATGTCTTGATTAACGGCAGCATGGGCTGTTCGGAATCGATGGGATAGATGCCTAAATCGACCACAATTGGTACACTTTTGGCATTGGGAACTTGATGGGTGATGAAATTTTACAGGTGGAGCATAGGGGGTGAGGTGCAGAGTACCTTTCCCTAGTTGCGGCTTGATTAGCAGGAGCCACAGCTTGGACGGGCATAGTTTGTGGTGGTGACCGCAACATTATTGGTGATTTTTGTTTTCTTGTTTGGTTGGTAGCTAGTCCTCTCTCTCTCTCTCTCTCTCTCTATTTCTCTCTCTCTATTTCTCTCTCTTAGTTTTCCTGAATCCTTCACCACAATTCCAGTTATACCTTGTTCATCAATTAAGGTATTGGCTAGGTGTATGGAGTCTTGAAGGATTCTGGAATCAACGGTCAAGATCATGCTCCTCATTGAAGAAGGTAAGCCATTTATGTAGCGATCAATGGCTTTTTCCTTAGGAGTGATTAGGTGGGGTCTAACTGGGATAATTGTTGGAAACGATTAGTGTAGCCAAGGTGAACGGCTCCTTTCATAGTATGACCCCAAAGCTCAACCTCCATCTTTCGAAGTTCTCTCTTCTGACAATATTCCTAGTTAGCAGTTTCTTGAATTCGGCCAAGGTAGAGCCAAGACTGGCTCACGACCCCAATTCCTAATTTGGAAATTCCACCAAGTCAAGGCCCCTAGTTTGAGGGTGCTAGCAGCATACTTGATCCTTTGATTCTCCGGGAAATTTCACATATTTAAGGTGACTTCTGTGCTCTCGGACCATTGCAAAAACCCTGTGGCACCTTCTGAGTTGGTGAACATGATAGGTTTCGAAGCAATAAGGTTTCGGTAGGATTGATCATAGATTTTTCCATTATTGTTGTCGTTGTCGTTGAGTTGATTGATGATAGAGGGAAGAAGAGTAGCCATTTGAGCAAGGATTGTTTCTAGCAAGGAATCATTGTCGTTGTGATTGGAGGCATCACGACGAGAAAGCATCCTAAGAAATCATCAAACAAAGGTGGATAAGTAAAGGAGTAAGGAATAATAAAGCAATGTTTTGTTAAAAAGGAAAGATATTTCAAACTAGAAATGTCATGGCATCAAAATTTGAATACAAGATAAAACTAGAAAGCAAAAAAGATAGATCAAGATTCCAAGCCCAAATACTTCAATAATCTTCAAGTTAGTTGCAAGGGCCCAACCCTATTTTCTAGTGGCATCATCCTCGAGATCATCGCCAAGAAGTTTATTACTTCTTGCCGAGCTATTGACTGACAGGGCTAGAAATTCCGATCGGGCCATTGGTTCTCCATGGGCGGGGGAAGGAGTACTCATTAAACGGGACCAGCTAATATGTGGAGATAGTTGGTGATGTAGAGTTCAAGGTCACATCCAAGCATCTTGAGCAATGTAATCTTCGTCCAACGGTGGCAAGGGGATGTGGGAGTTTTCGGGGAAGTTGGTGGAATCGAAAGACATGCTACGAAATGGAAGTTAGTACATCCAATAGCACATAATTTCAACCTAAGGTACATTCCTAGACGTAGGTCGGTTACTAAATCTCTACGAACGAGGCTCTGACACGAATCTGTCACCCCCCTCACCCCCCAGCCGAAGACGGAAACACCGGGGCGTACGAAGATTGAAATCATGCACATGGTATTTAATGTAAAAACTCTTATTAAAATAAACCAACACATTGTTCAAAGAAAACATAATCCAAATAGAAAACATGGCATAGCAATTTATTCATTCAACTTCTATGTTTGACTCATCCCCTAAATAAAACTTCAAGAATCTTCCTCACTTAATTTCCATTGCCTGTACAAAAATCATATGAGAGTGTCAACTAAAAATAGTTAGTGGGAACATATGTTTTAAATTTAAAATGATAGAAACTTTTATGTTAAAAACATTACATATGTGTTAAGTTACTTGTATACTTTTGGCGTACATGTCAAAGATAGATGGAAAGTTCATATTCAGCCCCATCTAATTACGAAGGGTTCATCTTAGTAAGAGAAATAAAAATTGCATACACATATGTGATCTATATCTGAGCTTATGGTTTTAACCCGAATCCCGATCGGGTTGACCCGGTTAACACTCCTATACTAAATAGCAAAAAAAACCGTTATTAATACTATTTTAATAAGGTGTGAGTTATTATTGTACACACGTGTTGGTATCCATAGAACCATCATTCCGTTACCATTTCTCTCCATTAATACCGCCATGCCTTCGATGATACAACAAGGATTCGGTGATCCTTCACAATAAACAACAACGCCACCGCTTATAAAACGACTCCCATCATCCTTCTTCTTCATAGTCACCCACCGCCATTATCTCAGCCGCTATTTCCCTTCTTATGAAACACTTGAAAATTAATAATTTGCTTTCTTAGAGAAATTAACTACCGCATTGTTGGGTCAAGAGTTTGACCCAAATGAGGAGATTTGACCTAAACGAAGAATATGGAAGATTGGAATCTTCTCAACCTCCTCAGAAACTTCTAAGTATTGAATCCGAGCACACCTTGGAACTCCGAGAAAGCTTTTACTTAGCCGAGTACGAGATTTTGCCTTCCGAGCAAGGTTTACTTCAAATAGTCTTCTTAAGTGGATATCCGAGCAAGGTATGCTTTTTAGTGATTTCCCGAGTAAGGATCACTGATTTGGCATCTCCGAGCAAGGTTCACTTTGTCAAGCAGGGTTGTTCTTCAAGACCAAGTATTTTACTCATCCGAGTAAGGTTTGGTTAACCAAGTCCATGAAGCCAAGTGATTGGAAGACCGGGCAAGGTATTCTTTAATAATTATGGTCCGAGTATACTTGATGAGTTAATGGAATATCTCTAAGTTATATCGAGTAAGGTTCTGCTCAAGTAAGGTATGTACTCCCGAGTACGCCTTATCAACAAGTTATTCAATGACAATGAGCCGAACAGGGCCATAGAAGAACAAGGTTGCTCGTAAGGATTTGTCGGGCAAAGTTTGATAAGTTCAAGAAGATTGAAGTCTACTCGGTGAATATTTTACTTTGTAAAATATTCTTTAAGTAAAGTCTACCCGGAAACTGATCCCGAGTACACTTCTATGTTTACCAAGTCTAAAGGAAGGCCGAGTACACTGCGTACTCGGAGACTAAAGATTAATGAAAAGCCTACCCGGAAGACTTGTTTTACACTTAGCTTATTTTGAATATGTAATTTGAATACGTATGATTGTATTTAGGGTTTCTAGAAGGAATGACAGCTGTCCTAGGTTAGCAGGCCTATAAATAGAATATTTAGGGCACGCCGCCAAGGAGAGGCAGATGGACACATGATACGGATAAGACCGACACATTAATTAAGAATATTTTGTGTGTGCCAGCTGTCCTAGGATTCCTTATAAAACCCTAAATCGATTACCCTGTTCGTATGATTAACATTATATAAATGGAAATCTTTTGAGTGAATCCTGTGTGTGCCATCTATCTTTGAATATTCATTGCAACCGTATGTTTGTTATTGATTCCGCCTTTAACAAACGGTCATCTTTCTAAATATAGTAACCCGTCATTAACTCTCTTGTCAACACGATTAATTTTGTGTGAGTTATGACATGATTGATTAAGATCCGAGCCGAATCGACCATATCAAGGGACCTGACAAGTGGTATCAGAGCTGAATACTGCTATTTTTAGAAAGAGTGTTGCTGATTGAAGATTTGAAGAAGAATGACGTAAGCAGGCACTGTTCGATTGATTTGTGACGTCAGCAGCCCTGTTCTTCATTTTTCTTCCAGATCTACAATTTTCGGTGTTTTCTTTTCCTTGTTTAAATTAAAGTTTTAATCTTTATATCTAAATCTTGTTCTAATCACATCAGACACATCAAATCTAAGCATTCGGTTTCAGATCTGATTATTTTTGAAAAACTTTTTAACAAAGAAACTGATTTTTGATTTCTCAAAATGTCTGGATATGAGGAACAAGAGGTGTCTACTAACAAGATACCAAGGTTGTATGGACAGGAAAACTTTATCAAATGAAAGGTACTCTTTGAAGCAGCCGTATGCTACAATGACATTGAAATGTGGAACTCCATCAAGAATGGTTCGCAAACTACTGTAGAAGAAGGTGCAAATGCTACTACAACTGCTGCTGTAAGAGAAAAGATGAGAAAGGTGGATGACAAAGCCTTGGCTATGATTAAGCTAGGTTTGTCGTGGGAGATACTGACCAAGGTGGCTCATCACACAACTGCCAAACAAATGTATGATGCCATCCTTGAGATGTATGAAGGGAACTCTGAACTGAAAAACATAAAGAAGCAAAGATTGAAGCAACAGTTGGAAAGATTCAAATATAGGGATGGAGAAAGGTTGAAATCAATACTAGAACGTTTTCTGAGTATTGTGAATGAGTTGAGAACAACTGATTATGTAATGACTGATTTTGATTTGAATACAAAGTTACTCAACTCAATGCCAAAAGAATGGTATACTGCTTGCAAATTTATCCTTCAAAAGCAGAATTTCAATGAATTGAAATTGGTTGATGTGGTATGTTTTCTTCAAGCTGCTGAACTTGAAATGATTGAGAATGAAATGATTAAGGAAGATAGACCAAGCTTCAATGTTTCAAATGCATTGATTGCCCTTATGGGAAACCTGTCAACAAAGAACCAACAACAAATTCCCATCATAGAAGAACCAGCTGAACATAATGTTGTGACTCCAAAATCTTTCATTGGGGGTGGCACAAGTACTCAAGGAAATCAGCAGAGGTTCAATGTGCAACTAATTGTTGATTCTGAATCTGCCTCTATGTCTAGTGGAAATGTTACTAACCCTTTAACAGGACATGTTCAAAACAATGAGACACAAGCTTTGTTGTCTATGTTCACTGAGTCATATAATGCATTTGTTGCAAAGAACATGATTCACACAAGTGTGGTTCAAGATGATTTAGAACAAATTGATGCAGATGACTTAGAAGACATGGATTTGAAATGGCAAGCTGCCATGTTGGGTTTGAGAAGTAGAAGGCTGTATAACAGAACTGGTAGAACTCTGGTCTCTGGTCCTAATGACAGGATTGGGTTTGACAAGTCAAAAGCAATATGCTACAATTGTCAGCAACCTGGTCATTTTGCAAGAGAATGCAATCAACCAAGAAATTTTCAGATAAATCAATTTCAGAATCAACAACCAGGAGGTCAGCATCAATATCAACAGAATCAACCAAGAGGTCAGCAGCATTACCAACAAAATCAGTCAAGATTCAACAACAACAGCAATCAAATGAACAACTTCAACAACAACAACTACAACCCAAACTTCAATAACTTTCAGTCTCATATGAATAATCAACAACAAAGTATGCAACAGAATCAAGGTTTTCAAATGAATAACAATCAAAACCTTCAAGCTGTTCAAAATGTTCCAAACAACACTGTTCCAGCAAATCAAAATCAGATCAGAAATCAAGGAAATGTGGCAGTGACTACATAACATGAAGGAAGTTTTGATTGGAGCAGTCATGAAGAGGACATTGCAGATGATATCAAGAAAGCAAATGTGGCATTCATGGCCATAATTGAGAAAGAAAAGGGATCATCTTTTCAGGTACACTCTGCTCCTACAGTTGATTTAAATGAACTTGTCAGTGAACTAAAAACAAAAGTAGGCAAGCTGGAAGGTGGGTGTTTTAGAAAGCAAAGTATCATAAATGAGTATGAGGCAAGTGAAATGATTAGTGATGAAAAGATTAAGAGCCTTGAAGATGATTGCATGATCATCTACAGAACTCAAACCAGATACATCACTGAGATTGATGGTTTAAAGAAGATGTTGGTTGAAGAAAAGGTGCAAAACACAAGACTAAAGGTTGAAACTGAATTTCTGAAGAATTTGGTCTCAACTGGCAACATATGTGGAATACTGAATCAAGTGAAAGAACAGGACAAATACAAGACAGTTCCACCTCCATTCAATAACAACTTTATGCCTAAAGTTGACAAAGAGAAAAGAGATGCATACTTACAACAATTCAAAGATGTCTTTCAAGACAGGGAAGAATTTGTTGATTTGTACAAAAAGGTAGAAGTAAATGAAGATGGAGAGTTTGTGATTAAGAAAGAAGTGAAAGAGAAAAGGTCAATTGGAGTTCAAGTCTCTGAGGATGACCTTGATTCAAATGAGTTGGATCAAGATGATTTGAGTGATTTGAGTGATCAAATTACTGAAAAGGAAATCAAAGCTGCTGAAAGAGGAAGAAAATACAAGAAACCTGAATCTGTTGATAAACATCCAAAGTATCCACCAGTCCCACCAAGATTAAAGAAGCAAAATGATAAAATGAAAAGAGAACATGTTTCTTTTGATATATGTGAAAGGAGGAAGATAAACTACAATGCTGTCAGACCACCAAGCAAAGCTGTATTGACTAGAATAAAGCAGAACAACAAAAGAAAAATGGTGACTGAAAAGGTTGAAACAGAAAATTTTATCCCAGTTTATCCAATCTTTTCTAGTCATGAGGTTTTGGATGTTGGAGAAGTGGAAACTATGGAAGAATATAAGAAAAGACAGTCAAGGGTTAGAGAAAGCAGTGATGAAGAACCTATGATTATGAAGAAAGTTGCCTTTGTCAAAAGCAAAGTTGCAAGACAAGACATCAAGATTGAGGAATTTGTTCCTTTTTCAATTGATTTTGATGGTCTAAAGAATCAGAAGACTTTAGGAGTCAATACACCTAAGCCAAGTGAAAGATTCAAGAAACCAAAAGAACATGATGCCTTCAAGGGCAAGGTTTGGTGCAAAAAATGTGATGAATATGGTCACCACACAGATTCATGTAATGAAAAATTCAACCTCAAACCATTTCATGTCCCAAATGGAACAATGTATGGTCAAGACTTTGTTTTGTACAAACAGAAGTATGATATGTATTTGGGAAAAGGAAATGTGTGTGGAAAGGAGACTAGTAACAAAAAGAATGCTGAAATCAAAGGAAAGAAACAAATGACTGAGTCTGCAAGAAGAAGTGAGTCACCACAGAAGCAAAAGAAGGTGACAAAGAAGAAAAGTCAGTCATTGAAGATTAATCAAGACATTCAATCAGTTGAGTCTGATGAGTCTCAAGAATCATCAAACAGTGAGAAGACAAGAAGGAAAGAAATTTATCTGAGAATAAAACCAAATGAGCTGACTGGTGATGAAAAATTCTTGATGAAACATGGATATGAACCACAAGGTTTCACTTGGAAACCTAAAGCAGAAACTGAAATTGAAGCTGTGACTGATATAAGAGACTACTCAGAAACAAAGGACTATGTCTTGAAAGAGAATGTCACTGACTCAGTTGAGCCTCAATGTTCAGTTTCACTTTTCAAAACACCTAGAGAATGTGGCTATGAAACTGATCATTCTGATAATCTGGAGATCACTCATGCAGATCCTAAACCTACAACACTCACTTCCCAAGCTAACACTGAAAATGACACTGATGAGTTGCAAGTTGATGAAGCTTGCACTTCATCACTTAACTAATCAAATTTCTCTTTGTGCAGGAACAGGCCACTCCATTGAATGATATATGGTATATGGATAGTGGTTGTTCTAGACACATGACCTGTGACAAGAGGTCACTTGTGAACTATGAAGAGAAATATGAAGGTCCTGTTGCTTTCGGGAGTGATGAAAATGGTGGAAAGATTGTGGGAAAAGGAATCTTGACAAATGGAAAGGTGTCATTTGATAATGTGTTTCATGTTGAGGGACTTCAATACAATCTACTGAGCATATCACAGATGTGTGATAAATGTTACAAAGTTAGTTTTGATGATTCTTATTGCTTCATCTTAAAACCTGAGTTTGTAATTCCACCTGAGATGATTATGATGATGGCGCTCAGAAATGGCAAATTATATGAGTTAAATATGAAAGAAGCCATTTCAAGAGGTGGTGCATGTTTTGTCTCCAAAGCCACTGAAAATGAATCAAAATTGTGGCATAGGAAATTGTGTCATGTAAACTTAAAAAACATGTATAGACTGGTCAAGGGTGAACATGTGATTGGTTTACCTACAAGAGAATTTAAGTTTGATGATCACTGTGACTCATGTCAAAAGGGAAAACAACATAAGTCTACTCATAAGACAAAGCTCATCAATTCAATTGATCAACCACTTGAGTTACTTCACATGGATCTTTTTGGTCCTGTGAGTGTGCCAAGTATTGGAAAGAAAAGATACTGTCTGGTGATCATTGATGACTATTCTAGATATACTTGGGTCTATTTCCTAAGTACCAAGGATGAGTCTGCTGAGTTGATTATGGGTTGTGTTTCAATGATTGAGAACAAGCTGAATAAGAAAGTCAAAATGATGAGAAGTGACAATGGTACAGAGTTCAAAAATGGAGTTATGGAAGAATTCTGCACAAAGAAAGGAATATTTCAACAATTCTCAGCTCCTAGAATTCCTGAACAAAATGGTGTGGCAGAAAGAAGAAACAGAACTTTGATAGAAGCTGCCAGAACCATGATGGCTGATGCAAATCTGCCTATCACTTTTTGGGCTGAAGCAATCAATACAGCATGTTATGTTCAGAACAGGGTACTTGTAAACAAAAGGCATAACAAGACTCCATATGAAATTTTCAATAATAGAAAGCCTTACATCAAGTTTTTCAAGCCCTTTGGTTGCAAATGTTTTCTGTTGAACACTAGAGATTTTTTGAACAAGTTTCAAACTAAGTCACTAGATTGTTTCTTTGTTGGATATTCTACTCACTCAAAGGCATACAGAGTTTATGTGAAAGATCACATGAGTGTGATAGAGTCATCTGACATCATTTTTAATGAAAATCAATTCAACACAGTCAGTGGTGCAACATGGCTGTTTGATCATGAAAAGTTAATAAAGTCATTCAAGATTTATTCTAAATACTTTGATGATTCATTCTACAAGACCAGTACACATGATGAAGAGAGTAAGAAGAAAGAACTGGACTTGGAAGAGTTGTGGAAAAAGGTTGCAAGAAAAGAAAAGGAATATACTTTTGTGAAAAGCTCCTCAAGCAATGCCATTGAACAAGATGAGGAAGTAAACAATCAGGACATTCCAAATGTACAAAATGATCATGTTCAGAATGGGAGTGACACATGCAACCAATCAAAAGAAGATGAGAATGCTTTCACAGCAAGATTTCAAGACTTGTTTCAAAGCTTGAATCTGGGAAACAATGGTGCATCTACTTCAGGACAAACCAATGATGAAGCACCAGAGTTTCATGATGCAGAAGCTGATTTGATCATTAAAGAACCTGAACTTAATGAATCAAATCTTGACACAAATTTGTCTACAAATATGATAATACAAACTCCTACTGTTGAAAAGAATCATCCTTCTGAAAATATCATTGGTGACTTGCATGAAAGAGTAACAATGAGTCATTCTGTGATAGCAAACATCTGTCTCTACTCTTGCTTTCTATCCCAATTAGAACCAAAGAATATTGCTCAAGCATTAAAAGACAATAGTTGGGTAGAGGCTATGCAAGAGGAATTGGCCCAGTTTAGAGATTTACATGTGTGGGATCTTGTAGACAAGCCACATGACAGATATGCAATTGGAACCAAATGGGTGTTCAGAAACAAAAGGGATGAAAGGGGTTTGGTGATTAAGAACAAAGCAAGACTTGTAGCACTGGGATGTCTTCAAGAAGAAGGGATAGACTTTGAGGACGTGTTTGCACCAGTTGCAAGACTGGAAGCCATAAGAATTTTCCTTGCATATACTGCCTCAAAGAACATAAGAGTATTCCAGCTTGATGTTAAATCTGCATTCCTAAATGGAAAGATTGATGAAGAAGTGTATGTGGCTCAACCACCAGGTTTTGAGGATCCCATGTATCCAAACAGGGTGTATAAGTTAAACAAAGCCCTTTATGGATTGCATTAGGCTCCTAGAGCATGGTATGATGAGTTATCAACTCATTTACTTGAAAATGGTTTCACAAGGGGGGCCATTGACAAGACACTCTTCTACAGAAGAAAAGGGTCAGATTTGTTGCTTTTACAAGTCTATGTTGATGATATCATCTTTGGATCTACAAATGAAAATATGTGTTTGGAGTTTGAAGAGGTGATGAAGTCCAAGTACAGCATGAGTTCCATGGGTGAAATGAACTTCTTTTTGGGGCTGCAAGTTCAACAAAAGGCTGAAGGGATCTTCATTCACCAAACTAAGTATGTGCAGGACATTTTGAATAAGTTCAACTGTCATGATTACAAGACTGCTTCAACTCCAATGGACACCAAAGAAAAAATGATAGCTGATGAAAAGGGGGAGTCAGTTGATGAGCATGAATACAGAGCCAAGATTGGATCTCTGATGTATCTGACTGCAACAAGACCAGATATCATGTTTGCTGTGTGTGTGTGTGCTAGGTTCCAGTCAAATCCAAAAGTCTCCCACATGAAGCTGTTAAAAGAATATTCAGATACTTGAAGGGAAGACCAGACTTAGGGATTTGGTATCCAAAGAACCAATCCTTTGATCTGATTGCATATACAGACAGTGATTATGATGGATGCAATATGAGTAGAAAGTCAACATTAGGGGGATGCCAGTTTTTGGGAGAAAGGCTAGTATCATGGCAATGCAAGAAACAGACTACAGTATCAATCTCCACTGTAGAAGCTGAATATGTTGCTGCATCTGCTTGCTGTGCATAAGTTATCTGGATTCAAAATCATATGCTGGACTATGGTTTGAATTTTCTCAACACCCCTATTCTTATTGATAATACTGCTGCATATTTTACTGTTAAGAACCCTGTGCAACACTCTTAGACTAAGCACATTGAAATCAGACATCACTTCATCAGAGATTGCAGTGAAAAAGGTTTGATTGAAATGCAAAGAGTTGATACAAGTGATAATTTGGCTGACTTATTCACCAAACCACTTGATAGAACCAGGTTCAACTTTCTTTTGAAAGCCCTGGGGATGATCAACTCTGATGAAATCTGATTAAGGATGTGTGCTTGGTTGGGTACCTCTATGTGCTACTTGAATATTTTAGAAGAGGTTACACTTACTGAATATATTGCTGAATATGTTACTGAGTATGTTAAATGTTATGTGACTTAACTGTTTCTATGTGTGTCTCTCTGTGATAACTGATTATTTTATTAAAGATTACACATATTGAATATGTTTCAACTGAATGTTGATTGAATATGTTTTGATTATGTCACAAGCTTGAAGTTAACTGATAGGTGCTTAAGTAACTATCTGTGCAATTTGTTTGAAATTGATGATAATTCTTGACTATCATCTTAACTGATCTGATGCTATGACAAGTAGTTTGATCTGTTTAGGTGAAATTGAATGCTTATATGATGTCATGAGTAATCACATGTTTATGGTTACTTGAATATGTTCTTAATCTAATCTTCTGATGATGTCAAGATAGGATAGACATTGAATGTTAAGTACAGTCTGTTTTTCTTGATGATGTTAAGAATGATTAAGATTTGAGTGTGTGATGCAACTGTTTGTGTCAAAATGTGTTTTATGTCAAAATTAAGTGATTCAATGAATTTTATAATGAATTTTGCATAAATACTATATTTTGGTCAAAACATGAGCAAGTTGATTAATGGTGTAGAGATATGTAAGATTATTCAGTTCAAGCTTTTAAGAAGCTTAAAAGAAGGATTTTTAAAGAAAAGTCTCAAGTAGTTGTTTTTGCTGAAAATTATGTCATTTGCCCAGTTGGAAGGACATATACTTGTGTATGTTTGGTCCTTAAATCTCTATAGATTCAAAGGATAGCCATTAACCTGAAAACTGAATGCATTAGGGGCAATTATGACTTGTTTCTTCTTCCTTCACTTAAAACTATGTCAATAACTCTGACTTTGATAGGACATATACTCACATGTATGTTTGGTCCTGTTGACCATTTTTGGTCAAACAGGATAGCCATTAACCTGATAATGAAGAGATATTGGGGTGATTGAATATTAAACTGTATTTTTTTGGGAAATGATAGTACATTGACTACTTAGCTGATCATATGGAATTAATAGGCTAAAAAGACCTTAGTATAGTCACTAACATGTATGGTTGCTTACCCATGATGATGTAAAATCTAAGGTGATATAAACATAATGAATATGCTAATCTTTATGTGGAGATGCATAGTTGTTTTGCATGTCTCAAGATAGATCTCTCCGAATGATATGGCAGAAAAGTGATTACCCAGTCATACACGAGCCTGTTGTTATTTGGTCAACCAAAATGAAACATCTTTAAAAATGACAAAGAACATGCTTTAAGAAAATTTGAGAAAATATCAAAAACAAGGGGAAGAAGGAATAAATCAACCAAAAGTTGATAAGTGTTTTAAATATTTTATCAAACAAGAGAGTTACAACAAGAACTACAAAGATGTTGGCAAAATCTGTCTCATCTTGAATGAAAGGCATGTTGCTAACTGTAAGTCCAACGTTCAACATCTATATATGTTTGAATCCAAAAAGAAAAAAAAATACAATAAGTTCTATCATACAAAAACTATTTTTGACAAAATACAGGAGGTTGGAGTCAAATTGGGTGATCTGGGGAAAGCCAAATAAGCTTTGAGAAGAGATATGAGGCATCATAGCACAGTGTTGACCATTATTGCATTATGCTCAAATTGAACTTTAATCATATCACCAAAGAGATGAAAATCATGCTAAGTTTATACCTGCTGTTAACCTATCTAAGTTGTCATAATAATGCTGAGAGTGATGTAATGAGATAGCTACTTAGTCAATATGATCCCATCCCTGAGATCTTTTCAGTTTATCAAAGATATTGTTTTGAAATGAATTATAACTGAAATTTGATCTCTAAATGCACCATTTGCTCTTAAACTATGTTCTGAAATAATACATAATTTAGAAATGTCTTTGACAAGTGGTTTAAGTCAAAAAGTGTTGCATTTTGCCTAAAATAGGTTGAATATGTAAGTTCGAGTAAGGTTGATGCTTTATAACCTTCTCGAGCACAAACTGTTTGAATATGTATTTTCGGGTAAGGTTAATGATTTATAACCTTTCCGAGTACAAAACAGTTGATTTGTGTGAATATGTAAGTTCGAGTACGGTTTGATGCTTTATAACCTTCTCGAGCACAAACTGTTTGTATATGTATTTTCGGGTAAGGTTAATGATTTATGACCTTTCCGAGTACAAAACAGTTGATTATGTGTGAATATGTTGTTTCGGGTAAGGTTTGATAATTTTCAAACTTTCCGAGTAAGCTTAGTCATTTCTGACTAACTTTATGATTTTCGGGCATGCTTTGAAGTGTTTACACTTTTCGGGTTGAGTACACTGTTGCACTCATGTTCCCGAGTAAGCTTGAAGTCTTGAGATGATTATGTGTTGTTATAGCTGTCTTTTAACAAGAAATTCTTGTTTCGAGCAAGCTATGCATGTTATATGCTAGTTTCGAGTAAGCTATGCATGTTATATGCTGATTGTGTTTCCAAGCAAACTTTGTGAACTTAAGTGAGTACACCGAGTAAGCTTTGTGTGAATATGTTGTTAGGAAAGGCTTATGAATCTTTCCGGGCACGCTTAGATGTTACTGTTTAAGCTTGTCATTTTTCGGGTACGGTTTGATATGTTGAGTTCCCTCGAGCAAGGGCATACCTGATGATTGAATGTGTTTATCCTAGCAAGCTTAGTGCTAACTTAGGATTTTCGGGCAAGCTCTATGAAATTTTAGACTATAGCACACTTAAATGTTTATGAGTTTAATTTCATTCCGAGCATGCTCTGTGATGTGTGTGTTTATGATTTCTTTGAAATTACAAGTGTTTTCGGGCAAACTTTGTTTTCCGAGCACACTTTATATTTCGGGTACATTTGTGTTCCTTTAATATACTTGGTAATTTTCAAAAACTTGACTTTCCGAGTACACTGTCTGTCAGAATTTCTTTCCGGGCACACTTTGTACTATATGAAGGTTAATCGGGTATACTTTGCATAAGATTGTTGTCCGAGCACACTTTACATCTGAAAGAGTGCTCGAGCACACTATGTGTTCAAGCATACTTGAATGAATGCGTCGATTGAATATGTGAGTTAGTATGATAAAATTGTTTAGTGATTCATACTTGAATGAATGCGTTGATTGAATATGTTAGTTAGTATGATAAAATTGATTATGATTCTTATTAGGGTTCATGCTAGATAAGTTTTAATTTGAAATTTAGAAATGTTTATGAGGATCTTAATTGATTCTTAATAAGAATGTTTATTTGATGGTTATATTTGATTATTTGCCTTGTGATTAATTTCTCAAGAAATCGAGTATTTCGGGTAAGATTTCTTCATTATGTCTTAACGTTAAATTAATTTACTTAATCGAGCAAGATTTGTAAATGGGCATATTCAGGCAAACTTTGTATATTCCAAATTGAAAAGTATTCTGAGCAAAGTTTGACAGAGTAAGGTTTGTAAGTGGAGATATACCGAGTAGACTTTGTACATATTAATCTTTCGAGTAAGGTCTAATAAACTTAAATGAAATTAAATGTTTTTAATGTATCAAGTGGATAATGTTACTGGTTGACAGCTAGTAATGCACAAGAGGACAAAAAGCATTTAAAACCCATTTTCAAAAGGGTATAAAAGAGGGACTTAAGAAAATTTTTCAACATTATTTCCCTCTCTCTCCTTCCACTGCAAATTCCTACTCACTAAGAAACATAACCGACTTATCGAATTCAACATTAATCCAAACCCTAATTTTTATCAGCTTTCTAATTCCGACTCGGTAAGCATTAATAATATGTTTTCCGATCACGATTAGACTGTAATGTGACTTAATTATGTATTTGAGTACTGACACTCTGTTTATGTGTATAGGTTATAAATTTGTCGAAGAACAGGTTCTTGGAGATTTCTCCCTATCTTCTTCTTTTTTTATACACTGAAATTGTCTAAAGTATTAAACTTTATGTCTAATTTCACTTTGAATGTGTTTGTTTATAACAGATATGGCAGACAACGAGCCAAAGTATGTTTTTGAGCCGAAGCACAATATGTGTGCGTTACTACAAGTGACACCAGAGAATGAACCGATGGCTTGAATGATATTATGGATGGCACGGTCAAACATCAGCTTTGCACTCAATGAAAGCCCTATAATTTACAGAAATCACTCCTTGGATTTCTGGAGATCTGCAGAGTTGGTTGAAGATGTGAATGGAAAACGAATAGAAGCAACCGTGGCCAGACAGGAGATTCAGATCGCAGAAAGGATGATCAGAAGGTGTTTGAGACTGAATGACGATGATCACAATCACATAAACTTCAATACAAAGCACTTATTGAAGATTTTTAAAGAAACGATGGGGTATCAAGGAAATGTCCATGAAGGACAGTTTCAGAAGGGTCTGTTTACGATGCTATACAGATTTCTTATTCATCATATTATTCATGGATTTGCTCCGAGGAAGGGATCATGGACTCTGATGAGTCATGATCTAGCAAATGCCACAGTTGGAACAATCTTTGATCTGCCCTTTAACTTTTCCAAGATGATTTTTGAGGGGTTAATGGGGAATCTGAAGAAACCAGAAAGGAAAAGATTTTTACAGTACCCAAGATTCCTGCAGATCATATTCAATAGTGTATTACAAGACTTACCAACAATTGGAGACACACATAAATTGCAAGACCCTGATGCTTACAAAAGAATCAAGAATCCTGGTGTCTCTAATACCTTTAAAGCAAATGCTCCATTTGAAATTTTACCTTGGTTGTTAAACCATGATTTGGCTATAATTCCTGTGCCTGAGCTGAGCTCAGAGGAGGAAGCAGGGGGTGATGATGAGAGTGATGAAGGTATTTCTGATGATGACGATGCCGATGGAGATGAAGGGGGAGATGGTTTACAAATGGAGATCATGGCACCTGAACAGGGGGAACATAGAGAAGAACTTGAACAACCTATCCCTACACTACCACACTCACCACCACTAACCTCACCACATCAAACACCACCTCAAACACTTACCCTAGACCAACCTGAAACCTCCACACATCAATCACCAACACCACCAACACCACCAACCCATAGCCTAAACCAATCAGAACCAATCATTTCTAGCCCACCTCAAACACCTACCACCAACCAACCTGAATTTGAACCATTTCCTACATCAGAACCTACAAGTCCACATGTTGATACATTCCAAAGAAATCTTGAGTTTATGTTGGAAAATGATGAGTTGAAAAGAAAAGTTGAGGAGGTTAGGGATGAGAATGTTGTGTTGAGAAGAAGGAATGAAGAGATAACTAATGAAAATAAAATGTTGTTGAGAAGGTTGGATGAGGCTGAAATGATGATTCGAACCCTGTTGCAGGGGGTTGAGGAGACCTCAGCTGCCCCAAAACAGGGGGAGAATATGGTGATACTGATGTGAGCATGGCTGATGCTGAAAGTGTTGATAATGTTGATGCTTTGAAGATGATAATGAACAATTATGGTGATAGTGATGAGGCTGAAGGGGAAGTGAGAGGAGAGGAAACCATTGATGATGAAGAGGTTGTGCTTACAGAAGAACTGACTGAGATTGTGGATGAGGAAATGACTGTTGAGAATACTGATTTGAATGCTACTACTGAGGAACTGGTAAACACTGAGCCTGAAGATGATCAAGAGGCTAGTTCCAAGAGGGTAGAGCATGATTCTGAACTAGAACAACTGTTCAAAGAAATTGATGAATATGAGACTTCTGATGAAGAAAAAGATGAAGAGAAGTTGAGAAAAAGGAAAGAAAAAGGTAAAGGGATAGCAACAGAGGAAGAGCCTGTTGTGTATGTTGAAAAAGATGTAACTTTTAAAGATGATGCTGCTGCTGCTGCTCTTGAAGAGCAAGAAAGAATAATCAAAGAAACTATGGAGAGGGAGAAAATAGCCCTATCTCTGACTCCAGAAGAGATTGCAGAGCAGGAACCGATCAGAAAAGCTAACATTGAAAAAGAACTGGCTGTAGATGAGGCTGAACAAGAAGTTATAGAAGAATTGATTAAGATGAGAAGAGTTGAGAAAGTAGACAACTCCTTGGCTTTGGTAGTCAGCATGTTTCAACCTAAAAGTCAAACACCTGAAACTGCTGATGAACCAGCCACTGGCATGATTCCTGAAGAGGAGATTGGCGAGTCAATTGCTTCAAAGGCTGCCAAGAAATGGGCTGAACAAGTGAAAGAGGATTTAAGAAAGATCCCTACTGATAACTGGCCAGAAAGAAGATTTGAAAAGACTTATGAGAGAAGAAAAAGAACATTTAAACAAAGTCCTATTAGGGCTACACCTTTGCAAAGTCTAAGACCTGATGAACATATGCAAGGTGTCCCTGATGTAACAACTAGAGATGAAGCAGATTATCCAGCTCCTGATGAACCAAAGATAGATGCTATGAATGAGCTGACAGAAGAAGAGGATGACTCTGAGAACTCTGATGATGACAATAATGATAAACCAGAGAATGATGAAGGGAAAATTGGAACAACAGCTAATGTTATGTCCCCACAAGTTGAAATGACTGATGTACACAGGGCAAACATTAAGCTGAGTATGTTGGAAGCCAAAAGGCTGATGGAACAGAAGAACAAAGATGCCAAGAAATACAAAGATTATTTGAGAAGACATGGTTACTCTGAGAAAGATTTGGCACACTTCTCTTTTGATGAATTGCAAAATTTATACATTAGTGAAAGAGAGAAAGTAGTGGAAAGATGCGTTAAAGAAAATGAGGAAATTGAGTTGGAAGAGTTGAAAAGAAAATTCAATGGAATGTGTGGATATTTATTGGAGAAAGGCATGAAGCCTGAAATTGGGAAGAACTTGGATAAAAAGACAGTTGTGGATCAGTATAACAGAAGGAAAAGAAAAGAAAAATCAACAAAGGTCCAAACTGAAAGCTCAATTCAAACTGAAGTACCTGATGAGCCACCAAAGAAGAAAAGAAGAATTCAGACCTTAAGGGAAAAGGAAAAGGAACAAGTTAAACCTGTTGAAATTCCTATCCCTCAAGAAGATGTAAAACCTGAACCAGAAAATGAACCATTCATGCCTTGGGATAATGAGGAAATGATAAACATCCTAAGGAACATAATGATAAACAAGATAGGGATGACTGAAGAAGACTTTAATATTTTAGAGAAAGAGAATTTGAAGACTCTTTTCTATCTTCAAAAGGATGAATGGGAAAAGGCATTGAGAGAAGGAGAAAATCCAAGATACTATGTCGATGGTAGATTTGTACCTGCTGGATTGGCAAGGACTCCAGGAATGATCAAGATGTTGATTGAACTTGAAGCAGCTGGACAGGATATCGTAGAATTGGCCAACCTTCCTACTGAGATGGTGGAAGCTATTTATGTTAAGACTTTCAACTTGGGACCTCAAAAGCCCAAGAAGTCGATTCCTGTCAGACCTCCATTTCATCAAAGGTTTCCCAGATGAAGAGGTTAAGGAGGAAGAGGTGAATCAAGCAGCTCAGTACAACACAGAACAAGACCACAATCTGATGTGGATCTACCAAGAGAGCTGTACTATGATTCGATCACGGATTCCCTCAAAGTGATTACGGAGAGCAGACCGCTAAGAGAGATTGTGGTCAGAAGTGACTTCCGTGAGTATAATGAAGATCAATTGAGAAGGATGGCCACACTCCACTTGTATGACTACAGAAACAGAGACAGAATTGCAGGTAGACAAATGAATGACTTATCAAAGTACCTGCATGAAGAAGCTGAGAAAGGATTCAGATTTTTGAAATAAAAGAGAAGTTGGAGAATGATTCAACTCCACGGATCAAAAAGGTTAGAAAAGCTAAAGAGAATGGACAGAGCTGAACTACCAAATAAGTGTCTGAGATCAGAATCCACTGTCCAACATGAATACGTGTATAAACTTGGGAAGAAGAATGAGAAGGCCAAACTATATAGTACAGAAGAACGGTGTCATTACTGAAGTGGAATACAAAGAAGACACAGGTCACTATGTGCTGAGGAACACTGATGGAAAAGTTTTGGCAATAATCAAGAAGGATGCAGATCTGACATGCTTACACAATGATGATCTTACAGATATAAGAGACTTGGTGATACCAGAAGGACACACTCACTACCAAGTGCTCAATATCTTCAGAGAAAGAGCTGCATCAGTAATACAGTTAAGAAGACAAGCAGCCTACAATGAAAGGAAAAGACATAATAGATAGAATAGGCTTTGCTTTGAAGTGTCTTCGGACAACTTTTGATTATGTAATTTTGTTTATGTAATTAGATTATGAAATTTGACTTTTAATTTGATGTGTATTTTGCTAAGTGTAAGTAACCATAGAGTGTTTTGGGTCAGCTGAGGTGTTCCAATCTAGGGGGAGATTGTTGGGTCAAGAGTTTGACCCAAATGAGGAGATTTGACCTAAACGAAGAATATGGAAGATTGGAATCTTCTCAACCTCCTCAGAAACTGCTAAGTATTGAATCCGAGCACACCTTGGAACTCCGAGCAAGCTTTTACTTAGCCGAGTACGAGGTTTTGCCTTCCGAGCAAGGTTTACTTCAAATAGTCTTCTTAAGTGGATATCCGAGCAAGGTATGCTTTTTAGTGATTTCCCGAGTAAGGATCACTGATTTGGCATCTCCGAGCAAGGTTCACTTTGTCAAGCAGGGTTTTTCTTCAATACCAAGTATTTTACTCATCCGAGTAAGGTTTGGTTAACCAAGTCCATGAAGCCAAGTGATTGGAAGACCGGGCAAGGTATTCTTTAATAATTATGGTCCGAGTATACTTGTGAGTTAATGGAATATCTCTAAGTTATATCGAGTAAGGTTCTGCTCAAGTAAGGTATGTACTCCCGAGTACGCCTTATCAACAAGTTATTCAATGACAATGAGCCGAACAGGGCCATAGAAGAACAAGGTTGCTCGTAAGGATTTATCGGGCAAAGTTTGATAAGTTCAAGAAGATTGAAGTCTACTCGATGAATATTTTACTTGGTAAAATATTCTTTAAGTAAAGTCTACCCGGAAACTGATCCCGAGTACACTTCTATGTTTACCAAGTCTGAAGGAAGGCCGAGTACACTGCGTACTCGGAGACTAAAGATTAATTAAAAGCCTACCCGGAAGACTTGTTTTACACTTAGCTTATTTTGAATATGTAATTCGAATACGTATGATTGCATTTAGGGTTTCTAGAAGGAATGATAGCTGTCCTAGGTTGGCAGGCCTATAAATAGAATATTTAGGGCACGCCGCCAAGGAGAGGCAGATGGACACATGATACGGATAAGACCGACACATTAATTGAGAATATTTTGTGTGTGCCGGCTGTCCTATGATTCCTTATAAAACCCTAAATCGATTACCCTGTTTGTATGATTAACATTATATAAATGGAAATCTTTTGAGTGAATCCTGTGTGTGCCATCTATCTTTGAATATTCATTGCAACCGTATGTTTGTTATTGATTCCGCCTTTAACAAACGGTCATCTTTCTAAATATAGTAACCCGTCATTAACTCTCTTGTCAACACGATTAATTTTGTGTGAGTTATGACATGATTGATTAAGATCCGAACCGAATCGACCATATCAAGGGACCTGACACGCATCCACAAAGTTAGAGTTTCTACACGAAACCATCTTTACTATGTTCATATTGCATATGTTATGAGCAACTTACAATTTTCATTTTCCTTTATAGCAAATTTTGGTGTACATGTCAAAGATTGATGGAAAGTTCAAATTCAGCCCCATCTAATTACAATGGGTTCATCTTAGTATGAGAAAAGAAAATTGCATACACATATGTGATCTATCTCTGAGCTTATGGTTTTATACCAGCCTTTATATCAGTCATGTGAAGAGTTCTGGAAAGGTAATTAATGGTGTACATACATACAATTGTAAATATTTTTTTGAACGACGACTTTCTTGTATTCAGGCTATTGCTGGCTTCAGAGTTTGGAAAGCCTGATGCCCCCACTCTGCCCAGACTATATTGTCTTAAACGGGCCCACGTTGGCTTTAGAGTTTGTCTTTGGCATTCCCAGGGCCTATGCAGGCTAGGCAGCTACAAGGGTTCCATAACCAAAAGGGGCTCAAAGTTTTTTAAGATGAAACTATGCATCAGCCCATCAAACGTATACTGGCCCAAATTCGAAGTACTGAAATGGCCCAGATAATATAAAATAAATTAAAAGAGCATATAATTTTGCTACAATGTTATTGTTTTGTTCTTCGTTATTACATTAATCAACTTATCGCTTTACTATGATTTTTTTATATTGTAGTTTCTTGGAATAACATGATCATCATAATTGTAGCATTCGTCCATTTTCGGACCCAAAAACTTGGTCCATTTAATTTTTATTTTATTGTTATTGTTATTATTATTATTATTATTATTATTATTATTATTATTATTATTATTTTGAATCCTCATTATTGGATGAAACGTTGAATTTTATTTTTAACTTATCACCCACCCCACCTCCCCTCGATATTACTTTATTTATAAACGAGTTTTCAAATTATCAATTATGTGCATTTTAACACCTACACTTTAGTTTTTTCTCTTTTGATTAACAAACAATAGCCTAGGGACCAGATTGCAAATTGTTTTAAAACTTTTTCCCCCTATTCCCTTTCCTCCTCGTCGGCCACCGACAACCACCCCCCTCTTCGAGATTGATCCTTAAAACAAGCCGAAAATCATAGATTTAAACGCGTTATGTGATTCACAATCAATGCGTAATTAAACCACGAAGTAATCTTAGTAAATTTACAGCTAATGACACCAATTTCACTAACTCTTGGAACTGCGACTACCATGATTTAAAAACCTTATATATACTCGTCCTAAATTCAATTAAACTAACAAACGCCATCTCTCAACATTCTGTAGCAAAACCCTAACTCAATTTCCACGTTAAAGCATTCCTTGGTCAATTTTACGTTTGTGTGTCGTGCTGCAACCCCTAACTCTCGTTCTCATTCAATTATCATCATCTCAGGTAATTGTGATATGATTCTTAGTCAAATTTGATATTTAATCAAACCCCTCTATCAATTTAATTGACAGGGGGTATTAGGGCTGAGCAAATTAACCGTCATAACCGTTAACCGAACCATAACCGATAACCGAACCGAGATTAACCAATAACCGACATAACCAGTGTGTCGGTTTAATATATTTTTGAAGCTGCCGAATGCGGGTTATTTTTGGTTAAAGACAAATCCATACTCGCCATAGCCGAACTAGCCCATTTATTTAAAATAATGATAGAGATAGTTTGAATCCTATCTCAACACAATTATGTTGATAGTGTTGAGGGTTACCAAAGGTGATGAGAATAAGATATATCCCATAATACATGTTATTGTTTTTCTATACTGAATGGATTCCATAATTTACGTTTCAAATTGTCATGAATATATCAAAAATAAATTAAACACATTTTGTAATTGCCCTTCGTAAAAAAAGATAAATTCCATAATTCACTTCAAAGACCTTTTCACGGTTGAAGACGGTTAACCGACCTATAACCGACTCGTTATAACCATCAAAACCGATTAACCGAAACCACCATAACTGATCAGTTATGGCTATGGTTATCTATAACCGACATCCTAGTTATGGTTATGGGTTTGTCCCAAAACCGTCTAAAACCAACCCATGCACACTCCTAAAGGGTATTACAAGTTCAATTTGGATGTGTTTGAATTAGGGCTTATGTGACTTGGGATAATTACTAGGCATCTGTATACATATTTTCCTTTTGCATTCTATTAGTGGGTTAGGCACCAGCCAATGCCAAGTTTGCTGGTGCATGGTTTGTAAAGTCTTGAACCGGCCTAGGGCGCAGATTCGAGTCTCCTAGGCCCGGTTTTGATATTTATTTTTTATTTTTATTACTTTCAATTGTTTTAATTAAATATTCATATATTTAAACTAAATATAAATATATATATATATATATATATATATATATATATAAATATAATGATTTCACTCGTTTAAGAGTACCGAACACCATTTTTATCTCGAAATAATTTATAGCTTAAGGTTTTTCTTGTATGTAAGTGTGTATTTATATATACATATGTGTATATATAAATATATACAAATATTTAACAATATGTTTATCAATAGATGTGTTTTCTCAACCCAACCTAATATACTAATAAATAAACGAAAAGTAATTTTCACTCAAACCGACCATCAAAATAAGTTTTTCGTTCGATATATATATATATATATATATATATATATGGGAGTGTTATCCTAAAAACAAGTTGTTTCCTATGAAGACTAAAAATAAATCATAGTCATTGGATCATGTTAATCAACGGTTGAGATCTAAAATTACAAAAACCGACATAGTTTCATAGAATTAATCTTTCACCATTATAACCAACATAGTTTCCTAGAATTTTTCTTTCACCATAGGTTGGAATGCCACATGTAAAAAATCTATTGGTTTTACCATTCCTAGGAAACTCCTTATTTATAATTGAACCATTTTCTATATATATATATACATAAAATTATTTGATAGATATTTTTTTGTCCAAAAATTACCGAAACAATAATTGAGCAAATTTGTTAAGTAAGGTAGTGTGATTTTCAATAGTGAAGTAAGTAATATAGTAGAAAAATGTGGTAAAAGTAAAGGTGAACACAACGATGTAGCGAGGATGAACCTTAGATCCGGGTGAGGATCTCGGAAAAAAAACCTCGAGAGAGGAAAACTAACCCCTGTCTTAATTTATTAATGTAAAAATGGTGGTTACAGCTCAAGACCTAGTTGAGAACGAAAGCTAAGTACAAGTGTGATTATTGTGAGTGTTGAGAGTGACCTATAACGTTCTCAGTAGCCCCGTTTATATAGAAGACGAAAAAAACAACACGTCCCACAAATCCAGGAACCCTAGCCGCCATGATCGTTTGAAGACGTCTTCTTCAATCACACGTGTATTTTAACTCAGCCATCCGTTCTTTTAGGTAGAATAAGTCAGCTAGCCGTTGTTGATATTATACTTTCGCGTAACCTGGAAGCACAACGTAAATATAACAAGTAAAGTCAGTTAGTTCGAGATCCTTCAGCTACCTGGGAATCCAAGCTATCAGGATAATCGTCAGGATCGCACTAGGGATAAAATGACCCCTAACACATATATAATAATAAATTGACGATTTATTGCTTACAAATGGATAACTAGCTTGTGTGAATATTTATATTTCACTAAATTATGTAAAAGTAGTATATATATTAGAAACTTTATCGATCCTCAAATTTGTTATAAACCCATCAAGTTATGTCTTTTTCGTATTTCATTTAGATGTTCATTTTAGTTGTACCCATAAAATTAGGACTTATCGTCGAAGCTTCACGTGAAACTAACTAGTCCGTTTTACCCATCTTCACGTTACCGTCCGCCTTATTTAAGGTGAGTAATCATCACATCCCATTTTTCTCTATTTTGTTTTGGGGACATTATGCATACTAAGTACTGGTATTACATTATTATACTCAGATACAATTTCTTTATTTGCATGATCGTGATATTGCTCTATTAATCGTTGATTGCTATATGATTTATGTGTTTATTGTTTTTATCGTTGGTTGGTATCTCATAATCATCCTCATAGTTAGATCATGCGTTGTCCGAGTAGACATGTCCGAATATAGTGGCATGTTCAAACGGACACACTTATTGGTTGCGAATCTATACGAGTAAACATGTCCAAAATCTAGTGACATGTTGAAAAGACACATCTATTTGTTTATGTTAATTGATACTATTCACTAACGTAAGGAATTGTTTATTTTCATTATTATATATGTTCCAAACTATGGTTACTCGCTCAACATGTATTGTTGACAAATTATTTTTATGAATATTGTAGGTGGTTATTCAGATTATTTGAAGTGGAGAATTTAGATTGGACTTTAGGAATTTAGAATAATTGTTCTAGTGTCTTTTGTTTTAAATACATTATTCACTTGATATGAATATTTTAAATTAGATACTGACACTTGTATTATTTTAGTGTCTTTGAGCTATGATACAAATTTTGTCGTGCCCCATCATGTTTCGCCATTAGTTTGAGGTGTGACAATAATATTTTAAAGCAAAAAAAAGTAATGTTTTTATTAACATTTTATGATAAGCATGATGATAGTATAAATGAACAATTATGAAGATTAAAAAGAAAAGTTAATAACATAAAAACAAACAAACAAAATCATAATAGAACGAAAGAATGTATAAAGAAAAACAATGAAAAGCAAAATAAATATATAGACTTAATTGTTTATGCTAGAGGGAATAGAGAGAATGAGATTTGGTATGAAAATAATGAGAATGAGAGACTTTATTTATAGGCCAAGAGTTGAGGTTTGAATATGATTTAGATATAGGTAAAGGGTTGAGTTATTCTACAAAGGACAACAAAAATGATAAGTGTGTGAAGCCATAAGAAATTGACATGTGTCAAGTACAGACAAAAAAAAAGTATAAAAGTAATAGTACACATTTTCTCTTTCTATATGCAAGTCACATGTTAATTCCCCCATCATTTTTAAACGTCACTGTAGGCTCTTAAAATGCATGTAAAGGCACCTCTATGAGCGTTTATACATATCTATTAAATACATCAGTTTCTTAGTACAGTACTTAATTTCAACCCCATAAAACACTAACAACAATAACAACAAGAACACTAGCAGCAGGGAAAGCAATCAAAGCACTAACCGCAGGAACAATCAAAACACTAGCTAGCTGACAACAACACAGTATTATCGATCGGGATACCCTATCCGGGGCATCCCTCTCTTTCTTAGATTGATTACCCCTCGCGAGCTCAGACGCACCCACTCGTCCGAGAGGTGGGTGCTTGTTCCCTCAGAGGGTATTCAAGCCGGGCCTTACAAAAGAGAAAGCATGATCTTATTTTTATATTCATATCACCATATCACTCCTTAATTTTTTGGTAAGTTGGAATGCAGCATGCGGTTACGTGACCGTATACTTTTTTATTTCAGGTTCTGTTTTTTTTTCAAATCAATTTGTAGCAAGGAGATCGAGGTCGAGGAGGTTGACAAATTGGAGGCAGATTTGTATGTGACATTGTGCCTTCTCGAGAAATACTTCTCTCAATCGTTTTTTGATGTTATGGTTCTATAACTTTTTCATACGATATTTAAAAAAAAAAGTTCACCATAATAATAAGCGTTTTTTTGTCTTTAATATGAGTATGTTTTTGTTATATAAAAATAAAAATAAATTACGCCATTGTGTCTTTTTTCGTCATTGTGTCTTTATGTTTGTTATTGTGCTTTTTCACCATTGTGTCTTTCAACTCATCATTGTGTTTTTTTTAAATATTAATAAAACCATTGTGTAATACTAATATGTAAATGTAATGAAAAATACCAACAAGTTATCTAACACTAAACACAAACATATTACACATTAATGTGTAACGTAAAACACAATAATGGATACATATAACACAATGACCGGAAACGTAAGACACAGTCGTAAAATACATATAACACAATGACCTTAAACATAAAACACAATGGAAACTACATATTACACAATGACTTGAACGTAATACACATTGAACATAACACTATTTTTCTCAAATTAAGTGAATGTTGAGACAATGTCTAAAACAAAATGATAAGTAAAAATACAAATGCTGAGCACAAAGACACAATGGCGTAATCGTTGTTTTAATTTTTATCTTTAATATGAGTAACAATTGAAAAACACAATGACCATATAAACTCAATTAAAAAACACAATGGACAACCAAATAACACAATATAACAAAAACCCACCAATTTTTTTTTGTTTTGTTTTTATATAACAATATGATACTCATATAAAGATAAAAAACGCTTGTTATTATGGTAAAAAAAATTTCTAAAAAAATGACGTATAAAATGTTATAGACATTTTAAAATTATGGAGGGAACATGTGTCTAGCATGTGAAGAAAGAAAGTAATCATAAGTGAGTTATTACCTTAATGCCCTTTTCATCAATTTTTATTCTTAAATTAATCTCCACCATCCAAATTTAAGATCAATAAATTAAAATCCTTTTCACACTTCTTATTTTGTTGTACTTTGTATTTTAACTTTACCCATAGGTTAAACTTGTAAAAAACTTATGAGATAACCTTAATAATAATTATAATAATGATGATAAACATAAAAAAATATAATAATATGGTGATGGGTAAAGTGCATGACATTTTTCGAACTATTTTTTTCAAATAAAAAGAACTATATAAAAAAAACTTGAGAAACAAGGTTAACTTTGAAGGTTTTAAAATGTTATGTTTTTAAATCACATGATTAATTTAAATACTTAGAATAAAATTAATAATAACAAAATATTTTGTTAAATGTTGTAAAATATTTATCTTGGCATTCCGGCTCAACGTGTCATATTAACAATTAAGCATTTTGAGGATGAAATAAACATATAATCATATAGTCACGCATACAAAGATAATATTATCCAATAAATAACGTATAATTCAACACTAATAAATGTAGACGATAAAATAAATACGAGTACAAATGACTAACATTTTTGCAAGAAATATCCATAGATGTTACACCTCGCCACACTTAGCATCATGTCCATGCTCATTGAGCCAATCTATAGGGCCGTTAGAGCTTGACTATGTGATATATTTGGTATGCTGAGTTGTTACAAGTGAAGCTAAAGGTTTACATAGTGTTAGCGTGTTCACCAGCAGTTGTCGCTGGCATATAAAACTATTTTACAGGTAATCAATAGAAAGGTGTAGTAAAATATGGAGGATATTTCCGTTAGACGCATCTGATGGCTCAGTTTGGTTTTAACTATTTAAAATATGTAAATAAATGTTTTCTCACTTTTACCATGTATTTGATTTCCAAGTTTTCTATAATGAATATTTGAATCAAGAAAAGACTTCCTTTACGCAACACACGCTTTGATGTATTTTCAAAACATGTACCAACTATGGTCACACTCCTAGGCCCATGGAGCCAGGTGTGACACTTTATGTTTTGATGTCAGTTATGTCACGAGGCAATTTTTTCAGACTTTGTGTAATGTTCAAAGGCTAGCCAATTCGTTCGTTTATTCTCCACTGCCTTTGACTCATCAGGCGAGCGGCAACAACTAACA
Organism: Bidens hawaiensis; assembly: GCF_021521415.1. Classification (NCBI taxonomy): domain Eukaryota; kingdom Viridiplantae; phylum Streptophyta; class Magnoliopsida; order Asterales; family Asteraceae; genus Bidens; species Bidens hawaiensis. The sequence continues at coordinate 294,021 of NW_027493636.1, forward strand.
ACCAGCGATGCGTTCATCGTGCAAGCACAACTACGCATGCATGCCTTCCTTTCCCGTTGAGAATGTGCCTAATGAAGTCTAGGACTAGCTAGCAAACTACACCGACTTGTTGGTGTAGACCGGTCCAATGATGATTCGGACGGGCCAAGAGATTCTTTAGATCTCGTCTCACTTGACCTGTAACTTTAAGTCAGTTAGCATACCCTTTTTCATCTTTCATGGAATCGCTGATAAAGTTACGGATCCACTTACTTCTCAAGATTTATATAACAAGCCAGCTTCAAATTACAGGCACATAGAGATATACGATGGGTTCTTTCTTTCTTTCATAACTAACTAATAATTCATAAAGTTCTTTCTGCTTTTTTTTTAACGGGAATAAGATGAAATATATAAATGATGATGTTAGAAAATTCTAAACACACATCAACTGTCAGGTCCCCGATTTCAGCTGGATCTTACTCAAATCATGTCATAACTCACACAAATAGATGTGTTGACAAGAGAGTTAATGACGGGTTGCTATATTTAGAAAGTTCACCGTTTGTTAAAGGCGGAATCAATAACAAACATATGGTTGCTTAAACAGTATTCAAAGGTAATCAACACAAACAAGATTTACTCAAAAGATTTCCATTTATATAATATCAATCATACAAAGTGGATAATCGTTTTAGGGTTTCTTGATAAGGAAGGTTTTAGCCGTCACACATGATATTCTTTTCTTAATAAATGTGACTGTTTGCCTTGTTGTGTGTGTGTCCCCCCTTCAGGTGTTCCCTAAATTATTCTATTTATAGGCCTGACACCTGTGGACAGCTGTCATTCCTTCTAGAAACCCTATCCGATAATACATATTCATATTACATATTCAGAAATATCCTAAGTGTAAAACAAGTCTTCCGGGTAGGCTTTGCATCAATCTTGTCTTTCCGAGTATGCTCGGCCATCCTTCATAACTTGGTAACATAGAAGTGTGCTCGGGATCAGTTTCAGGGTAGACTTTACTTGAAGAGTATTTTACCAAGTAAAATACTCACCGGGTAGACTTCAATCTTCTTGACTTTGCCAGACTTTGCCCGACAAACCCTTACGAGCAACCTTGTTCTTCAATGGTCCCTTCAACCCTTTGCTAGTGAAAAGCTTATTAGCAAAGTGTGCTCGGTTGCACTGTTCCTTGCTTAAGTTGAACCTTTCCTGATGATACTTGAGATATATCATTAAATCATCAAGCCTACCTGTACCATACTTATTAATGAATACATTTCCCGGTCTTACAATTACTTGGCTTCATGAGCTTGGTTAGCCTAAAGCTTACTCGGAAGTGAACTTTACTTGGCTATGAAGAACAATCCTGCTTGATAAAGTGATCCTTGCCCGGAATTGCTTATATTAGTGAACCATACCCGGTAGTGCACTAATTTGCAAACCTTGCTCGGAGATTCACTAAAGAAGACTTAGAGAAGATAACCCTGCTCGATAGACAAAAATATCGTACCCAGCTAAGTAGAAGCTTGCTCGGAGGTCTAAGGTATGCCCGGATCCATACTTAGTGAATTCAGAGGAGGTTGAGAAGATTCCAATCTCTCATAAGTCATTTTGAACAAATCTTTGACTTAGCAATCTTCCCCTTAGGTCAATTTCTTGACCCAACAATCTCCCCCTAGATTGGAACACCTCAGCTGACCCAAAACATTTTTAAGGTTACTTACACTTAGTCAAAAATACACATCAAATCAAAATTCAAATTACGTATTCAATTAACATAAACAAAATTACATATTCAAAGCTGTCATAAGACATTACACAGTAGAAGCCTAGTCTAGGAATTTTGTCTTTTCCATGCATTGTATGCGGCTTTCCTTCTGTTTGTTATCACTGATGCAGCTCTCATTCTGAAGATATCAAGGGCTTGGTAATGAGTATGACCTTCTGGTATGACCCAGTCCCTAATATCCATTAGATCTTCATCATGTAAGCAATTCAAATCTTCATCCTTCTTGATAATCCCCAATATCTTTCCATCAAAATTTCTCAGCAAGTAATGGTCATCTTTTTCTTTGTATTCAACTTCAGTAATGATGCCATTTCTTTGGACTGTATAGTTGGGGCGTGTCATTCTTCTTTCAAGACTTATGCATGTGTTCATGTTTGACAGTGGATTCCTGTCTCTGACATTTATCTTGTAGTTTGTTGCAGCTATGTCCATCCTTGTTAACTTTGCAGTTCTCTTTGATCTGTGAATTTGGACAGTCTTCCGGTTTCTCTTTACTTTCAGGAATCTGAATCCTCTGTCTGCTTCTTCTCTTAAGAATTTAGAAAGATCATTCATTTGTCTTCCAGCCACTCTGTTTCTGTTTATATAATCATACAAAGTGAGTGCTGTCATTCTTTCTAATTGTTCTTGAGTATATTCATAGAAATCACTTCTCACAACTATATCTCTTAGTTGTCTACTTTCCATAATCACTCTTATGCATTCACACACAGAATCATAGTAAATCTCTCAAGGAAGATCCACATCTGACTGTAGTCTTGTTGTTCTTTGTTGTGCAGATCTACTTGATTCTCCTCTTCCACTTTCACCTCTTCCACCTTGTGGATATCTTCTTGAAATTGGTGGTCTGAAAGGAACAAACTTCTTGGGTTTTCTAGGCCCCAAATTGAAGAATTTGATGTAGACTGCTTCCACCATTTCAGTTGGAAGGTTGACAAGCTCAACAATATTTGCTCCTGCATCTTTAAGAGCTAGCAACATTTTCTCCATACCAGGAGTTCTTGACATACCAGCAGGTACAAAACTTACATCTGCATAGTATCTAGGGTTCTCATCTTCCCCTAGTGCTTTCTCCCATTCAGCTTTTTGGACATGGAAGAGATATTTCAAATCCTCCTTTTCCAAATCTTTGAAAGAGGCTTCATCCATTCCTCTTTGAGTAATCATTATGTTCCTCAGTATGTTGATCATCTCTTCATTTTCCCAAGGTACACAAGGTTCATCTTCAGGTTCAGAATCCACTTCTTGTGGAGTAGGGGTTTCAACAACAGGAACTTCCTTAGACATTTCCTTTTCACCCTGTATCTTCTGTTTCTCCCTCAGAGTCATTATCTTTCTTTTCTTTGTTGGAGGTTCAACAGATGTTTCAGCATGTTTGGTAGAGCTCTCAGTTTGGACCCTCTTCAATTTTTCTTTTCTTTTCAGTTTGTTGTACTGATCCAATACTGATTCTCTAGATAGGTTCTCAACCATCTCAGGCTTTAACCCTTTCTCAAGCAAGTATCCACACATACCTCCAAACTTTTTCTTCAAAGTTTCAATGTTTTCAAGTTTCTCATTTTCTCTTACACACTTTTCAATCACTTTTTCTCTCTCACTGTTATACAGATCTTGTAGTTGATCAACTGTGAAGTGAGACAGATCTTTCTCTAAATAATTATGCCTTCTGAGATATTCTCTGTATTCTTTTGTTCCATCTTTTTCTTGAAACCGTCCCTCTCTTTGTCAAGTCTCTTTTGCAACTGATCATTATCAAGATCAGCCAAAGTTTCAAAACTTATGCCATACCTCCTCAACTTTACAACCAATGGATGATTTCTCTTAGCTTCTCTCATACTTAACTTAATATTAGCTCTCTGCTCATTAGTCATTTCAACCTGTGGAGATTCAATATTAACAGCTTCACCTCCTTTACCTTGATCATTATCAGGATTATCATCATTATCTAAATCCTCAGATTCATCCTTTTCTTCAGTTAGGTCGTTCATATCATCAATCTTGGGTTCATTAAAGGGTGGATGCTCTGTATTTGATTCAGTTTTTATGGGCACATCAGGAACACCTGGAATCTGTTGACCTGGTTGCAGTGTCTGCAGTGGAATTGCTCTATTTGGACCAGTATCATTATCACCAGCATCATCAGGAGCTTCAATGTAACACTTATTCTTTTCATCCCATCTTCCCCTCTTTGTTCTCCTCTCATCAGTTCTTTTCTGTTCATCAAACTTCCTCTTTCTTGTATATACTTGTTCAAATCTTTTGGCTCTTTCCATCCTGATTTTGGTGATATTGGCCATCATTTCTTCAACAGATTCACCAATTGGCCTTTCAGGTTCCTTTTCAGGTTCCTTTTGAGGCATTTCTTCATATTCACACTCCTTTTCAGTTTCCTTTTCAGGTTGGCTCTGTGGTTGAAACATACTAATCACCATAGCCAAGGAATTGTCAGCTTCCTCAGTTCTGTTCATCATAATCAGTGTTTCAATTGCTTCTTGATCAGCCACTTCTTCAAGAATTTCTTTAGCAAGATTGGCTTGGTTGATCAAATTTTCTTGTTCTGCCAACTCTGCAAGGTCCATGGTTTGGGCCAGTATCTCTCTGTCCCATGTTTCTCTTAAAATGTTTTCTTGTTCCCTTAAAGCAGCAGCAACTTCATCATCTTCTCTGAACAAAACATCCTTTTCCGGATATGCCTTAACAGGCTTTTCTTCACAGACTTTTGCTTTACCTTTCTCAATTCTTCTTCTCACATCCTCTTCATCTTCAGACTGTTCATAGTCATCTATTTCTTTCTCAAGTGCTTCTAGTTCTGGGTCATGTTCTACTCTCTTGGAACTTGCTTGTTGATCAGTTTCTTGTTCAGTTTGTATAAGTTCCTCAGTAGCAGCATTTTCATCAATGATTTCTTCAGTTTGATCATCAGTCTGTATGTCAGTAGCTACTTCTGTCAAAGCATCAATTTCTATATCAGTAGCAGCTACATTCTCCTCAACATCTTTTTCAACCCTATCCTCTGTCTCAACATTCTCTTCAATCCTTTCCACATTTCTCATTTCATCATTTCTTTCTTCATTGTAATCATAATCCTGCTCTCCTACATCTGATCTATCACCCTCATATGCATCATCTTCAATCCTCCTCTCCTCACTACTCTCCTCTCCATCATCATAAACATTCATAATCAGTTTTAGACTGTCTGCAGTCTCTACAACTGTTCCAGTTTCAGTCACAACATCTACCCTTAAGTCAGTTGGCTCATTTTCATTTTCATTCTCCCCCTGTTTTGGGGCAGCTGAGGTTTTCTCAACCTCCTGCTCCAGGGTTTGAATTCTCATTTTAGCCCTTGTCAACTGATCTAATAGCATAACATTTTCCATAGTGACCTCTTCATTCCTTCTCTTCAATTCAGCATTCTCTTTTAACAGGGTCAACAGGTCAATGTCAGTGGGTGGTGTTGTAGGTGGGGATGTAGAAAATGGTTCATATTCAGTTTGTTCATGGGTTGTGGTGTGAGTTTGGAAAATGGATTATTGTGGTGATTGTGTATGATGTGGGCTTGGGATGAATGGATCTATGAAAGTTGGGCTATATGTAGGTGGTGTTTGTGGTGTTGGGGATATATGGGTTGATGCTTCTGGTTGGCTTATTGTTAGGGTTTGAGGTAGAGATTGAGTTGTTTGATGTGGTGGAGTTTGTGGTGGTGAAGGTACAATGGGTTGTTCAATGTGTGGGGGTGATTGTGGTGGTGTTGGAATAGGTTGTTCAATTTGCTCCCCCTTTTCAGGTGCATTAACATCCATAGCTACTACAGCTCCTCCTTCATCTCCATCATCTTCATCATCAGAACCATCATCATCACTCTCAACATCATCTCCTCCTTCATCCTCTGAGCTTAACTCAAGCACCGACATCACATCCAAGTCATGGTTCAACAACCATGGCAAGATCTCAAATGGAATATTTGAGTTATACATATTGGAAACACCTGGATTTCTGTTTCTTCTATATGTGTCAGGGTCTTGCAACAGGTGTGTAGTTCCAACAGTGGGTAGATCTTGGAGTTCACTATTGAAGATTATCTGTAGGAACCTTGGATATTGTAAAAATCTTTTCTTTTCTGCCTTCTTCAAGTTTCCTACTAATCCTTCAAATATCATCTTTGAAAAATTGAAGGGTAGATCATACATAATTCCCACCGTGGCATTTGCCAAATCATGACTCATCAAGGTCCATGATCCCTTCCTTGGAGCAAATCCATGTATCACATGGTGAATAAGAAACATGTACAACATAGGAAACATACCCTTTTGAAATTGTCCATCATGTACATTTCCTTGATACCCCATTATCTCTTCAAATATCTTCGTCAAGTGAGGTGTACTGAAGTTTATAGAATTATGATCGCCATCATTTAACCGTAGGCATCTTCTTATCAACCTTTCTGTAATGTGTATTTCTTGTCTAGCAACGGTTGCTTCGATTCTTTTACCATTGATGTCTTCAACCAGTTCTGGAGATCTCCAGAAATCCAAAGAATGATTTCTATATATGACAGGGCTTTCAGTGAACGCAAAACTGACATTTGACCGTGCCATCCATGTTATCATCCTTGCCATCGGTTCATTGTTAGGTGTGACTTGTAACAATGCACACATGTTGTGTTTTGGTTCGAAGACATATTTGGGTTCATCGTCTGCCATATCTGAATCATATAAACAAACATTTTCAAAGTGAAATTAGTCATAAAGTTCAATACTTTAGATAATTTCAAGGCATAAAAATGAAGAAGAAAGAGAGAAATAATCATCAAGAACCTGTTCTTCGACAAGTTTATAACCTAAACACATAAACAGAGTATTAGTAATCAGATACATAATCAAAGCCCATTATAGTATAATCGTGGTCGGAAAACACATTTTTCATGCTTACCGAGTCGGAATTAAAGGGCTGATTCAAGTTAGGGTTTGGATCAATAATGAATGCGAGAGGTCGGTTTGGGTTTCTTTGTGAATAAGCAGTTGCAGTGGAAAGAGAGAGAGAGGGAAATATAATGTTGAAAATTTTGCCTAACTCCCTCTTATATACCTTTTGAAAGTGGGTTTTAAATGTTTTTTGTCGTTTTCTGAATTATTAGCTGTCAAATAGTAACATTATCCACTTGATATTTTAAAAACCAATTTTAAAACATATAACTCTTTTTTATTTTATACTTAGCAAACCTTACTCGGAAAATTAATCCTTTGCAAAGTCTGCTCGGTATATTTCCACTTATACAAAGTTTACCCGAATAATATTAAACCTTTCTTGTCAACATTTTCTTTTAATTTTATAAGGTTTACCCGACTCATCTTAATCACAAACCTTGCTTGATCAAGCTATGTAATTTAAAGTCAAGACACTATGAAGAAAGCTTACCCGAAATATCAGATTTCTTGAGAAATTAATCACAAGATAATTAATCAAGTATAAAATATCAAATAAACATTCTTACTAGGAATAAATTAAGATGCCCATATAAATTTCTCAAATTTAAATTAAAATCTTAATCTAGCATAAACCCTCTCAAAAATAAGAAACATATTCAATCAATCACAATAAAAGTATATTCAATCAAGTATACTTTAAAAGCATAGTGTGCCCGAGCAACCTTCATAATGTTAGTATGCCCGAACAACCTTCTTATGCAAAGTGTACCCGAATAATCTTCCTGGAGTACAAAGTGTGCCCGAAAAGGACTTCTAGCAGATAGTGTACTCGGAAAATCAAATTTTGAAAATTACCAAGTATATCAGGGGAACAAAAGTGTACCCGAAATATAAAGTGTGTTTGGAAAACAAAGTTTGCCCGAAAACACTTGTAATTTCAAAGAAAACATATTCACACACACAAAGCTTACTTGGTGTACTCAAGGAGTTCACAATGTTTGCTTGGAATAACAATCAGCATAAACAAAATGCAAAGCTTGCCCAAAACAATTATTTCTTGTTAAAAGGCTAGCTAAGACACATACTCATCTCAAAACTTCAAGCTTGCTCTGGAAATTTGTACAATGGTGTACCTTACCCGAAAAGTGTAAACACTTCAAAGCATGCTCGAAAATCTTAAACTTAGTCAACAATGACAAAGCTTGCCCGGAAAGGTTATGAATCATCAAACCTTACCCCGAAAATACGTATGCATTTATAAACAATAAGGCTTGCCCGGAAAGTAACTAAAATCGTAACTCTACCCGAAAAGTATCAAATACTTCAAAACATGCCCGAAAATAGTAAACTTAGATAAAAACATCTAAGTGTACCCGGAAAGGTTATAAAACATTAAACCTTACTTGAAAATACATACTCACACATATTCAACTATTTTATACCCGGAAAGGTTTGAGAACGTCACACCTTACCCGAAAATACATATTCAAACAGTTTGTTCTTGAGAAGGTTTAATAACATCAAACCTTACCCGAACTTACATATTCAACCTATTTTAGGCAAAATGAAAAACTTTTTGACTTAAACCACTTGTCAACTTGTCAGAACAATTTTATCTTTAAAAATCATAGTTTAAGAGCAAATGGTGCATTTAGAGATCAAATTTCAGTTACGTTTCATTTCAAAACAATTTCCTTTTGTAAACTGAAAAGATCTCAGGAATGGGATCATATTGACTAAGTAGCTTTCTCAATACTTCATTCTCAGCATTATTATGACTACAAAGACAGGTCAACAGCAGGTCTAGACTTAACATGATTTTCATTTCTTTGGTGATATGATTAATTTCAATTAATTTTGCAGAAAAATTCAACGGATAACACATATTGTTTTCTGATGCTCCTTATCTATCCTCAAGGCTTATTTGGCTTTCTCCAGATCACCTCAATTTGACTTTGACCTCCTGGTTTTGGTTAAAAACTTTCAATGACAGAACTTATTTTTGAAAATTTATAAGATATTTCTTTTCAAATCTACAAAAATATGTGAGGTTGAACGTTGGACTTATATGCCACGCAGATCGGACTTACAGGCCTTTCATTCAGGATGTTTAAAGGACTATATGATTGCCTCCACCCTTGTAGTTCTGGAATTAACCCTCATATCTGCATTTTCCCAATAAAAATTTGTGAACTTGTGTCAACTTTTGGTTGGATAAATATTTGAAATTAAAGTAGTTCACATTTGTTCTTTGTCATTCTATAATAAATGTATCATTTTGGGTAACCAAAGACCAACAGGCTTGTGTATGACTGGATAATCACTTTTCTGCCTATCATTTGAAAAGATTTATCTAGGAACATGCATAGACAACAATATAACTCCACATAAATCTTAGCATATTCTTTATGTTTATATCACCTTAGATTTTACATATCATGAGAAAGCAACCATACATGTCAATGACTGTACTCAGAGTCCTTTTAGCCTAATAAATCCATATGATTGGCTAAGTAGTCAATGTATTATCATTTCCCATTATATTCAGTTTAATATTCAATCACCCCAATGTCTCTTAATTGTCAGGTACATGGCTATACTGTTTGACCACAGGTGGTCAACATGACCAAACATACATGTGAATATATGTCCTTTCAAAGTCAGAGTTATTGACATAGTTTTAAGTGAAGGAATAAGAAACAAGTTATAATTGCCCCAAATGCTTTCAGTTTTCTGTTTAATGGCTATCCTTTTAATCTCTGCAGATTTCCAGGACCAAACATACACAAGTGTATGTCCTTCCAGCTGGGCAAATGACATAATTTTCAGCAAAGATAACTACCCGAGACTTTTCATTGAAAAATCCTTCTTTTAAGCTTCTTTAAAACTTGAACTGAATAGTATTATCATGTCTTTACACCATTAACAACATGCTCATGTTTTGATTCAAAATATAGAATTTATGCAAAATTCATTAGAAAATTCATTTTATCACTTAATTTTGACATAAAAAACATTTTGTCATAAACAGTTGCAGCTCATAATCAAATCTTAATCAAATATAACATCATCAAGATAAGCAGACAGTACAAACATTCAAAGTCTATCCTATATTAACAACATTAGAAGATCAGATAAAACACATATTCAAGCAATTTAGCAGTGATGTCAGATAAGCATTTAACAGGTAATTCATAACATGACTACTCATCTTAACATCACAAATACACATTCACTTATAAACATGCAAACATATTAATCAAATCACTTATGTCATTCTTTGCACACATTAGTCAGTCAAAGCACATATCAGTCAACATATTCAGTAACATACTCAAGTATATTCAATAAACATATTCATTAACATACTCAAGCATATTCAATCAACATATTCATTAACATACTCAAGCATATTCACATAACATTCAATTTGTGAAACCTCTAAACAAAGTAATCAGTTAGAACATAGAGGTAAACAACCAAGCACACATCCTTAATCAGATTTCATCAGAGTTGATCATTCCCAGGGCTTTCAAAAGAAAGTTGAACCTGGTTCTATCAAGTGGTTTGGTGAATAGGTCAGCCAAATTGTCACTTGTATCAACTCTTTGCATTTCAATCAAACCTTTTTCACTACAATCTCTGATGAAGTGATGTCTGATTTCAATGTGCTTAGTCTTAGAATGTTGGACTGGATTCTTAACAGTAAAATATGCAGCAGTATTATCAATAAGAATAGGGGTGTTCAGGAAATTCAAACCATAGTCCAGCATCTGGTTTTGAATCCATAGAACTTGTGCACAGCAGGCAGATGCAGCAACATATTCAGCTTCTGCAGTGGAGACTGACACAGTTGTTTGCTTCTTGCATTGCCATGACACTAGCCTTTCTCCCAAGAATTGACATCCTCCTGAGGTTGACTTTCTCCTTATGTTGCACCCATCATAATCACTGTCTGTGTAGGAAATTAGATCAAATGATTGATTCTTTGGATACCAAATCCCCAAATCTGGTCTTCCCTTCAAATATCTGAATATTCTTTTAACAACATTCATGTGAGAGACTTTTGGACTTGACTAGAATCTTGCACAGACACACACAGCAAACATGATATCTGGTCTTGTAGCAGTCAGATACATCAGGGATCCAATTTTGGTTCTATATTCATGTTCATCCACAGGCTCCCCCGTTTCATCAGCAATCATCTTTTCCTTTGTGTCCATTAGAGTTGAAGCAGTCTTGTACTCATGACAGTTGAACTTGTTCAAGATGTCCTACACATACTTTTTTGGTGAATGAAGATCCCTTCAGCTTTCTGTTGAACTTGTAATCCAAGAAAGAAGTTCATTTCTCCCATAGAACTCATGTTGTATTTGGACTTCATTACCCCTTCAAACTCCATACACATTTGTTCATCTGTGGAACCAAAGATGATGTCATCTACATACACTTGTAACAGAAGTAAGTCTGATCCCTTTCTTTTGTAGAAGAGTGTCTTGTCAATAGCTCCTCTTTGAAAACCATTTTCAAGAAGATGGTTTGACAGCTCATCATACCATGCTCTAGGAGCTTGATGCAATCCATAAAGGGCTTTGTTTAGTTTATACACCCTGTTTGGATACATTGGATCCTCAAAACCTGGTGGTTAAGCTACACACACCTCTTCATCAATCTTTCCATTTAGAAATGCAGACTTAACATCAAGCTGGAACACCTTAATGTTCTTTGAGGCAGCATATGCAAGAAAGATCCTGATAGCTTCAAGTTTTGCCACAGGTGCAAAGACTTCCTCAAAGTCTATTCCTTCTTCCTGAAGGCATCCCAGTGTCACAAGTCTAGCTTTATTCTTAATCACCAAACCCCTCTCATACCTTTTGTTTCTAAAAACCCATTTTGCTCCTATTGCATATCTGTTAAATGGCTTATCAACAAGATCCCACACATGTAGGTCTCTGAACTGTGCCAATTCTTCCTGCATTGCTTCCACCCAACTATTGTCTTTCAGTGCTTGAGCAATGTTATTAGGCTCTATTTGGGATAGAAAACATGAGTAAAGACAGATGTTTGCAATTTCTGAGTGACTTCTTGTGACTCTTTCATGCAAATCTCCAATGATGTTTTCAGAAGGATGATTCTTTTCTAAATAAGGAGTTTGAACAATCATATCTGTATACACAGTTGTGTCAAGATTTGACTCATTGAGTTCTGGTTCTTCAATGATCAAATCAGTTTCTATATCATGAAATTATGGTGCTTCATCATTATGTTGTCCTGAAGTAGATGCAGCATTGTTTCCAATATTCAAGCTTTCAAACAAATGCTGAAATCTTGTAATAGATGCAGCTTCTTCTTCACTTGCTTCGTTGCTTGAGTCTCCCTCATTCTTAACTTGATCATTATGATCATGTTTAGGACCATAGTTGTTTTCTTGATTACCTTCTTGAACTTGTTCAACAATATCACTTGAGTAATTCTTCACAAAAGTATATTCCTTTTCTTTTCTAGCAACCTTTTTCCACAATTATTCTAAGTCCAGTGGTTTCTTCTTATTCTCTTCAATTACACTGGTCTTGTAGAATGAGTCATCAAAGTCTTCAGGATAAATCTTGAAAGACCTTATTAACTTTTCATGATCAAACAGCCATGCTGCACCATCAACTGTATTGAATTGATTCTCATTAAAGATGATGTCAGATGAATCTATAACTCTCAAATGATCTTTTACATATACTCTGTATGATTATTAGTGTGTAGAATATCCAACAAAGAAACAATCTAGAGATTTTGTTTGAAACTTGTTCAAATAGTCCCTAGTGTTCAAAAGAGAACATTTGCATCCAAAGGGCTTGAAGAACTTGATATAAGGCTTTCTGTTGTGGAATATTTCATATGGATTTTTGTTATGCCTTTTGTTTACAAGCACCTTGTTCTGAACATAGTAAGCAGTGTTTATGGCTTCAGCCCAAAAAGTAACAGGCAAGTTAGCATCTGCTAGCATGGTTCTTGCAGCCTCAATCAAAGTTCTATTTCTTCTTTCTGCAACACCATTTTGTTCAGGAGTTCTAGCAGCAGAGAATTGTTGAAGTATTCCCTTTTCTGCACAAAATTCTTGCATAACTCCATTCTTGAACTCAGTGCCATTGTCACTTCTCATCATTTTAACCTTCTTATTCAACTTGTTCTCAATCATTGTCACACAACCCTTAATCAAATCTGCAGTCTCATCTTTGGTGCTTAGGAAATAAACCCAAGTATATCTTGAATAGTCATAAATGATCACAAGACCATATCTTTTCTTTCCTATACTTGGCACACTTACAGGACCAAAGAGATCCATGTGAAGTAATTCAAGTTTTGATCAATTGAGTTGATGAGCTTAGGCTTATGAGTAGATTTATGCTGTTTTCCCTTTTGACATGAATTATAATGATCTTCCAATTTGAACTCTCTTGTAGGTAAGCCTATGACATGCTCACCTTTGACAAGTCTATTCATGTTCTTTAAGTTCACATGACACAGTTTCATATGCCACAATTTTGATTCATTTTCAGTGGCTTTGGAAACAAAACATGCACCTCCTCTTGAAACAGCTTCTTTCATATTCAATTCATACAAGTTGCCATTTCTTGGTGCCATCATCATAATCATTTCAGGTGGAATAACAAACTCAGGTTTTAAGATGAAGCAGTGAGAATCATCAAAACTGACTTTGTATCCCTTATCACACATTTGTGATATACTCAGTAGATTATACTGAAGACCTTCCACATGAAACACATTATCAAAAGAAACCTTTCCATTTGTTAAGATTCCTTTCCCCACAATCTTTCCACCATTTTCATCACTCCCAAAGGCTACAGGTCCTTCATACTTTTCTTCATAGTTGACAAGTGATCTTTTGTCACAAGTCATGTGCCTAGAACAACCACTATCCATATACCATATTTCACTCAGAGGAGTGGACTGTTCTTGCACAAAAGATAAGGTTTGGTTAGTTGAGTGATGAAGTGCAGGCTTCTACAACATGCAACTCATCAATTTCAGTTTTTGTGACAGCTTGGGAAGTGAGTGTTGTTGGTTCTGAATCTTCATGAGTGACTTCTAAGTTGTCTGAATTATCAGTTTCATAACCACACTCTCTTGGGGTTTTAATAAGTGAGGTTGAGTTCTGGTACTCAGCTGAGTTAGTGACATACTCCTTAATCACATAGTCCTTCTTTTCTGAGTAGTCTCTCACATCAGCAACTGTTTCAACTTTAATCTCAGTCTTAGGTTTCCAAAGAAAACCTTGTGGTTCATATCCATGTTTCAATAAGAACTTCTCATCTCCTGTAAGTTCTTTTGATTTCTTTCTTGAAAAGACACCTTTGTTTCTTGTCTTTTCATTTCTAGGTGATCCTTGAGATTCATCAGATTTAACTGATTGACTATCTTGTTTGATTCTCAAAGGCTGAGAGTTCTTTTTGGTCACATTTTCATGCTTCTTAGGAGATATGCTTCTTCTTGCTGATTTAGTCCCTTGCTTCTTTGTTCTGTCATCAGCTTTCTTTTCTTTGTCTGTTTAGCAGATTTGTTTTCTTCTCTTTTCTTTGTTTCATTCCCACACACCCTTCCTTTTCCCAGATATACATCATACTTCTTTTTATACAGGACAAAGTCTTGGCCATATTTTGTTCCATCTGGGACATGAAATGGTTGGAATTTCAGTCTTTCATTGCATGAGTCTATGTGGTGAACGTATTCATCACACTTCTTGCACCATACCTTGCCTTTGAATTTTTCATGTTATTTTGGTTTCTTGAATCTTTCACTTGGATTAAGTGACTTGACTCCTAGAGTCTTCTGATTCTTTAAACTGTCAAAGTTAATTGAGAATGGCACAAACTCCTCAATTTTGATGTCTTGTCTTTCAAGTGTGTTTTGACAAAGACAACTTTCTCCATAATCATAGGTTCTTCATCAATGCTTTCTTTAAACCTTGACTGTCTCTTCTCATATTCTTCCATAGTTTCTACTTCTCCAACATCCAATACCTCATGACTAGAAAAGATTGGATAAACTGGGATAAAATTTTCTGTATCAATTTCTTTAGTCACCATCTTCTTTTTGTTTTGTTTTATCCTTTCTAATACAGCCTTGCTTGGTGGCCTGACTGCATTGTAGCTTATCCTCTTCTTTTCAAAAATATCAAAAGATAAATGTTCTCTTTTCATCTTATCATTATGATTCTTCATTCTTGGTGTGACTGGTGGATACTTTGAAAGTTTATCAACAGATTCTGGTTTCTTGTATTTTCTTCCTCTTTCAGCAGATTTGATTTCTTCTTCAGTGATTTGATCACTTAGATCACTCAAATCATCTTGATCCAATTCAACAGGATCAAAGTCATCCTCAGAGACTTAAACTCTAATTAACTTATCATCTTTTACTTCTTCCTTAATCACAAACTCTCCCTCTTCATTCACTTCTACCTTATTGTATAAATCAACAAATTCTTCTTTGTCTTGAAAGACATCTCTGAATTGTTGCAAGTATGCATCTCTTTTCTCTTTGTCAACTTTTGGCATAAAGTTATTGTTGAATGGAGGTGGAACTGCTTTGTATTTGTCTTTATCCTTTACTTGGTTCAGAATACCACATAAATTGCCTGTTGATACCAAATTCTTCAAAAATTCGGTTTCAACCTTCAGTTTTGTGTTCTGCACCTTTTCTTCAACTAACATTTTCTTTTATCCATCTATCTCAGTGATGTATCTGGTCTGAGCTCTGTAACTGATCATGCAGTCATCTTCTAAGCTTTTAATCTTTTCTTCACTGATCAGCTCACTAGCCTCATACCCATTGATGATACTTTGTTTCCTAAAGCACTCACTTTCCAGCTTGCCTACTTTTGTTTTCAATTCAATGATAATTTCATTCAAATCAACAGTGGAAGCAGAGTGTACCTGAGATGATGATCCTTTTTCTTTCTCAATTATGGCCATGAATGCCACATTTCCTCTTCATGATTGGTCCAATCAAAATTTCCTTCATGTTGTGTAGTCACTGCCACATTCCCTTGATTTCTGATCTAATTTTGATTTGCTGGAACAGTGTTGTTTGGAACATTTTGAGTTGCTTGAAGGTTTTGATTGTTGTTCATTTGAAAATCTTAAATCTGTTGCATTCTTTGTTGTTGATTGTTCATTTGAGGCTGAAAGTTATTGAAGTTGGGATTGTGATTGTTGTTAGGATTGAAGTTGTTATTGTTGAATCTTGGCTGATTTTGTTGGTATTGCTGTTGTCCTCTTGGTTGTTGATTCTGGAATTGATTCATCTGAAAGTTTCTTGGTTGATTGCACTCTCTTGCAAAATGACCAGGTTGCTGATAATTGTAGCAAATTGCTTTTGACTTGTCAAATCTAATCCTGTCATTAGGACCAGAAACCAATGACCTACCAGTTCTGTTATACAGCTTTTTACTTCTCAAAGCCAACATGGCAGCTTGCCATTTCAAATCCATGTCTTCCAAATCATCTGCATCAATTTGCTCTAAGTCATCTTGTACCACACTGGTGTGAATCAAGTTCTTTGCAACAAAGGCATTATATGACTCAGTGAACATAGAAAGTAAGGCCTGTGTTTCATTGTCTTGTCCATTTCCACCACTAGAATGGGGTAAATTCCCACTTGCCATAGTGGAAGAATCAGTGTCATCAATCAGTTGCACATTGAACCTCTGCTGATTTCCTTTATTACTTGTGCTACCTCCAATGAAAGATTTTGGAGTATCAGCATTGTGCTCAACTGGTTCTTCAATGATGGGAATTTGCTGTTGATTCTTGGTAGTCAAGTTACCCATTGGTGCAATCAATACATTTGAGACATTGAAGCAGGGTCTTTCTTCCTTAATCATTTCATTCTTAATCATTTCAAGCTTTGTAGCTTGAAGAAAGCATATTACATCATTCAATTTCAATTCATTGAAATTATGCTTCTGAAGGATGAACTTGCAAGCAGTATACCATTCCTTTGGCATTGAGTTGAGTAACTTTGTATTTAAATCAAATTCAGTCATTACATAATCACTTGTTCTCAACTCATTCACAATAGCTAGAAAAAGTTCTAGTATTGATTTTAACCTTTCTCCCTCCTTATACTTGAACATTTCCAACTGTTTCTTCAATCCTTTTTTCTTAATGTTCTTCAGCTTAGTATTCCCTTTATACATCTCAAGAATGGCATCATACATTTGTTTGGCAGTTGTGTGATGTGCCACCTTGGTTATAATCTCCCAAGACAGTCCTAGCTTAATCATAGCTAAGGCCCTGTCATCCACTTTTCTCATTCTTTCTCTAACAACAGCAGTTCCAGCTGTGTTTGCACCTTCCTCAACTGCATCTTGTGGACCATTCTTGATGGAGTTCCATATATCAACATCATTGTAGCAAACGGCTGCTTCAAAAAGCACCTTCCACTTGGTAAAGTTTTCCTGCCTATACAATCTTGGTATCTTGTTAGTAGACACCTCTTGTTCCTCATATCCAGACATTTTCAAAGACATAAAATCAGTTTCTTTGTAAAAAGCAAAGTTTTAAAAAAATAATAATCAGATCTGAAAACAGATTGTTCAGATCTGATGTGTCTGATATGATTAGAGCAAGATTTAGATATAAAGATTAAAGCTTTAATTGAAATAAGGAAGAGAAAACACCGATAGATTGTAGATCTGGAAGACAAATGAAGAACAGAGCTGCTAACGTCACAAATCAATAGAACAGTGGTCTGTTTACGTCATCTTTCTTCAAATCTTCAATCAACAACAAGAATCTTTCCAAAATAGCAGCAACAAGCTCTGATACCACTTGTCAGGTTCCCGATTTCAGCTGGATCTTACTCAAATCATGTCATAACTCACACAAATAGATGTGTTGACAAGGGAGTTAATGACGGGTTGCTATATTTAGAAAGTTCACCATTTGTTAAAGGCTAAATCAATAACAAACATAGGGTTGCTTAAACAGTATTCAAAGGTAATCAACACAAACAAGATTTACTCAAAAGATTTCTATTTATATAATATCAATCATACAAAGTGGATAATCGTTTTAGGGTTTCTTGATAAGGAAGGTTTCAGCCGTCACACGTAATATTCTTTTCTTAATAAATGTGACTGACTGCCTTGTTGTGTGTCTCCTCCTTCAGGTGTGCCCTAAATTATTCAATTTATAGGCCTGACACCTGTGGACAACTGTCATTCCTTCTAGAAACCCTATCCGATAATACATATTCATATTACATATTCAGAAATATCCTAAGTGTAAAACAAGTATTTCGGGTAGGCTTTGCATCAATCTTGTCTTTCCGAGTATGCTCGGCCATCCTTCATAACTTGGTAACATAGAAGTGTGCTCGGGATCAGTTTCCGGATAGACTTTACTTAAAGAGTATTTTACCAAGTAAAATACTCACCGGGTAGACTTCAATCTTCTTGACTTTGCCAGACTTTGCCCGACAAACCCTTACGAGCAACCTTGTTCTTCAATGGTCCCTTCAACCCTTTGCTAGTGAAAAGCTTATTAGCAAAGTGTGCTCGGTTGCACTATTCCTTGCTTAAGTTGAACCTTGCCTGATAATACTTGAGATATATCATTAAATCATCAAGCATACCTGGACCATACTTATTAATGAATACCTTGCCCGGTCTTCCAATTACTTGGTTTCATGAGCTTGGTTAGCCTAAAGCTTACTCGGAAGTCAACTTTACTTGGCTATAAAGATCAATCCTGCTTGATAAAGTGATCCTTGCCCGGACTTGCATATATTAGTGAACCATACCCGGTAGTGCACTAATTTGCAAACCTTGCTCAGAGATTCACTAAAGAAGACTTAGAGAAGATAACCCTGCCCGATAGACAAAAATATCGTACCGGGCTAACTAGAAGCTTGCTCGGAGGTCTAAGATGTGCCCGGATCCATACTTAGTAAATTCCGAGGAGGTTGAGAAGATTTCAATCTCTTATAAGTCATTTTGAACAAATCTTTGACTTAGCAATCTTCCCCTTAGGCCAATTTCTTGACCCAACATCAACAAAACAGAATTACATAAAAAGAAGTGGATTTTGAAGCTACCTAATCCAACAATTATTATCTTTTTCGTTTCTAGTAACAATCCAAAGAAAGAAAATACGTAAAATGGTATCAAAGTTGTTCTCGTCTTCAATTATTAGCTTTGAAAATAGCTTCATTTCTATTCTTCCAAATAGGCTGCCACATAGTAAAAATAATTCTTTCAACATCCAATTTCTTATTCTTCGATACCTAGCATTGATCAAGCCAAGAATATAGTTCTACAGGCTACAACAAATCCGGTCCTGAAAGGTTTAGCCAAGAGATTACCAATCACCATGTCTTTAACACCGCGTGATGGCTTCTTGGATGATTTTTTTAAGCCTGAGTGGGAAGAAATCGGGCAAGATATTAATGATTGGATGGAGATGAAGCTAAGTTTTCATCACTGAAAGGTAAAATATTGGATATTAATTTTAATGGTTTGTTATTCAAAATATGAATTTGGATTTGATTCTTGCATAGTAACTGTCTTGTGTTTAGATTTGAAATTTTTAACTTTGGTAATTTTCAGTTCGAGTTTTTGTTAAAAATTTGAATATTTACTAACCACTCATTTAGGAACATCTTGTAAGTTAGCCGGTTTTCATGTGTATGCCGCCACGTCATCATTTTTTATACGTATACATCCCTAGAATGTTTTGAAGATTGATCATCTTTATCGATTTTCTTATGTTGAATCTTTGTAGACATTGAAAATACGATAAATATTTCAGCTTCTTGTAAGTATGAATGGTACGAGTCAACGGAACTATATTTCTTGTACCATGTACTGATCGCATAGCCGAGGCTGTTGGAAGGTAAGAATTTGATGTGTTTCTAATATGTCATTTCTCCATTTGTCTTGAACTAATTGAAGTTATTTTTAAACTCTTTTTGTATTTTAGTATGAAGGAACCTCAATTAAACCTTTTACATGTCTAGAATCACTAGCTAATAATGCACATGATATGCATAGCATTATCAAGCAATGACTATTTATTAGGGATGACAATCTTGATCTAAACTATTTTAAATGGTTAATTTGGGTTGTTTTAAAAGTCATATGGGTTGGTTTGGGTCATAAATTTTAATAAAATTGGTCAAAATGGGTCACTTGAAATTCCACCTTATTTTCGGGTCAAAATGGGTCGACAAACTTAAAAAAATGGGTGGATGTGGGTTAGTGTCTTAAGGAAAAAGTAGGTTCGGGTTGAAACGAGTTTTGGATTGCAACGAGTTCGGTTTAGGTTTTTTATTGGAACGAGTTCGGTTTAGGTTTTGTCTCGAATCAGGTTTCGAGCCAACACAAGTTTTCGCACTAAACATGTTGGGTTTCGGTTTCTTTTTGGTCGATTTCGAATTCATTTCGGTTTTTTGTTTCATTTTGTCGGTTTGTTCAGTTTCGTTTATGTTCGATTTCAGTTTTTTAGTTTCATTTTGATCGATTTTTCTAGTTTAAATCAATTCGGTTCAGTTTTGATTTTTTGTTTTGTTTTGATCGACTTTTCGGTTTTGGCTAATTTCTCGGTCTTTTTTTAACGATGACACCGGAGGAAACTTTTTTACTTTTTTCGTTTGTTATTTATATTTTGAGTTATGGTTTTTTTTATTATTTTTTTTAATTTTTTTCTGAGGGGTTTTCTGTTAAGATAAAAAAAACCCTCAAAAAAATATTCAAAAATAATAATAAAAAAATCATAACTCAAAGTCGCAAAATATATATAAAAATGAAAAAAGTAAAAAAGTTAAAACGTTTCATCCGTTGTCCTCGTAAAAACATGATCTGAAACCCAATTTGATCTATTTCGTCCTTGACCCGTTCTGACCCGAACCTGTTGACCCTAACCCGTTCTGACCTGAACCTGTTGACCCTGACCCGTTCTGACCCGAACCATAACAGCTCTTTCTTTAATTGACCCATTCCGATCCAGACCCGTTTCAACCTAAACCGTTCCGACCTTGGCCCATTCTAATCCGGACCTGTTCTGACCCGAACCTGTTGACCCTGATCCGTTCTGACCCGAACCATAACAACTCCTTCTTTAACTGACCCATTCTGACCCAGGCCCGTTTCGACCCATGACCCGTTTTGACCCAACCCAACCTATTTTCTACCCCCTACTATTTATACTAGATTAACATGTTAGATTTCGTCTTGCTTTTCAAACTTTGTGAAACAACATTCCGGTCACCCATATATTTCTAGGAAAAATCGACTTTATAAAAAGCCGGAGAAAAAGGAGGCAATTGTAGGTACGTTTTAAGTAACATGTGTAACTTTCATGGCAAAAACGGATGTACGTGATTTTTTATGTGTATTTGTACTTTGCAGCCTTTTGGCCATCAACAATAGTGAAAAAAAATGGTTAAACATTAAGGGGCTGTTTAGCAAGTGCTGAACCATTAAGTGCAGAATCATTAAGAGGTCTGAATGATTAAGAGAGTCTGAACCACTAAGATCTGAACAAGTTAAAGTCTCTTTGGTTGGACATCTGAATAACTGTACAAAATGACTATCTTACCCTCTGAACTATTTTATGTTGAA
Source organism: Bidens hawaiensis (assembly GCF_021521415.1). Lineage (NCBI taxonomy): Eukaryota > Viridiplantae > Streptophyta > Magnoliopsida > Asterales > Asteraceae > Bidens > Bidens hawaiensis. The sequence continues at coordinate 315,358 of NW_027493636.1, forward strand.
TGAAATGTATCGTATTGTTTAAAACTTTGAATGATAAATAATTATAAAAAGAAAAGACAAAAATCATAGAAAATTCAAATTGCACATTATAACTTCAAAATTCATGGAAACAAACTAAAATCCAAATAGAAATTAATACTTTGTTTACAATTTTAATTTTATTAATTTGAAATTAGTCGAGTGGCTATCTCGTCACGCAAAGTAGTCATATACTCAACACCTTTTGAACCCCATTCTATGTCATGAACGAACTCGCCATCACATTCTTCGCCTTGTATTTCAGAAAAGATGGTGTTCTCATCATAGTCCAAAAATAATTGATCATGGATATTGCATTTCTTTATAATGTTATGGACAGCAAAACATGCGATCACTATATCACTTTGTATTGGAAAAGAAAAGGGAGCCATTCTCTTTAGGATTGGGAATCTAGCCTTCAAAACACCATACGTGCGCTCAATAACATTTCTGAGTTGTGCGTGAGCATGATTGAATCTTTCTTCCATAGTTAGCACACGCTGTCGTCGAAAATCAGCTAACCAATACCTCGTATAACGGTAAAGAGCCATAAATCCACGAGTGTTAGTGTATGCCGCGTCGCAAAGGTAGTATTTGTCTGTAAATGTGTATCAAAATTTTTATTAATAACCTGGTGGGGGGAAAGGAAAACCGGAATTTGGGTTAAATGCAACTTCTTTTAAAACTCGTGAATCATGTGCAATGCCCTCCCATCCGGCCCATACAAACGTGAATATCATATCAAAATCACAAATTGCTAACACGTTTTGATAGCATTCACATCTTCCTCTTCCCCTTGTAAGAAGGGTATACATATGTATTGCTCGGCTTACTGTCAAAAAGAGCTATCTGATTGAATATGTCAAAGGACATCACCACTTCATGTCCCCCAACCGTTCCAATTAATTTCATATCGGACCCCTTCTTGTACGGGGTACATCGTAATGTAGACACCCACTCTTCAATTTCTCTATCATATAAAGTGTTACTCTCTTCATTGTAACACTTAAGATTTGCTTCCCAACCTAAGTCTTTAAATCTGTCAACTATCCCAAAGGCCTCAAACCCAGGATCTGTGACCTCTTTCTCACACATGTATCCTTCAATTCTTTTATGCAACGTGGCTATCTTATCAGTGAACAGCTTCGCTTTCCATTCCAACGCATACTTTGGCAATACCCCACCTCGCCAAGTGGGTTTTACAGTTTGTACAGGCACTCGCGCTTGTTCTTCTTGCAATCTTTGCCTTTTTGCTTGGGCTGTTCACCCACTGGAAGATGACGCCTTTCCCTTCCCCTTATCTGAAGTTCTACCCATCTACACACAACAAAAAACCCAAACAAACCAAGTTAAGTCAACATAAACTTCCCCACACTTGCTTGTTACCCCGGTTGTGGATAATCACTTGTTAATAAATTTACCAAAAATTTCAACATTTGCTTCAACACATGATTTCCAATTAATCAATATAACAATCATATGTTTGTAACATTTATCCACTATCCACAACCATAGTGTATAATCATTACACTAATTACTCAAACAAGCAAGTGGGTATATAGAAACAATTATGAACAACTTACAACTTCATTTCAATATACCATCAATAATGAAAATAAATTTCATACCTTGGTGTTGTAGGAGATGAAGATGAAGAAAGCTTCAAAGTAAACCAAAACCCACAATTTTTCGGACTCAGTTGTCCAAAATCGACCAGCAAAACAAGAGAATCTTATAAATGCAATGATATAATTGAAACCCTTGTGAAATTCTAGTCAAAATAGACCTAAAAATCGGTTGAATTGGTTAAGATATGAGAAAGTTAAGAAGTTTTGAAGTGGGAAGTTAGGATTTGTAGAAATAGAATATGAGAGAAGAAGAAGATGATGTAACACCCCGGCTTTAGCGGAATACGCCCGGGTGTGACGTACAGATTGCCCAAAACACATGTGACACTATTAAGTGACAATAATATCATTAATTCATTCAAAACCCAAGTACACAAGTTGTTCAATAACACAAATAGAAAGGAAAAAAATAAAGCACATGACTTCTTTGTTTATTATTGCAATAACCTAACTTCTAGTGACTTCATCCGTTTCATCCTCTAATAATGGTACATGTAACATATATATAAAGTAATGTAAACTAACTTAATAGTTAGTGAGTTCACACAGTTTAAATACAACATAAAAAACCATACAATTCCATGAAAACTTGTGAAAAACACATAAAGGTTCTTTACACTAGAAACAAAGGTCCTGAGTGTAAAGAATAAAAGAAGGTCTTTTCCAGTTGGGATTGTGCACCAACGTACTCAGATTGGAGTCCCTTTTCCACTAGAAACAATGGTCCATGTGTGCAAAGGGGGCGTATGATCATACTTATCGAAGAAATCCATGCACGTAATAATTGAGCAAGTAACAAGTAAACACACAAGTCCATGATGCGAATTGTAGTTTGTAAATAATAAATAAAATAAATTGCATTTTTAATAGGATATATATGCTACCTCCAAAATAATTAAAAAGGGTAAAAAGGGGGTGTGGGAAACTCACCTTTGAATTGGGATGGCAAACTTGAAAATGAAACGAAAGCACGTTATATGAAACCCAACGTTCGAATCATGCAAGCTAAAACAAGAAATACAAAAATTACTAACTAATTTACCGGACTATAACGTCGGTTTGAAGATTCATACATTTTTATTTATAAGTATTTTATTACACATTTTTAAGTGTATTAATATTTAAGTTAACAAGTTTTATCTATTTTTATTATTATAATATTATTTAGCAAATTAATATTGTCGTTATCGGTATGTTTCATTTTCAAGTTACAACATTTTATATATATTATACTTATTTTACGAGTTTTAACGAGCGGTTTGGGTTTGTAAAAGTTAATACTTGAACGAAAATCGTTAACAGAATTCAAAACACTTTTATTAAACTATAAAACTAATTTTATTTATTTTTTATGATTTTTTAAATATATATTTGGTTTATTAAAATTAATAAAACAGTTTTTAAAAAAAATATAGAAGGATCTGTTGTGACCCGGGTTCGAACCCGGGTCTCCACGTCCACACCAAACATGACCAACCACTGGACCAAACCATTATTGTTGAAAACTGATGGAAACAATTAGATATAAACAGAAGCTCATATTCATCATCTTCTTCACATAAAACCCTAGATTCAATTCTCCATAATCGTTCTAGGTTTGATTGATTTGGGTTGGGGGTTTTGTTAGACGGATCAAACCAATGAAAACCCACCTATCAATTACCTCTGATGACGCCGGAAAGTGGTTGAACGACGTGTTGGCCGGAACTGATTATATAAGAACAAATTGATGATAATAACGAGTTTGTTTGTATGATTTTATGTATGTAGCAAGTTTAGAAGAAGATTAGGGTGCTATTTATACCCTCAATTTGTCCGTTGGATGATTAAATCAAGTTAATGATTTTTAATTATTAGCCGACGGTTTTAGGGTTGAATCCGAACGTTGTAGGGTGTTATTACGCATAATGGGTCTTGATTAAGCATTAATATGGTGGAGAAACGGTTTATAACATTAAAAGTTGATTAAAATGGCGTTTTGAAGTGATTGAAAATGAACGAATAATAACTATAAATCATCATAATTATATTAAATGGTAAACGACAAACACGAATTTATTGAAATGACATAACGGGTCAGTTTAACGAATACAAATACAAATACGAATAAAAATTGACAAATGTCACAGCATTCCCTACTTTTGAGAATTTCGTCCCGAAATTAAGTAGAAGAATCCGTAACGAAAATATGAGGATACTTTGTTCGCATTTGATCTTCTCGTTCCCATGTGAATTCAGCGCCACGCTTGGATTCCCAACGAACCTTTACCAAAGGTATACGGCTACGTTTAGTTTCCTTGTCTTTGCGATCCATGATTTTCACCTGTTTCTTGACAAAGTGCATTGTTTCATCGATACACACTTCGTCGAGTGGTACATGGAGATTTCCATCAGCAAGACTATTCTTCAAATTTGAGACATGAAATGTCGGATGAACATTAGAAAGCTCTTGAGGAAGTTCGAGTGTGTAAGCAACACTACCAACACGAACAAGAATCTTGAAAGGTCCAACGAAACGAGAAGATAGTTTGCCTTTCTTGCCAAAACGAACAACACCTTTCCAAGGGAATACCTTGAGAAGGACACGGTCACCAACATCAAACTCAAGTTCCAGACCGGTGATTTGGTTTTCACCAATTTCAATCCAACAAATAGGTGATCGACATTTACGACCATAGAGTGCTTGGAACGGAGCCTTACCGATACTCGAATGAAAACTATTATTGTACGAGAACTCAATCAAGTGAAGATGAGAATCCCAGTTCCCACCGAAATACATGACACATGACCTAAGAATATTTTCGAGTGTTTGAATCATGCACTCGGATTGCCCATCGGTTTGAGGATGATAGGCGGTGCTAAGATCCATTTGAGTTCCCAACGCCTTTTGAAGCGATGACCAGAAATGAGAAGTAAAACGACTATCACGATCGGAAATGATACGCAAAGGTATACCATGACGACAAACGATACGCTGAACATAGATATGAGCGAGTTGATCAACTGTAAACTTTTCGTTGATCGGAATGAAGTGAGCAGATTTCTTCAAACGGTCAACAATAACCCAAATACCATCGTGACGATTTCGAGTAGTCGAAAGTTTGAACACAAAATCCATAGAGATATCTTCCCATTTCTAAACAGGGATGTGTGGTTGAATGAGCAAACCAGATGGTAGTTGGTGCTCGGCCTTAACTTTAGCGCAAGTAAGGCATTTTCCCACATATAACGCGATGTCTTTCTTCATACCGGGCCACCAAAATGTGGACCGTAAATCAAAATACATCTTATCCACACCGGGATGAATGGAATATCGAGACTTATGAGCTTCGTCCATGATGAATGCGCGAAGATCGTCACGATTAGGAACCCATAATCGATCGAGGTAATACAACAAACCATCGCGCTTAGTTTCAAGTAGATTCACGGCACCACAGGACATTTCATCATACATATTTCCCTCGGTGACAGAGACATGTTAGGCTTCAAAGATACGAAGTTGGAGATCGGTCTGAATGGTCACACAATGAAGCAGAATTGACTTCACATGGGTCTTTCGACTAAGAGCGTCGGCTACAACATTCGCTTTACCAGGATGATAACGAATTCCGCCGTCGTAGTCGCTAAGTAGTTTGGCCCATCGTCTTTGCCGCATGTTTAGATCTTTTTGGTTGAAAATATGTTGAAGACTTTTGTGGTTGGTGCATACCACGCACTTAGTGCCGTAGAGATAATGTCTCCAGATTTTCAACACAAATACAATGGCACCGAGTTCGAGATCGTGCGTTGTATAATTCTTTTCATTAACCTTAAGTTGTCGCGAAGCATAAGCGATAAGTTTACCTCATTGCATAAGGACACAACCGAGGCCTTGATTGGAAACATCACAATAGAAAACAAAATCCTCATTTCCCTCAGGGAGTGCAAGGATCGGTGCATCGCAAAGCATGCACTTAAGAGTAAGAAAGGCTTCATCTTGCTTTGGCCCCCATACATAAGGTTTATCCTTATGAGTTAGAGAGGTTAGGGGCAAAGCGATCTTGGAAAAATTAAGAATGAAGCGACGATAATAACCCGCAAGGCCAAGAAATGAACGAACTTCGGTAGGAGTGGTTGGCGTTTTCCAATTCTTAACGGCTTCGATTTTGGTTGGGTCAACGTGGATACCATTTTCGTTTACTATATGCCCCAAGAACAGAACTTCTTTCAACCAGAGTTCGCACTTTGAAAACATAGCATAAAGTTGTTCCTTCCTTAAGAGATCAAGGACGGAATGAAGATGTTTCTCGTGCTCGGCTTTGGACTTGGAATAAATAAGAATGTTGTCAATAAAAACAATTACGAATTTATCTAAGTAATGTTTGCATACGCGGTTCATGAGATCCATAAACACCGCGGGTGCATTGGTTAGCCCAAAAGGCATAACCATAAATTCGTAATGCCTATAACGAGTCCGAAAAGCGTTTTTGGGTATGTCATCTTCATGCACGCATAGTTGATGATAACCCAAACGGAGGTCAATCTTTGAGAAGCATGAAGCTCCTTGGAGTTGATCAAAAAGATCGTAAATACGAGGCAAAGGATAACGATTCTTGATTGTGAGTTTGTTGAGCTCACGGTAATCAATGCACATACTGAAGGATCCATCTTTCTTCTTGACGAAAAGAACAGGTGCGCCCCAAGGGGATGAACTAGGACGAATGAACCCTTTATCCAAAAGTTCTTGGAGATGGTTAGACAATTCTTGCATCTCAGGGGGGTGCAAGACGATAAGGAGCCCTCGCAATCGGGGTTGCACCAGGCACAAGATCGATACAAAATTCCACATCATGATTAGGAGGAAGACTAGAAACATCAACGGGAAACACCTCGGGATACTCGCGAACAACAGGAATGTCTTTAATTTTTCGTTCTTTCTTTTCCACCACATGGGCTACTAATGCAACATACTTCTTGCGTAAGTAAATTTGGGCTTGAAAATAAGTGATAAAATTTAGGCTCGAGGAAGAAGGCATTTCGCCAGATACACGAAGAATTTGACCATCGACAAGCGGAATACGAATGAACTTCTCAAAGCAAACAATTTCATCACGATGAACAGATAACCAGTCCATGCCTACTATGATGTCAAAACTTTCCAGTTGCATAGGAATAAGGTCGATTGAGAACTTGTGGCCGTTTAGATTTAATTTGCAATTTCGAATAACCAAGTCAATTGTTACAGATTTACCATTAGCTACTTCAACAGAATATGAGTTCTTAAGCTTAGATCGGGGTTTAGCAAGTAAAGGCTCAAATTCAAAAGACACAAAGCTCATATCGACACCGGTATCAAATAAAATGGTTGCAAAGTGGTCATTCACGAGAAACGTACCGTTCACCACATCGCCGTTTTGTTGAGCTTGATTGGCGTTAATCATAAAAGCACACCCACGATTTTCTTGAGGAGCTTGAGCAGCTTGAACATTTTGACCACCTTGTGGTGCAGGAGCTTGAATGGTTGGATGCGGATAAACTTGAGCTTGGTTAGCCAACAATAGTGGAACTTGCGACTGATAAGCTGGTTGGGTTTGATACGTCTGAACCTGGTACAACGGAGATGGAGCAAGCTGAAGTGCATTCACATGTGCGAGTCATGTACACGCGTTGCGAAAGTGGTTAGGGTCACCACAATTATAGCAAACTCGCATTTGGTTAATGGGTTGAGCATACGGTGCAGTGCGAGGGTTGAGTTGAGCGAATCTTGGAGGAGCAATTGGTGCAATTGTGACCTCCCGACAAGTGGCACTAAGGTGTCCAAAATGGTTGCAATGACTACATTGACGGCACGACATACTAGCTGAATGATGTCTTTGATAACTGTTACACAATGGGTGAGGTCCGTTATAGGGTTTCCTGAGTGGTAGGGCAAAGTTGGGTTGGGTTGCAGTTTGTTGGGTTACCGCGTAATTCTTGCGCTTTCTGTGGCTAGATGAATGGGAAGGCTTGGATGGCTCGGGCTTCGAATCTTTGGTTTCGGTAGAGATTTATCAGCAGGTTTCTTCGATTTCTTCGATGTCAAAGTCCCGGCTTTAACATGATTATCAGTTAAGGTTGTAGCAAGGTTGATTGCGTCACCAATTTCTTTGGTAGAACTACTCAAAACACTATCTTGAATTTGTCTCGGTAGTCCCCGAATGTACTTATCGATGGCACGCGAGGTTGGGGGTAACAAGGTGAGGTACCAGCACACTGAGTTCATTGAAACGAGAAGTGTAAGCTGCGTGCTTGCCACTCTCTTGTTTGAGGTTCCAAAACTCAGCTTCCAAGTTGATAAGCTCACTTGGAGGGCAAAATTGTTTGGTCATCAGTTCTCTCAATTCATCCCATGGCATAGCCATGGCAGCTTCGGCACCACGGGTAGTCTTTTCCTTCACCCACCAGGTAAGTGCCCCTTTTTAAAGACACTTGTAGCAAAGCATCGGGACGCTCAATGTGGAGGAATTTTCTTTCCATTTGTTCGTACCGCTGAAGTAGGGCAGTGGCACCTTCAGTCCCATCAAACTCCGGGGGTTTGGTGCTGGTGAAAGTCTTATACGAACAGTGATATGGTTTAGGCTCGCTTGAAGCAGAGGCGATACTAGAAGAAAGGTTCTAGTTAATTTGGGTCATCATATCAGGAATGATCGCGGCTAGTTGTTTGGTGATTTGAGCAGTTAACTTGCGGCAAGAGGTTTTGAAAGAATGACGCTTGTTGAAATGGATAGGCATTCTGCAAACAATAGTAACGAAATTCGTGAGACTCAGAATAGGGTGTGGTATAAAAGAAATTTCTTGTTAAAGTTTGTTTTAAAATAAATACATAAATGAAAATCATAACAATGGTAATAAATCTTGTGTGGAACTTTAGAGTTTTCATGAACCACCATGGACGCTTTTTTTTCCAAACATCAAAGAAACTCGAAATCAAATCGAACCAAAAGCTGGGTATTCGTGTACAGACTTCCAGTTAAAACACATTGTAAAACATAGAGGAGTGCAACCATATTTTTTTCACAAAGAGACCCTGATCGCGCTGAAAACTTATAGTTGTGATTCATATGGCGTTGAAAGTGGTATTGTCACACCCCCTTCTAGGGCCTAGGAGTGCGACCCATAAGTTTGTAACGTGTTTGTAAATAATTCAGAGTTGCGTTATATTGCGCAAGACTTATAAAACTTTAAGGATCAGAAATGTAATTTATATATACATTCAAAAGACGGGAATTATAAAATACCCGTTTAAAGTTGTTAACAAAAGATTATTTGATTATGTTTACAAACCACCATATTAAATTTATACAAAAGAAATCTGAGCCATCGGATATTAGAACTTCGTCATTTCCAAGCTCTAACTTTGTTCACCTGCAAAATGTAAGAAAATACGTCAGCAACGAATGCTGGTGAACACGCTAACGCAAAAATAACTCTTTTACTTTATTACCCCTCGAGACTACGCCTACCTCGGCTCAACGAGGCTTAGGAATAACAAAGTCAAATAACACATTATAAAGATGAGCCTCTACACTAGGTCACCTCAGCAAACACCGCAGCGTTCGACATAGTTAAGTACTCGTAAATATACACAATGGTCGTACTCCCTGCAGAAGAGCGTCCTATGACCAAGGGTGGTGCGATGATGCCCATACATCGCATAGTACCACCTATATAAGGATCTAGACATACGTATACCACAGCCTAAGGGCTAGGTTTATACCCTTTATTTATAACGGTTTTAGGAACACATAGTTCCTTGTAAACAATTTCAAATAACATGTTTGACTCATATTTAAATAAGTAAAAGTTTGGGGGCGTATTCACCTTCTCGCTTTAGGATCGGCTTTACTCACCGTCCAAGGGTCTTTCCCTTTTCTTTATCTCAAACCTATAGTTACGAGTATAAATATTTGTTAGTCGGATACACGATCCGGCTTAAGACCTTTAGTCTTATATCTCAATCCTCGATTGAACCTTTAGTTCGATTCTTTTTTACTTGAAAACCTTTAGTTTAAAAGTAAATTATAAACCTTTAGTTTATATTAAAAACCCGATGTTTCTTCTTCTCCAAGAAACGTAATCTTCTCTTTTATTATTTAAGAATACTCTTTATTCATTAAATAATATTTCATAACAAAGAACATTTACATATATACTTACACACATACATATGTATTCAACAATATTCATAATCTTACTTTCATGAGTTTCTTTGTTATGTTTTCTTTTCTTTTCTTTTATCGAGGTATCGAGTATATCCTCGACTTAAGGCTCAATCCTTTAATATAATATTGAATTATATTGAATTCATCATTACTCCTAACCTTAATGACGTATAGAAACCCTAGAGACTTGAGCAGCACTCCAACGCCGCTTTAATCTTCTCGGCACGCAAATCGAGGAACGCCAAATCTTTAACACTCGTTGACACGCTTTACGAGATCTTTCGCCATTACAACAACACCTTTGCTTGTACGTGGGTGGAGGGTGACACAAACTTTGAGGAAACGCCGATACACAAATGAAGGTTCGGGACACGCTTTACGATGAAATATGGCACGCTAATCGAGGTGGATCGAGTATACGAACTTGGAATTCTAGTGAGATGTTAGAGAGAGAGTTGAGAACTCAGTTTGGTGTGCCAAGAATGAAGCCTTGGACTTGCTATTTATAGACTTCAAATTGACTCCCATCGCGCTACGCGATGGGTGCCTCTGCAGACCTATCGCGTATCGCAATATAGGTCCACTGACTCACAGCTTAGACCTGCCACGTGTCGACACATGGCAGGCACCACTCCACGTGGCAACACGTGGTAGCAGTGTTGCCACGTGGTGACACGTGGCGATAACCAGTGCCACCGTGTGCCACGTGGCACACGTGTCACACATTGTCAGACACCCCATCGCGATACGCGATGGGAGTCTCTTCTGACTCATCGCGTAGCGTGATGGGTCAGGAAAATCAGAATTTTTATTTTAGACCCTCAACTTTGGAATTTGCGATTTTAGTCCATATTCTTTGGAAAGTTGATACTTTGAACTCGAAATTTTCACGTTGTTACATCCTCCCCACCTTGAAAAAAATCTCGTCCTCGAGATTGATTTACTCGAACATGTGGGGGTGTTTCTTCCTCATTTCCGATTCGAGTTCCCAAGTATAATCGGGCCCTCTACGCGAGTCCCATTTAACTTTCACAATTTTCAAAGTTCTTTTCTTTAACTTCTTTGTTTTCGAATCCTCAATTTGAATTGGACGTTCTACAAATTTTAAGTTCTCATTTATTTCAACGTCTTTTAGTGGCATAGCAAACGATTCATCGGTCAAACACTTACGCAGATTCGAAACATGGAATACATCATGTATCCCTTGCATTTCCTCAGGCAGTCGCAAACGGTATGCAACAGTGCCAATTAGTTCGAGCACCTCGAAAGGTCCAACGAATCGAGGACTCAATTTTCCTTTCTTTCCGAAGCGAACAACGCCTTTCCAAGGCGAGACTTTCAATAACACTTTGTCACCAACATTGAACTCTAACGGCTTACGAGGAACATCGGCGTAACTCTTTTGGCGATCACGTGCCGTCTTAAGTCGTTCTCGAATTTAGATAACCTTGTCGGTGGTTTCTTGGACTATCTCGGGTCCAGATAACTGACTGTCTCCAGTTTCAGACCAACACACGGGCGTTCTACACTTTCTTCCATACAACGCCTCAAACGGTGCGGTTTGAATACTCGCACGATAGCTATTATTGTACGAGAATTCCATTAGGTGCAAGTGATCATCCCAACTTCCACCTAGATCGATCACACAAGCGCGGAGCATATCTTCCAATGTTTGAATTGTCCTTTCACTTTACCCATCGGTTTGTGGATGATAGGCAGTGCTAAGGTTCAACTTTGTACCGAGAGCTTGTTGGAAGCTTTTCCAGAAATGAGACGTAAAACGACTGTCTCGATCAGATATTATAGACAGCGGTACTCCATGCAAAGCGACAATGGTGTTTACATAGATACGCGCTAATCTATCCATAGAATACGACTCATTGATGGGTATGAAGTGTGCGGACTTTGTTAAGCGATCCACAATCACCCAAATAGCATTATGTTGTCGAGTCGTCTTCGGGAGTTTGGTAATAAAATCCATAGTAATTAACTCCCACTTCCAAACGGGATGTTCGGGTTGCTGAAGCAATCCCGAAGGCTTTTGGTGTTCAGCCATAACTTTTAAACAAGTCAAACATTTCGCAACATGCGAAGCGACATCCCTTTTCATCCCATTCCAACAATAATTCGCTTTTAAGTTGTGGTACATTATATCACTTCCGGGATGCATCATGTATTTCGACTTGTGAGCTTCGTTTAAGATTTTCTCACGCAAACCTCCAACGATTGGTACCCAAATCCTATTGCCGAGTCTAAGGATACCGTCGTCACCCTTGATTAACAATTCAATGGTGCCATTTCGTTTTTCGTCAGAGATTTGGTTTTCATTGATTGCTTGCGTTTGCGCGGATTTGATTTTCTCAAAGAGATCAATTTGAAGTTCTAGACGCAGAGCTCGAACTCTTTTTGGGAATGCTCTTTACGACTTAAGGCATCGGCCACGACGTTGGCTTTGCCTTCATGATACACAATTTCACAATCATAGTCGTTAAGAGTCTCCATCCATCGCCGTTGGCGCATGTTGAGCTCTTTTTGATCAAAGATGTGTTTCAAGCTTTTGTGATCGGTGTACACGGTAAATCTTACTCCGTAAAGATAGTGCCTCCATGTCTTAAGTTCAAAGATTATGGCGCCTAACTCTAAATCGTGAGTCGTATAATTCTTTTCGTGTACTTTCAATTGACGTGAGGCGTAAGCAATTACCTTTTTGCGTTGCATTAGTACGCATCCCAAACTTGAATGAGACGCGTCACTAAATACCACAAAATCTTCAGTACCTTCTGGCAGAGCCAGTATTGGTGCTTGGGTAAGTTTTTGCTTAAGTATATCGAATTCCTCTTGTTGCTTCATTCCCCATTCATACTTGATGTTTTTACGGGTTAAGGAAGTTAAGGGAACGACGATACGAGAGAATTTTTCGATGAACCTACAGTAATAGCCAGCCAAACCTAAGAAGCTTCGGATCTCGGTTGGCGACTTCGGGACCTCCCACTTAGAGATAGCTTCAATCTTTACGGGGTCCACTTGAATTGCGTTGACGTTAATGATATGACCAAGAAATTGCACTTCGTGCAACCAGAACTCGCACTTTGAGAACTTGGCATACAACTTCTTGGTTCAAAGAATTTCAAGCAAAGTACGAAGATGAATTTCATGATCAGCCTTTGACTTTGAATAAATAAGTATGTCATCGATGAATACGATAACGAAATTATCCAAATAAGTCTTGCAAATACGGTTCATCATATCGATAAACGCAGCCGGAGCATTAGTAAGTCCAAACGGCATAACCGTGAACTCATAATGTCCATATCTCGTTCGGAAAGCAGTCTTTGGAATATCTTCATATTGGACTTTAAGTTGGTGATAGCCGGAACGAAGATCGATTTTAGAAAAGAAGCTAGCACCTTGAAGTTGGTCGAAAAGATCATCAATACGAGGGAGTGGATAACGATTTTTGATTGTGACTTTGTTCAACGCATGATAGTCGATACACATCCTCATGGAACCATCCTTCTTCTTGACGAATAGAATTGGTGCTCCCCAAGGCGACGAACTCGGTCGAATGAAACCCTTCTCTAAAAGCTCATCGAGTTGCTTCTTTAACTCCTTCATTTCGATCAGCGCTAAGCGATATGAAGCTTTGGCGATCGGAGCAGTACCGGGAATCTGATCGATTCTAAATTCCACCTTGCGATCGGGAGGAATACCAGGGTGTTCATAAGGAAAGACGTCAGAAAATTCGGAAACGATAGGAACGTCTTTGATTTCTTTTGGCTTAGACTCTTTAGTGACGTAGGCCATGAATGCGAGGCATCCTTGATTTAAACATTTGTTAGCTCTAATTATAAAGATTATGCTAACTTGGCCAGCGTCTTTGTCCCCTTCAATTCGAATTGTTCGTTAATCAGGGGCTTGAAGTTCAACAGTTTTGCTATTGCAGATGATACGGGCTTGGTTATCGGATAACCAATCCATACCAAGTACAATATCAAAACCAGCCAATCTCATGGGTAACAAACAGATAGGTATCAAATAACCAGTTAAAAGGATTTTTCCGTTTTCAAGGGCTTCGGAGATCTTAACGATTTCACCGCTAGCAGTCTCGACGCTTAGAGTTTTATCTAATATAGTTAATGGTTCGTTTAATAGACTACATAAACTATAATCTATAAAACTCAAGTTGGTACCCGAATCAAATAAAAGTCTAGCATAGGTGTCGATGAATAGAAACGTACCGGTTATGGTTTCTGGCACGTCAGCGACCCTTTTTGTGTCAAGTACGAAGACTCGAGCGTTTCCCTTTTTGTTTTGGCCACTTCCACCCGCACCACCAGCAGCGGGCTTGTTATTTGGGCACTCGAAACTTAAATGCCCATCTCCTTGCAGTTAAAGCAAGTCATCCTCTTCTTCCAGCAATCAGCAACATCGTGACCCGTGCGATTGCATGATTCACACACCTTAGGAGGCGAGGTAAAATTACAACGTCCCTTGTGGTATCTCCTACATATCTTGCATTGAGGGGCGTTTGAATTAAATCGGCTTTGGTTCACACCCTTTCCCTTGAAGCGATTATTTCTTCCACTTGTTCTCCCTTGAGTCGTTGATGTCGTAACCTTCTTCTCTTCTTCTTTGTTAGGAACCATGCCGCCCATTAGGTAACCGGCCAACTCCATTGCAGAGTCAGCGGTTTGTGGTAGGCGAGACCTTACCATGTTGCGGATTTCCCGTGGAAGTCCCCAAATATATCGCGTGACTTTGCTGGATTCAAGGTGAACCAGCTGGGGTACAAGGCGACAATACTCATGAAATTTAGTATTGTATTCACGGAGGTTTGTCCCAACGACCTTGAGATTCAAAAATTTCGTTTGAATCTGATCAGTCTCGTGCATGGGACAGAACTTAGCCATCAACAAGGCTTTAAAATCTTCCCAACTCAAACCGTACATAACATCTCTTCCTTTGCTCATCAACAGAGCATTCCACCATTCCAACACATCACCCTTGAACATAAGGGCTGAATACTGAATTTTCTCCACCTCAGAAAACTTACTTGTGATCACGATTGTTTCCATCTCCTCGAGCCACCTCATGGTTGAAATGGCTCCCTTATCACCATGGAACTCTTTTGGTACATAATACTTTAAATCTTTAAACGAACAACCGCTTATCTTGAGTTTCTTGAACTCATGTCTAACTCCGCCTTCGGCGTTAGACTCATGCACACTTTCCTCAACACGAGAGGGATTAGGACGGGATTTAACGGGTTTAGAAGGATTAACAGATTGTGAATTTCGAGATTGCCTAGAATGAGATCTATTCATATATTCTTCCCTCACAGCATCTTTTATCATCTTTTGAATTTTATTCATATATTTCTCAAGAATTTTTTCCTCTCGCTCGTTCTCAAGGCCCTTCCCCTTATCTCTCATTTCTTTTTCTTTACGAGCATTATTATTGCTTTGTTCAGACATTTTCTTTTATCCTTTCAATTCAGTTTGAAATTTTAACAACATTTTTTTTATCAAACATACTTTTATTTATTACACATTTAATATATATATCCAAGGATATATATATTTTACAATACACACACATATATATATATCGTTCCCACGATATATATATTGTTGATCCTATCATTACATAAGAACGTTTCAGACGTTCTTCTATTCATACACATATCATACAACATTAGTTTTACACGTAAAAGTCTTCACATCACACACCACCATCTTCAGTCCTTCAAGAATTTCTTCACAACCTTCGTTAGTTTGTTGCATTTACAAAGGAGTGATTCTCCAACCTTCTTCGTTTTCTTCTCTTCCTCGTCTACCTTCTTTCTCCAGTCGTCGGTCTCATGCAATGCACGATCCAGATGTTCCTCATACGACTGCGCGACTATGTTGGGATAACCGTACTGCGGAGGTGGGTCGTGATAACCCAGAGTTACCATCTCGTAATGGTTTCTCGGTTCCGGATATGGAACATAGTCCATGTCTGATGAAAGATAAAGGTAGGTCTTGGCAGCTTGGTTCTGTTCGCGGATCTCGTTGGCTTTTTCTTGAATTAAAGGAATTTCTCCTTGAAACGATGGGAAGCTTGACGAAGTTTGGATCCTTAGTTTCTCCAAGTATTGGACATATGGGTCCACAGAACCATAGCTAGCATTATTGGAATTGAGTGATCCATTCATCGGGCTTGATATTTCGTTCGGGTTTTCTGGATGCTCTTCTTCCATTTCTTCCTCGGACTCCTCCACTGGGTCCTCCTCACTATCTTGTTCGGGATCTTCTTCATTATTAGAATACTCCTCTTCCATGGGTTCCTCTTCTTCCTCCATAGGTTCCTCCTCTTCTTCTGGTTCGTCTTCCTCCATAGGTTGTGGAGTTTCAATGTTCATGGAGGGCATCTTGAAACTTTCGAAAGGCATCATGAACCTCATCTTGGGCTTTCGGGATGGCCCTTCTCCATTGTTGGGTTTTGAACTGACTTCATTAAAGGTATAACTTCCGGTAAACCATTGGCATGGATCGGAATGGCATTTCATCCAGTCGGATGATGGCGACTTTGGTTCTTCCTTGATAGGTAAGTTTGACAGAAAGGCATATGACGGATGTGGATTTGGCGGTACATAACCAGTTGGGAAATATTGTGGTACCTCCGTGGATTGATAAGTTGGGATCTCCGATGGGTGGTATGTTGGTACTTCTGACGTTTGATACATTGGCATAGTCGATGGATGATAGCTTGAATGGCTCGGTGCCTCAACACTTGGCTTCGGTGGACTATCGGGGATGTCAATCGGGTAGTGCCTACGTCCGGGATAGTAAAGGGGTTTGGACAAGTCGTGTTCCACGTCTTGATTGAAGTATGCCTCATAATATCCATCGCTCATATTATCCTCGGGGTAAGGTTCGGCTATACCGACTTCCTTCGCTTTGCGAGAAAAATTCTCCATAAGAGCTTTAAACGACATCTAATATTATAGGTGGTTTAGAATATAGAGAGGGATAGAAAGGTTACCAGCCTATCTTATCCTTAAAACAAATAATCAAATAGTTTCCTATACTTGGATCGAAGGTTGGGTATTGTTTTATGATACCCAATTCGCTAAGATCGATGGCTCTGATACCAAGCCTATCACACCCCCATCTAGGGCCTAGGAGTGCGACCCATAAGTTTGTATCGTGTTTGTAAATAATTCAGAGTTGCGTTATATTGCGCAAGACTTATAAAACTTTAAGGATCAGAAATGTAATTTATATATACATTCAAAAGACGAGAATTATAAAATACCCGTTTAAAGTTGTTAACAAAAGATTATTTAATTATGTTTACAAACCACCATATTAAATTTATACAAAAGAAATCTGAGCCATCGGATATTAGTACTTCGTCATTTCCAAGCTCTAACTTTGTTCACCTGCAAAATGTAAGAAAATACATCAGCAACGAATGCTGGTGAACACGCTGACGCAAAAATAACTCTTTTACTTTATTACCCCTCGAGACTACGCCTGCCTCAGCCCAACGTGGCTTAGGAATAACAAAGTCAAATAACACATTATAAATATGAGCCTCTACGCTAGGTCACCTCAGCAAATACCGCAGCGTTCGACTTAGTTAAGTACCCGTAAATATACACAACGGTCGTACTCCCTGCAAGAGAGCGTCCTACGACCAAGGGTGGTGCGATCATGCCCATACATCGCATAGTACCACATATGTAAGGATCCAAACATACGTATACCACAGCCTGAGGGCTAGGTTTATACCCTTTATTTATAACGGTTTTAGGAACACATAGTTCCTTGTAAACAATTTCAAATAACATGTTTGACTCATTTTTAAATAAGTAAAAGTTTGGGGTCGTATTCACCTTCTCGCTTTAGGATCGGCTTCACTCACCGTCCAAGGGTCTTTCCCTTTTCTTTATCTCGAACCTATAGTTACGAGTATAAATATTTGTTAGTCGGATACACGATCCGGCTTAAGACCTTTAGTCTTATATCTCAATCCTCGATTGAACCTTTAGTTCAATTCTTTTTTACTTGAAAACCTTTAGTTTATATTAAAAACCCGATGTTTCTTCTTCTCCAAGAAACGTAATCTTTTCTTTTATTATTTAAGAATACTCTTTATTCTTTAAATAATATTTCATAACAAAGAACATTTACATTTATACTTACACACATATATATTTATTCAACAATATTCATAATCTTACTTTCATTAGTTTCTTTGTTATGTTTTCTTTTCTTTTCTTTTATCGAGGTATCGAGTATATCCTCGACTTAAGGCTCAAGCCTTTAATATAATATTGAATTATATTGAATTCATCATTACTCCTAACCTTAATGACGTATAGAAACCCTAGGGACTTGAGCAGCACTCCAACGCCGCTTTAATCTTCTCGACACGCAAATCGAGGAACGCCAAATCTTTAACACTCGTCGACACACTTTACGAGATCTTTCGCCATTACAACAACACCTTTGCTTGTATGTGGGTGGAGGGTGATACAAACTTTAGGAAACGCCGATACACAAATGAAGGTTCGGGACACGCTTTACGATGAAATATGGCATGCTAATCGAGGTGGATCGAGTATACGAACATGGAATTCTAGTGAGATGTTAGAGAGAGAGTTGAGAACTCAGTTTGGTGTGCCAAGAATGAAGCCTCGGACTTGCTATTTATAGACTTCAAATTGGCTCCCATCGCGCTACGCAATGGGTGCCTCAGCAGACCTATCACGTATCGCGATATAGGTACACTGACTCACAGCGTAGACCTACCACGTGTCGACACATGGCAGGCACCGCTCCACGTGGCAGCAGTGTTGCCACGTGGTGACACGTGGCGATAACCAATCCCACCGTGTGCCACGTGGCACACATTTTCAGACACCCCATCGCGATACGCGATGGGAGTCTCTTCTGACTCATCGCGTAGCGCGATGGGTCAGGAAAATTAGATTTTTATTTTAGACCCTCAACTTTGGAATTTGGCAATTTTAGTCCCTATTCTTTAGAAAGTTGATACTTTGAACTCGAAATTTTCACGTTATTACATCCTCCCCACTTTGAAACAAATCTCGTCCTCGAGATTGATTTACTCGAACAAGTGGGGGTGTTTCTTCCTCATTTCCGATTCGAGTTCCCAAGTATAATCGGGCCCTCTACGCGAGTCCCATTTAACTTTCACAATTTTCAAAGTTCTTTTCTTTAACTTCTTTGTTTTCGAATCCTCAATTTGAATTGGACGTTCTACGAATTTTAAGTTCTCATTTATTTCAACGTCTTTTAGTGGCATAGCCAACGATTCATCGGTCAAACACTTACGCAGATTCGAAACATGGAATACATCATGTATCCCTTGCATTTCCTCAGGCAGTCGCAAACGGTATGCAACAGTGCCAATTAGTTCGAGCACCTCGAAAGGTCCAACGAATCGAGGACTCAATTTTCCTTTCTTTCCGAAGCGAACAACGCCTTTCCAAGGCGAGACTTTCAATAACACTTTGTCACCAACATTGAACTCTAACGGCTTACGAGGAACATCGGCGTAACTCTTTTGGCGATCACGTGCCATCTTAAGTCCTTCTCGAATTTAGATAACCTTGTCGGTGGTTTCTTGGACTATCTCGGGTCCAGATAACTGACTGTCTCCAGTTTCAGACCAACACACGGGCGTTCTACACTTTCTTCCATACAACGCCTCGAACGGTGCGGTTTGAATACTTGCATGATAGCTATTATTGTACGAGAATTCCATTAGGTGCAAGTGATCATCCCAACTTCCACCTAGATCGATCACACAAGCGCGGAGCATATCTTCCAATGTTTGAATTGTCCTTTCGCTTTACCCATCGGTTTGTGGATGATAGGTAGTGCTAAGGTTCAACTTTGTACCGAGAGCTTGTTGGAAGCTTTTCCAGAAATGAGACGTAAAACGACTGTCTCGATCAGATATTATAGACAGCGGTACTCCATGCAAAGCGACAATGGTGTTTACATAGATACGCGCTAATCTATCCATAGAATACGACTCATTGATGGGTATGAACTGTGCGGACTTTGTTAAGCGATCCACAATCACCCAAATAGCATTATGTTGTCGAGTCGTCTTCGGGAGTTTGGTAATAAAATCCATAGTAATTAACTCCCACTTCCAAACGGGATGTTCGGGTTGCTGAAGCAATCCCGAAGGCTTTTGGTGTTCAGCCTTAACTTTTAAACAAGTCAAACATTTTGCAACATGCAAAGCAACATCCCTTTTCATTCCATTCCACCAATAATTCGCTTTTAAGTTGTGGTACATTATATCACTTCCAGGATGCATCATGTATTTTGACTTGTGAGCTTCGATTGGTACCCAAATCCTATTGCCGAGTCTAAGGATACCGTCGTCACCCTTGACCAACAAGTCAATGGTGCCATTTCGCTTTTCGTCAGAGATTTGGTTTTCATTGATTGCTTGCGTTTGCAAGGATTTGATTTGCTCAAAGAGATCAATTTGAAGTTCTAGACGCAGAGCTCGAACTATTTTTGGCAATGCTCTTTACGACTTAAGGCATTGGCCACGACGTTAGCTTTTCCTTCATGATACACAATTTCACAATCATAGTCGTTAAGAGTCTCCATCCATCGTCGTTGGCGCATGTTGAGCTCTTTTTGATCAAAGATGTGTTTCAAGCTTTTGTGGTCGGTGTACACGGTAAATCTTACTCCGTAGAGATAGTGCCTCCATATCTTAAGTGGAAAGATTATGGCGCCTAACTCTAAATCGTGAGTCGTATAATTCTTTTCGTGTACTTTCAATTGACGTGAGGCGTAAGCAATTACCTTTTTGCGTTGCATTAGTACGCATCCCAAACCTGAATGAGACGCGTCACTAAATACCACAAAATCTTCAGTACCTTCTGGCAGAGCCAGTATCGGTGCTTGGGTAAATTTTTGCTTGAGTATATCGAATGCCTCTTGTTGCTTCGGTCCCCATTCATACTTGATGTTTTTACGGGTTAAGGAAGTTAAGGGAACGACGATACGAGAGAAGTTTTCGATGAACCTACAGTAATAGCCGGCCAAACCTAAGAAGCTTCGGATCTCGGTTGGCGACTTCGGGACCTCCCACTTAGAGATAGCTTCAATCTTTACGGGGTCCACTTGAATAGCGTTGACGTTAATGATATGACCAAGAAATTGCACTTCGTGCAACCAGAACTCGCACTTTGAGAACTTGGAATACAACTTCTTGGTTCTAAGAATTTCAAGCAGAGTACGAAGATGAATTTCATGATCGGCCTTTGACTTTGAATAAATAAGTATGTCGTCGATGAATACGATAACGAATTTATCCAAATAAGGCTTGCAAATACGGTTCATCATATCCATAAACGCAGCCGGGGCATTAGTAAGTCCAAACGGCATAACCGTGAACTCATAATGTCCATATCTCGTTCGGAAAGCAGTCTTTGGAATATCTTCATAATGGACTTTAAGTTGGTGATAGCCGGAACGAAGATCGATTTTAGAAAAGAAGCTAGCACCTTGAAGTTGGTCGAAAAGATCCTGAGTGTAAAGAATAAAAGAATGTCTTTTCCAGTTGGGATTGTGCACCAACGTACTCAGATCGGAGTCCCTTTTCCACTAGAAAAAATGGTCCATGAGTGCAAAGGGGGCGTATGATCATACTTATCGAAGAAATCCATGCACGTAGTAATTGAGCAAGTAACAAGTAAACACACAAGTTCATGATGCGAATTGTAGTTTGTAAATAATAAATAAAATAAATTGCATTTTTGATAGGATATATATGCTACCTCTAAATAATTAAAAAGGGTAAAAAGGGGGTGTGGGAAACTCACCTTTGAATTGGGATGGCAAACTTGAAAATGAAACGAAAGCACGTTATATGAAACCCAACGTTTGAATCACGCGAGCTAAAACAAGAAATACAAAAATTACTAACTAATTTACCGGACTATAACGTTGGTTTGAAGGTTCATACATTTTTATTTATAAGTATTTTGTTACACATTTTTAAGTGTATTAATATTTAAGTTAACGGGTTTTATCAATTTTTATTATTATAATATTGTTTACAAGATTAATAATATTTAAGGAATTTGTCGTTATCGGTATGTTTCATTTTAAAGTTACAACATTTTATATATATTATACTTATTTTACAAGTTTTAACGAGCGGTTTGGTTTTGTAAAAGTTGATACTTGAACGAAAATCGTTATCAGAAATCAAAAAAATCTTTTATTTAACTATAAAACTAATTTTATTTATTTTGTATGATTTTGTAAATATATATTTGGTTTATTAAAATTAATAAAACAGTTTTTAAAAACAATATAGAAGGATCTGTTGTGACCCGGGTTCGAACCCGGGTCTCTACGTCCACACCAAACATGACCAACCACTGGACCAAACCATTATTGTTGAAAACTTATGGAAACAATTAGATATAAACAGAAGCTCATATTCATCATCTTCTTCACATAAAACCCTAGATTCAATTCTCCATAATCGTTCTAGGTTTGATTTATTTGGGTTGGGTGGTTTTGTTAGACGGATCAAACCAATGAAAACCCACCTATCAATTACCTCTGATGACGCCGGAAAGTGGTTAAATGACAAGTTGTCCGGAATCGAATATATAAGAAAAAATTGATGATAATAACGAGTTTTTTTGTATGATTTTATGTCTGTAGCAAGTTTAGAAGAATATTAGGGTGCCATTTATAGCCTCAATTTGTCCGTTGGATGATCAAATCAAGTTAATGAATTTTTAATTATTAGCCGATGGTTTTAGGGTTGAATCCGAACGTTTTAGGGTGTTATTACGCATAATGGGTCTTGATTAAGCATTAATATGGTGGATAACGGGTTTATAACATTAAAAGTTGATTAAAATGGCGTTTTGAAGTGGTTTAAAGGTCGCCGGAATTTCTCGTAGCCGGCCGAAGCGTGCCTCGCCCGAAAAACGTGAAAGGAAGGGGTGGGGGCGGCTAGGGTGTTTAATAATAATATTATATTATAATTTTAAATCCTAATTTACACTTTAAGCCCTCTAACTTCTTAAATACATAAAAACTAATTTTAAAGTTTATTTACTTCTTAACCCTTGAACTTTACAAACATATATAACTTAATCAAACTTGATATATTTTATTATCTTTGGATTGTTTACGCTCTACACTCAAATAGTTTGAACTTGATTATTCAATTAACGTTTTTAGCTTGGAGATTCGTTATTTGAACTAAACGGATAGAAAATGAACGACTAATAACTATAAATCATCGTAATTAATATTAAATGATAAACGACAAACACGAATTTATTGAAACGACATAACGGGTCGGTTAAACGAATACAAATACAAATACGAATAAAAATTTACAAATGTCACAGATGAGTAGGTGAAATTGAAGGTAAATATTGAAGAGTAGGTGTAATATGTGGTGGAGATTGATTTAAAATTGATTTATTATCTTGTTTTTTAAGATAAAAACCCGGCTCCCTCGCTCTCTCGACTCGCACCATGGGCCACGGTTCGAACCGTGGTCCACGGTGACCTGCAACCTGTTTGTTTGTCTCTGGCGGACCGTGGCTCATAGTCTACGCCGTGGGTCACGGTGTAAATGTGTCAAATCGAGCAGAGTCCTCTGTACCATGGCTCGAGCCTGAACCGTGCCTCACGGTAGTCACCGTGGGCCACGGTCTACACTGTGGCACACAGTCTACGCCCTATGTGCCAACTCCATGGGTAAATGACACCATTTCCCATAAACTAACTCATAAGGAGTTATGCCAATAGGAGTTTTGTAGGCGATCCGATATGCCCACAATGCATCATTTAACTTAGAAGACCAATCCTTCTATCGACCCGCACCGTCTTCATCAAAATTTCTTTAATTTGGCGATTGGACACTTCAACTTGTCCACTTGTTTGTGGATGATAAGGTGTAGCAATTCGGTGATTCACATTGTACCTTTTTAAAAGTTTCCCAAACTTGAAATTCTTGAAATGCGACCCACCATCACTAATAATAACCCGCGGGATACCAAACTGAGCAAAGATGTTTGATTGAACGAATTTGCAAACTACCAAATGGTCATTGGTTCTTGTTGCTACCGCTTCTACCCACTTGGACACATAATCGAGCGCAACCAAGATATATAAAAATCCATTTGAGTTTGGAAACGGGCCCATAGAGTCAATTCCCCATACATCAAAAATCTCTAACACCAAAATCGGTTGCAATGGCATTTCATCCCGTTTCGAGATACTACCCAACTTTTGGCAATTCAAGCAATGTCGGGCATACTCACTTGCATCTTTAAAAATGGTGGGCCAACAAAACCTACATTGAAGCACCCGGTAGCCCGTCTTTTGACCGCTAAAATGACCTCCGCATGCCGATGCATGTGGATGAGTCAAAACCTCTAATACCTCAGAATCGGGAATACATTTCCTTATCACTTGATCCGAACCAATCTTGAACAAGTCCGGTTCATCCCAAATATATTGTTTCACTTGGGCCATGAACCGTTGCCTTATTTTCTTCACCCAATGACTTGGAATAGACCCCGTTGCTACATAATTCACAAAGTGAGCGTACCATGGTGCGGTCGACACGGCTAACAATTGTTCATCGGGAAACCGTTCGTTAATCTCCATCGGGTCATCAACACCCTCCAATGGAATTCGGGATAGGTTATCCGCCACTACATTTTCACACCCCTTTTTATCTCGAACCTCTGAATCAAACTTTTGCAAAATCAATACCCACCGAATTAAACGCGCTTTTGCATCCTACTTTTCCATCAAATATCGAACCGCACTATGGTCCGAATAAACGATCACCTTACTCCCCCAAATATACGAGCGAAACTTATCCAAAGCATACACCACCGCAGGCAATTCTTTTTCCGTGGTTGTATAATTAAGTTGTGCTTTGGATAATGTGTTACTCGCATAATAAATAACCGCCGATTTTTATTAATTCGTTGACCCAAGACCGCTCCGATAGTAGTATCACTAGCATCACACATAATCTCAAACGGCTTTAACCAATCCGGTGGTTGTAAAATGGGAGCTTTCACCAACTGTTCCTTTAAAACATTAAATGCTTGCAAGCACTCGTTAGTAAAATCAAAAGGAACATCTTTTAATAATAAATTACATAAAGGTTTGTGATCACACTAAAGCCTTTAATAAATCGTCTATAAAAACCCGAATGCCCCCAAAATGACCTTACCCCTTTAATGTTTTTAGGTGGAGGTAAAGATGACATTACCCCGATTTTTGCCTTATCCACTTCCATTCCCCTTTCTGGAATAACGTGACCCAACACAATACCCTCTTGCACCATGAAGTGACTTTTCTCCCAACTTAAAACTAAATTTGTCTCAACACAACTTTTCAAAATTTTTTAATTCATTGAGACAATTTTCATAAGTTGGACTAAAAATGGAAAAGTCATCCATAAACACCTCAAGTGAATCCCCAACCATATCCGAAAAAATACTCATCATAGAACGTTGGAATGTGGCCGGGGCATTACACAATCCGAACGGCATTCGCCAAAAAGCAAAAGTGACATACGGACAGGTAAAGGTAGTCTTGTGTTGATCATCCGGGTTGATAGCAATTTGGTTATAACCCGAGTACCCATCCAAAAAACAGTATTACTTTTGACCCAATAATTTTTCAATAATTTGGTCAATAAAGGTAATGGAAAATGATCTTTAGATGTAGCGGCGTTTAATTTACGATAATCAATGCAAACTCGCCACCCGGTGACCGGTCGGGTGGCGATTTGTTCACCACTTTCATCTTTAATTACCTGTATACCTGCTTTTTTCGGTACCACCTGTGTAGGACTTACCCATGCACTATCCGAGATGGGATAGATAATTCCCGCATCCAACCACTTTATTACCTCTTTCTTCACAACTTCCCTCAAATTTGGATTTAACCTTCTTTGAGTCTCTCGGGTTGGTTTCGCATCATCGTTGGTGATAATTTTGTGCATAACTATAGACGAACTAATGCCTTTTAATTCGGCAATTATCCAACCTATCGCCGCCTTGTTCATATTCAACACCTAGAATAATTCTTCCTCTTGAAACTCATCCAAATTAGATGCAATAATGACCGGGAGTGTATCATTATCCCCCAAAAATGCATACTTTAAGTGACTCAGCAAGTCCTTCAATTCCAATTTTGGTGGGCATTCCAAGGACGGTTTGTAACCGAATCGATCTCGGCTAGTAGACTTTCAATTTGATGAGTCCATGGTGGTCGTCCTTCTTTTACCGCCAACACGTCTTGATTCTTCTCTTCCATCCTAAATGCACAAAGATGTACCTGTTCAGAAAAATCACAAACACATGCTTCCAAAGCATCTTCCTCATAATCATGTGGTTCACACATGTCAACAATATCTGCCATGAAACACTCATCACCACATAAAGAACTAGATCCGTTAGTGAACACATTTAATCTCATATTCCTATTTCCAAAAGCCATATCAACCATACCCGATCAACAGTCAATAATAGCATGAGCAGTGTTTAAAAACAGTCGACCCAATATAACATTTTGTTGTTGGGTCGAATCAACCAATGAGTAATCTAAGACCAAAAAGTCAACCGGATAGTAAAATTCTTCAAATTTTACTATCACATCCTACACAATTCCTCGGGGGAGTTTATGAGACAAATCGGCTAACACAGCCGTTGTCTCAACTCGTTTTAAAGGACCAAAATCATATTGGTCATATAAACCCCCCGAAAGAATGCTTACTCTGGCCCCAAGATCTAGTAACGCCCTAGACATTTGAAAATCGCCTACTTGAATATTAATAAGGGTGTTCTTGGGTCTTGGTTCTTAGGAGGAAGATCTCCTTTTAAGACCGCACTTACCCGCTCAGTTAAATCCACTCGTTTAGGAACTTTTTGTTGCCTCTTTTGAGTGCATAGTTCCTTTAAAAACTTAGCATATGCGGGCACTTCTTTGATTGCCTCATGTAAAGGTAAATTTACCTTTACTTGTTTAAAAACTTCCCACGTCTCTTCTTTTTGAGGACCCCTTCTTGAAATGATATTTTTCTTACCCGGGTCAAGTAAATCCGAGGGAAATGGCACCGCATTTGGTTCCACTTCCGTATTTTTATCTTTTAAATTTGAAGTTTGACCCGGATTTTGTAACAGTTTTTCAAAAGTGACATGTTTAGTGGGTTTATTTATTACAATTTCATCATTACTTTCATTACCCGTAATATCCTCAACTTCCCCATCAACCACACCCGGTGATAAATCCTTTTAGTATTCTTTGCCACTTCTTAAAACACTAACGTGGTTAATAGGAACATTACGAGAAGAGTTATGAGAAGGATTTACCTTTGTCTCACTTGGAAATTGACCATTATTCTTCTTCAAGTCCGACACTTCAGTTGCGAGTTGACCCATTTGTGCTGTCAACGATTGGATGGCCTTATCTCTAACTTCATCCTTTTGAATTCTCACTTCATCAAGTTGATTTCTTCGTTGCATGTCTTTTTGCATCAACTTCAACATGTCCATAACTTCATTCCCACTTGATGAACTTTGACCCGTTGACCCACTTTGACTGTCACCTCCTTGACCTTGAAACCCTTGATTATGCCCGCCATGAAAATTACCTTGGTTATTATATTGTTGGCGAGGAACATAATTTCCTTGATTCCTTGAAAATTCGGGTTAGATTGAGTGGTCGGGTTTCCATATCAAAAATTTGGGAGATTTCTTATCCCGGGGTGGTAAGTGTTCGAGTTCATGTTGTAATTCCTACCACCTCCCCCTTGAAGTGCATTCACCTCCTCCACCGGTGCTTGACCCACCACACACACCTCCGAAGCATGACATGACTCGCTACAATTTGTACAAACATCAATTACCAAATTAGTGGATTGTGCGTTTCCTTCTTCCACGGCTTGCACTTGCGGTCTACCAATCGCCGGTCTTGTTCTTCTTCCGGTTTGGGCCTTTCTCTTTGAAGTAACTGCCATTTGTTCCAAATATGCCCAATCATCTTGTTCATAATTGGTCCCAAATGTACCATTCGTGATTAACCTCAAATCTCGGTCATCCTCTATACTCAACCCTTCATGAAAAGCATTTAACAACTCCCAAAGAGCAATACCATGATGAGGACAATTCTTGATCATTATATTAAACCTCTCGAATGCTTCATGAAACATTTCCCCCGATTGTTGTTGGAAGGTTCTCAAACTTCTTCTCTCATCGTTGGTATTTTGGGCCGTGTATAATTTTTCCAGGAATCTTTGTTGCATTTTGGCCCAAGTATAAATAGACGCAGAAGGCAAAGTGTAAAACCATCTTTTTTTCTTATCTTCCAACGAAAATTGAAATAGAACAAACTTAACCTCATCCGATGTAAAACCTTGACCCCCAATCGTGTTGCAAATGGAGTCGTATGCCTCCAAATAAAAGTAAGGTTCCTCCGTTGCTAGACCCTTATACTTCGGGAGACTTTGAAGAGAATTGGTTCTCACTTCAAATGTCCTCCCTTGTTGATTGTGAGGGATAACCACCGGAGAAGGATTATTAGTAGTTACCGGTCAGAAATGAGCTTCAATACCCCTTACCATCTCTCTTGCATGCCTTCTTGGTACCCCCATTGGTACACTCGGTTGACCCATTTGCCTATAAACGGGCCTTGGAGGTGCAAATTGTTGAAACAGTGGTTGGGGCATTTGTTGTTGAAATTGTTGATTTTGAGGTTGCCCTTGTGGTGTTACATGTTGTGGAGCTTGTTGTTGATGAATAACCGGTGGCAACTTGTTGTTGGACAACCGGTGGTGGTGGTTGTCGATTAAGTTCTTGCACCGGTTCGGTTTGTTGCCCTTGACCATAAGCAAAATTTCTCGGATTTACCCTTTGACTTCCATCACTTCCCATGTAGTAACCTTCCACTTCATACCCCTCAAATTCACTGTCAAACCCATACCCATAACCATCACCTAGTGATCTTGAATGTTGCATGAAAGGTGGGAGTTGATATTGGTATCTTGATTGTGATTGTTGAAAGGTTGGTTGTCGGCTTTGTTGAGATGATGATGCACCGAAGGTAGGAAAAAGGTTAGAAATAGATGGCAATGTGGATGATGTTGAGTAGGTGTAATAAGCAGCTATGGGTTCGGTTGTGTGAGTTGGTTACAATTCACTTGATGTTGTAGGAGTAGTAGTGATTGGTGGAGGTGAAATTGGTGGAGGTGTGGTTGGGATAGTTTGACCCGAACTGGGAGATGGTGAATCCATGGTGCTGTTTGATGTAGTAGGAGAACCAAGAAGCTTGTTCTCCCTGAGTAAGACTCGGTTTCTTCGAAGCATCTGTCAGTCTCGGGATCGATTACTTGTGGTGATGACCTGTTAGATCTTCTAGTATGCATACACCTGTAATCACCTACACACTAACACAACCAACATAAACCCGAACCTGTTGACCCTAATCCGTTCTGACCCGAACCATAACAACTCTTTCTTTAACTGACCCATTCCGACCCAGACCCATTTCAACCTAACCCGTTTCGACCCATGACCCGTTTTGCCCCAACCCATTTTCAACCCCTACTATTTATACTAAATTAACAGGTTAGATTTCTTCTTGCTTTTCAAACTTTGTGAAACAACATTCCGGTCACACATATATTTCTGGGTAAAATAGAATTTATAAAAAGCCGGAGAAAAAGGAGGCAATCGTTGGTACGTTTTAAGTAACATGTGTAACTTTCATGGCAAAAAAGGATGTACGTGATTTTTTATGTGTATTTGTACTTTGCAGCCTTTTGGCCATCAACAATAGTGAAAAAAAATGGTTAAACATTAAGGGGCTGTTTAGCAAGTGCTGAACCATTAATTGCAGAATCATTAGAGGTCTGAATGATTAAGAGGGTCTGAACCACTAAGATCTGAACAAGTTAAAGTCTCTTTGGTTGGACATCTGGATAACTGTACAAAATGACTATCTTACCCTCTGAACTATTTTATGCTTAATGAAATGTATCTTTTTGTTTATAACTATGAATGATAAATAATTATAGAAAGAAAAGACAAAAATCATAGAAAATTCAAATTGCACATTATTACTTCAAAATTCATGGAAACATACTGAAATCCAAATAGAAATTAATATTTGTTTACAATTTTAATTTTATTAATTTGAAATTAGTCGAGTAGCTATCTCGTCACGCAAAGTAGTCATATACTCAACACCTTGTGAACCCCATTCCATGTCGTGAACGAACTCGCCGTCACTTTCTTCGCCTTGTATTTCAGAAAAGATGGTGTTCTCATCATAGTCCAAAAATAATTGATCATGGATATTGCATTTTCTTATAAATTTATGGACAACAAAACATGCAATCACTATGTCTCTTTATATTGGAAAAGTAAAGGGAGCCATTCTCTTTAGGATTGGGAATCTAGCCTTCAAAACACCATACGTGCGCTCAATAACATTTCTGAGTTGTGCGTGAGCATGATTGAATCTTTCTTCCTTAGTTAACGTACGTTGTCATCGAAAATCAGCTAACCAATATCTCGTATTACGGTAAGGGGCCATAAATCCACGAGTGTTAGTGTATGCAGCGTCGCAAAGGTAGTATTTGTCTGTAAATGTGTATCAAAATTTTTATTAATAACCTGGTGGAGGGAAAGGAAAACCGGAATTTGGGTTAAATGCAACTTCTTTTAAAACTCGTGAATCATGTGCAATGCCCTCCCATCCGTCCCATAAAAATGTGAATATCATATCAAAATCACAAATTGCTAACACGTTTTGATAGCATTCACCTCTTCCTCTTCCCCTATAACGAGTTTGTTGATCAGTAGGCACGACAGCATGTATAAGAGTTCCATCTAACGCACCTATTGCCCCGGGAAATATTTGTTTTAGCTTTTTATATCGGTCTGAGGTATTTGTGATTGCATTAGAAGATGTTGGAATTATAACTTCTCTTGCAAAATTCATCATTGCAGTTAGGACCTCATGAAAACATCTATGAATCGTTTCCGTTGAGTGTTGAAACCTTCTTTTAACCACTCGAAAACGTTCATTATGTCCTATAACAATAAATAACATAGCCACCTTTTATTCCAAACTTATTGACCTACTACTATGCAACCAATTTCTTTGCTTAAAATGATTGCACAATAGTACATATGCATCACTTGAAAGACGAATCATCTCAAAACATTGGGTAGAAGACCCATGCAACATTTCTTGTGTATATGCATGACCGCTTAATGCCGAATTTAGGTCTCTTATCCTTCAATTCTTCTTGAGGCTAACCCTAGCCAATGCCAACAAAGAAAAATGAACACTATAATCTCATCCTCCGAGTCCATAGATGACGTGAAGTCGAAAACTCACTCAAAAATAAACCGATTACAACTAATTAGATAGTGGTAAGAGGGTATCGAACACAGGGAGTATGTGGAAAATGTGTTACTGAGTAGCTATAAAATTTGTCTAAATTAAACTAAGTGCAAAAAGTAAAATCAATAATTTGGTTGTTTGGTTTGAATAACAATAAAGAACTAAAGCAAATAAAAGAGTTTTAAATGATATGAGAAAATATGTCTTCCCTCGGTTTCAGGTGTCCATGAACGTTACAGTTAATATTTAAACTGAGATGAACAATAGATAAAGTTCGTGTTTATGTAAATGATTGCGATATTTGAAGATCAAGTACTTGTATTATACAACGCAAGGTAATCACTCAAATATCAATTAGGTTATCTAATCCCGAGTCCCTCCCGATTGATCTCGATTACATACAAAACCAAGAATTGACGGCTTAGAACACAAACTCAATAAACTAACAAATTAACAATCAATTCATCAACACCATAATAATTTAATCAATAAGATAAAACAAATATCTCATAAATTGTCTAAACATTCAACCAAACAAACATAATAAACCTTACAATCCGAGGGAAAACACGAAGGAGTTTAGCCACACATAGTTTGATTTATCATCACATCAATTAGGTTAATCGTACGAATCAAAAACCCAAACGAATGATTATAATCACCAAAGTCTTGTTCTTGCTCTCAAAAATTTGCCTCTGGGTTGTTTAGAATGAAGAATAGCCGAAAAGACAGCCCAAAAACAAGTAATAAACAAAGGAAATCGGGAAGTTACGGCCCGTGGCCCACGGTCTCCACCGTGGACCACGGTGTTGTTGTAAAAATACTGGACCATGGCCCACGGTCTCCACCGTGGACCACGGTGGGCTTCACGGTGGTAAAGAGGCCACGGTACGGAGGCCTCTATCCACTTTTGTCAATTTGGACCTTGGCCCACGGTCTCAACAGTGGGTCACGGTGGACTTCAGCCGTGCATTCCTCTTTTCACCTCTTTTGACCTCTTTCGCGACTCCGGTTCCTTAGGTTTCTTCGTTATATGTCGTAATAGCTCCAGAACCTCCTTTGTACCTACAATTCACCGAAAACACTGTAGTTTATAATTCCACAAGATAAACCAATTAAATGCATGATTATTACGTTCTTAAATCACTTAAGGGTTGTCCAATGGACCACCCGTCAATAGACTACCTGTCACAATAATTGCCAACATTTAAAAAATATTTATAAGATAACATCCAGGTAATCCATAACATAACATCCCCATAACATTACAAGATCATCCTACAAACCGAACATTACAAAATCCTAAATAACATAACCTAAAAAATATCCAAAACATCCAAAAATTAAAATAAAATCCCAACATAAGATCTAAAAAAATATCCACATAAATTCCATCCATGACACATAAAATCAAAACAATTCATACTTCGCTCCCGCATTCTTAACCCATATCTCACAAACGGGCGGTGGAAGTCGTGACCATACTTTTCTTAAATCATCACTTTTACCAAAAAGCAAAAGCGCCGTTTGATATTAGGCTTCAAATTCTCCCCATCCCATTGTCTCCAACTTCTCCATGCATGCATCCATGTCATTAGAAAGATTATGTTTTTCAATCAACATATTTGCCACCTTGGTAATATGGTCACCAACTCTTATTAGCTTTGAATTAAATGTTTCCTTAACTTTACGTTTCCCTTTAGACCGACCAGATGACTCCTCACTAACACCTTGAGTTGGGGGGTCCATTTGAGTGCATTCGAAATCCTCAAGATTATTTAAATTGTGGTCAGAAACTTCCTCAGAAGGATAAGGAAGTGTAGAAGATGGCCCCCAACTATAAAAGCCGTCTGAAGTAGAGCCCTCAAACAATTGAACACAAAGCTCGGGGAAGAGAAGTGGTGCACTTCTCAAAGATTCTACTTTATTGTTGGTCTATGTGAAAAAATATATTATAAAATACTATAATCTTATTGAAATATAATAATAATAATAATAATAATAATAATAATAATAATAATAATGACTTTTTAGACAAAAGAAATACCTTACTCTCAATTTTCCATTCTTCTTCGGACATGTTAAAAGTGTTTGTTACGGGATTATAAACATTGCCGGTTTTGTTTTTTAGCTTTGACCAAGCTTGAAATTTTTCCTTTAGATAATCGTACCGGTTCTTCATTTGTTTTTGATCCACAATGAATTTGTGTTCTGTTTTCAGTTTCTCTGCTATATTCTTCCATGATGTTGATTTAAGGCTACCTCTTTGAAGTCCATGGAGTGTTATTTCATGAATACATGTTTCAAGAAAAGTTTTGTCAACACTCTGGTTTCCAATTAGTCCTAGTTCTTTTTTGTGTCATTTATTTGAACAATTCAAAAGAAAAAAAATAACATATATAAGTTGATTTTTGTGCCCTTAGTAATGACTTATAAAAAACATAGATTTAAAAACAGTTTCGGGCCAGATTATAACCGATCATGTTAGCCAACCTAAAACACATTCTTCGTGTCCTGCTTAGCTCATGTCAAAAAAGTACAACCCCTAATACCAAGTTTTGAGTTGAACACATAAAAATAACTATATCTACTCAAAGTTAATAAAGGCCTAATTTATCATCAACACACTTTTATAAGTTGAACACATAAATACCCACACCCACATTACTCACAGTTAATAAAGGCCTAATTTCATCGTGTTATGGTACTTATATATCTATATCTATGAACGCAAATAACATGAACACATTAATAAATAAATCAACAATGAACACATTAACATCAAACTGTTAGCTGTTATATATGAATGCAAATACAAAACATGAATAAACTTAACTGCAGCAAATAAATGATATATGGCTTTCTTGGGCTGCTTTCACTACCATAGTTCTTATTGCAAACAGAAGATGTAGTTAAAAATTCTTTGTTACAGCTACCTTTATATGTGGTTTTTATTTATTATTTTATTTGATTTTTTACTAGTCAGGTACCCTCGCGATGCAGCGGGAAACAATATGTAAAGGTTGTTAGCAAGCCAAGCCTAGCTCGACTCAAACTTCAATCCAAGCCCAACCTCAAGTCCGTCTTGATTATTTTGATATTTATATAATTTAAGTTCTTTTAATTATATTTTTATAAAACATATAAAAGAAAAAAAAATTAAAGTTGAGTAATATTTAGATAATAATAAGTGGTCAAAGTTGTAAGTGTTCCTTAAACTTTGAATTGTAATAAGTTTGTTTATGTTTTTTTATAAAAAAAATAAAGGGCTAGATATGTAATTAAATGAAACATGAGATTGTAAAGTTTATCCTTTAGAAATTTGTACATTCATTCATAATTTCATGTAGTAATGACTTGTATATATTAAACTGTACATCTGTTTTGAAAAAAATTTATACTGAAACATCAACAAAAATAAACACGTTTAAATAGGCATGTTCGAAAAAATTTTAACCTTATTATTGTAAGGCATATATGAAGAAAACCAAAAGAAATAAAGTTGAGTAAAAAGTAGGTAGTCATGAAGGATCAAAGTTTTAACTTTTTTCTTAATTAGCAAAATTTAAGTAAAGTTAAGGTACCATACTTGTAATTATTTTTATAAAAATCAAATGAAGTGGGTTTTATGTGTGTAAAAACAAGTGCATCCCTACTTAAATATGTAGCTCATGCATTGAATGCTGTAAATTACTTAAAATAAGTGTCTTAATTTGCTCATAAGTGATGTATTATATATCTATACTATCTTAAAATATATACAGGAAGGACAAAAACTCTTAAAATTAAGAGTATACAAAACTTGAAGCCTAGCTTACAACTATCCAATGCGTTTGATTTTCAGATATGGGTTTACTTTGAAATCCCGTCCATATCCAGCCAAAAATACAACATACTTCACTTTTGCTTTCCATATCCCACCCAAAACTTTCTCTCTTTACTCTTTAGATCTAGGGTTTTCGGTCTGCAAATGGCTAGCAATGGAGATTGTTGTGTTAATATTCTTTTGATGCAGATCTGGCATGGTTCTTGTTTGACAAATCAGGTAAATTCCTATTACCAGGTTCGAGATTGTTTAAATTCGTATACGTATTTGATTTCACTGTTCACTAAGTAAGGATTGCACCACAATTTGTTTTAGGAAGCGATTGCAGGTTCATTGTTTCACTCCTGTATGGTTTTTATTAAACGCCATTTTAATCGATCTTTTAACTTTTGTTAGGATTTTGTTTTTGTTTCTATTTTTGTGTTCAGATTCTATATATATTTTAGAGGAAGAAGATGATTACCAAGAAACGTTTGAAGGTTCCACGTGCTTTGAACAAGTTCACCAAGCAACGGTTACGGTATGTGTTGAAGTATGTATGCAAGTGTTGATTTCTTCTGTAGTGGGACGACTGCAGTGACGTTGGTCAAACAGGTTAGAATTCTTAACGATTTTAATTTAAAGGGAATATGGTTTTATGGAATTTTATTTGGGGTGTGGATTTCTATTACGAAATTTGTGGGTTTTGGACTTGGTCTAAATGGGTTTGGGTTAGTTTTGGGTTGAGCTAGCGGACATATATAGTTAAATGGGTCGGGCCAGGTTGACCCGTTTAACCGATTAATTGTTTATGATTTAAAAAGTTGTGTTTTTTGTCATAACTTATTTTTGTTAGGTATTAAAGGTAGAAGTTTTATAGTTTAGACGTAGTTATTCTATATAAATATATATTTTATTTTAAAGTTTGTGACATTAGAGTATTAATATTAAA
This sequence comes from Bidens hawaiensis, assembly GCF_021521415.1. Taxonomy (NCBI): domain Eukaryota; kingdom Viridiplantae; phylum Streptophyta; class Magnoliopsida; order Asterales; family Asteraceae; genus Bidens; species Bidens hawaiensis. Next base: position 351,405 of record NW_027493636.1, read on the forward strand.
TTAAATAATAATATTTTTGGGTTAAACGGGTCGTGTTTGGGTCGACATGCCCGTTGACCCGTTTAAACGGTTTATTTTCTAAAATTTAAAAAATAGGTTTTATGTCATTAATTAAACTTATTGGGCATTTTTATTCCAAAATATACAAGATGAAGGGAAAATAGCAATTAGCAATATGTTTTATAGTTTAAACATAGTTATTCTATATAAATACTAGCTTTTATCTCCCGGGGGGGGGGGGGGGGGTATTGTACTTGAAAGATTTTTTATTTTTTTTGGGTTATAGGGTCAACATCTTATAATTGGAAACATTGGAGACTCGAGGGCCGTATTGTGTACGCGGGGTAACGATAACTCTCTCGTCCCTGTTCAGTTGACGGTGGATCTAAAACCGAACCTCCCAGGTTTTTCTCTCTCTAAAAACTTTACCTTATTTGTTTGTTTTTTCCCAATGGGACTTTTGAGTGTTATGGATTCCATAGGTGGCAAAATGGTCGGTTATGCGAGTTGGGTAATGAGTGAACATGGTTTGGACGGGTTGGGTTGACCTGAAAACGTTTTTGAACATTTTTATCTTTATATAAGTTATAATGTGTTTCATATGATTTAATCATATTAAGTTTTCTTAAATAAAACGATATAGGAGGTAGTATGCATTTGAAAAAACAGATGCAAGCAACTTTTGACCTGTATGGCCTGTTTTCGTTTAGCTAAATTATTTAATTTAAGAAACAACCTTAACTTGATCATTTCATAGGTAAATGGGTCGAATATTAGCTTAATTGTTTAATGATCATTTAGTGATTTATGATTATGATTGTCGAACGAACATGAACACATTTTTTTTCCATTTAGTTAAAGGAACGGTTATCAACAAATGTCTTATTTGTTTATTTGTGTTTGTGTATGATGGTTCATTAAAAATTCGTTTATATGCCTTCATTTACATTTATTTATATTTCTTGGTTTTTAGTTTTTTTTTTAATTCGTGTATGTGTGTTTGTTTGCATTTCTTCAACATGAGCTTTTTGAGGAAAATTCATGTCAAAGCTTATTCGGAGTCAACTGAACTTTCACTAATCTGAGTAGGACAATATCAAAGGCACATTGTGTTCATGTTAGTTAAGCATTTTTGTGAAACTTAAGTATTATTGTATTATAACATACTTGAATTTCACTATGACTTAACTCTTGTGTTGGTTTGACTCAAAGAAGATGATGTAAAACATGCAACATGATTTTCAGACAGAGGGGTATTAAAAACAAATACTAGAGTTTGGTCAATGTAAACATTAGATAATGAGGAAGAAATCAGCTGATCTTAATAAAATGACTTGTACGGTTCAAGCATTAGGTATATCTCTAACTTTACCCTTACTAACTCATTTTATAAATTATTAATTTTTTAGTTTTTGAGTTTGAAGTTAAATAACTGAACCCGAATTCAAATTATTCATTTTGAGTTTTAACCTGAATAATTATTTTAATTTTTTTTCTAGATTTAAACGGTTTTTAAAAAAATAAAAAAAACACATTTGAAACAAGAGTTAACCGATTGTTCAAGTTGTTTAAACCGAATTTAAACGGCATTAGATTTTACTTGTTTGCGATTAATGAATTAATATACATGGTAAAATGGAGGCTAAAATGTAGCTTATTAATATCTAACATGGCTAAAATTTAAGTGATTGTAATTTAATCTATCAATATATATTGAGTTTTCTTTTTATATGACTTAACTAATTAATATACGTAGTAGTTATAATAATGAATGAATAATAAACGTGTTGAGCCCAGTCGAGCTTGAGTTTGAAAAACTACTCATAAGCCGAGCTCTAGCTCTAAACGATCTTTCTGTTTCTTTTTCACTTTGTGTGTGTGTGTGTTTTTTTTGTTAAATAGACTACTAATATGTGTAGTTGTCCTATAATTGTATTCTTAATTCTTCGTGGTATAACTTTATCCATGTTTATGTTTATCAAACATTGCGTTGCCTTCGTTTGTTTCTAAGCATGGAGCATCTAGGATCAGCTATTCTCTCTTCCAATAGTATATTTGCGGAACTAGTGCTTGGAATTTCAATATCATGGATTTGAAAAACCAGGCTGGCTGCCCCTGTATGTTTTTTTTAGTGTCAATATTTTTTTAGAAATTATTAGTGGTGTTGCACATTTTTTACTTATTTTCTTTGATGGTTGATCCAGGTGACCCGGACTATGATGAAATATCAAATGTAGAAGATTTGGATGAAACTACAAAGAAAGATGTTGGTCTGATCATGTGGAATCTGGATCTCACTTTGAGGTATTATCTTGGTTAAATTTGTAATGACTTTAACTTATACCTCTTTTAGGGTTCAAATGTTGCATCTGATTAGTTCTAGGATATTAGAAATTTGTCATAATTTGTGTAAATATTGATCTTTAATCTTCTCTAGATGCAATTTTTTGGATCCATAGTTTAAAATCTTTTGAATTACAATAAATGGTTTTTGCTCAATAATTTTTTTGGCTAAGAACATGTTCGTGTTCGTTATGTTCGTTAACATTATAAAGACCAGTTCATGAACATAAATGAATATAGTTAGTTAAGTTGGGCTAAGAATGAATCTACTATCATGATAAAATTGGCTATGAGTATCTCTAACAATGGGTCCGGCCCGAACGTGTTCCGTCGTAATGGATGACAAGCCCGAACGTGTTTTGTCTTAATGGGTTCGGGCCACAACAAGTCTTTTGAAAGTATTGATTTTGGTGGGCCATAAATGGTCTTTTGTAAGCCCTTTTCCCAATGCCTCACTTTGGGTGTTGGATCTACTCATAAACACAGTTATAAATATCAGAGTTAATTAAAACTTTCGCGGAATACAAAACTTTCATTAAGAATTACATATTAATTCATAAACATGTCTTAAACAAATATCTTTGTCTTTCAAAATTAAAACATCATTTCATAAAAACGTCTCAAGTCTTCCGATGCCAGCTTCTTATTCTTCTGCCATGTGCCCCGCTCAAGCTAGCTGCATCATTCTACTCACCTGGGTGCATACTAAAAGTCAGCTATGCTGAGTGAGTTCTAGTTAATCAGGCAACATACAATACATACACTTACCTTCATATATGCATCCGAAGATACATATTTAAAATACTTTACTTATTACCTTTCTTTCATACATTCATACATACGTTCATACTTTATTACTTCTATACTAAATACATAATGTCCTTTCCATCTCAGATATTGTTAGGGTCTGATCCTTTCCTTTGCTATCTCAGATATTATTAGGGTCTGGTTCATCTCCTTTCCCTTATCTTTTCTCTTTTCTATCTCAGCTATTGTTAGTGTCTGGTCCCTTCTTTCTCTATCTCATATATTATTAGGGTCTGGTCCCTTTCTTCTCTATCTCAGGTATTGTAAGGGTCTGGTCCCTTCCTTCTTCCACACACGTGCATACTTTCTTCACATACCCATATCATATTGTACCCTTATATATATATATATATATATATATATATATACCTCCCTTATCATTCATACATACTCACATGTCATACATATACCTTTCATACACATTCATAGTTCATATACATACCTTCTTTGTTAATACGTGCAATATCCGAAGATCGTTCGCGTACCGATAAACTTTCATTCACATTCAAGATATATATTATTTATCACATAAATCATGCATGGCATACACTTACCATTTAAGGTAAGTGTATTAACTATCACATCGAGTATGCACACAGCCCCGAAAACATAGCGAGGAAATGGGGCTAGAAACTCACCTGGATCATGTTACACTCGCCGTTAACGATTATTCCTTTCTTTAAATGAGCTCGGCTAACTGTACATTAATTACGTGTATCAATACTTGACCTAATCACATTCCTTAGGTTTTAGAAAAAGGCTAGGTCTGGTCTATTCTAATTAAGTGCCCCCAACCATTTAGAATACATTTGCATTTAAATACACATTGTATTCTTTCTGTCTCCCTTTCTTTTACGTAATCGAATAGGATGGTACCCCATCAGCATCACGTCTAAGTGAAATGTATTCGATTGTTATTGTATTCTAATGGTCCACTTCAATCAATCATCATTGTATTTGAATATCATTAATTTAGAATGCAAACTACATTCGAACATCAATGTATATGAATGACTTGAGGTTAGAATACAACGTGCATTTTGAATGGATCGGTATTCGAATACACTTTGTATTCAATAAGCATGTATTCAAATTCAATGATGTATTCGAATGGGCATGCATGTAACTTTTTATCCGAATGGACTGGTATGCGAATACATTTGCTAATAGAATACAACTTGTATTCGATTGGATTCCCCATGTTTCTTTAATATATCGATTACACCCCTCTATGCTCTTGTATTCGAATAGAGCCTTTGCATGCGGATGCATATGTATGCGAAATAAGCCTTTATTCAAATACAACATGTATCTAGATGGTTCATCTTTTGAGCACTATTGTGTTCGAATGGGAATATTGTATTCGAATGACCATATTGTATTCGAATGATCATATTGTATTCGAGTGATTATATTGTATTCGAGTCTTGATGTATTCCAATGAAAACACTTTTGTGCACAAGGGATTTGTATGCGAATCCCATGTATTCAACTGGGTTTATATTTAGAATACATTTCATGTATTCTAATGAACCTACCATCTTGTTTAACTTATGCGAATCACCCGTGTATTCGGGTTTAGTTAGATTCGAATACTCCTCGTATTATCTTCTATTATGGCATCAAAATCACCCCGTAAACATTTCTATACTTTCCTTTGTCCAAGATCTAATCGTTTACTAATAAAGTTCCAACCTTTATTTGTTTCAAGCCCGTTTTAACTAGATCTAGGGTTTCTAAGTAAACCGTATATACTAACTTGTTGCTAAGTCCATTTCTAACATCAAGTTGGTAACTTTATGACCCATCTATACCTGATTTGCTCTAGGGTTAAGTTTTAGGGCAAACCGTTCATAAAAACGTAACCTTTAAGTGTAAAGAACATACCTTTTCGTTCTTTTAGGTTACAGTTAGCTTGGATATGAAACTTTCGGGTTGTATTTTGCTCGTATAATCGAGATCTATCAAGATCTAAGCTTTGTTTTGGTCTTGGATCTTCTCTCTAGGTCACGGCCGTGTATTATGAGGTGTGTGTGTGTGTGTTTTAGAGTTTGTAGGAAACTTGAAAGATAAGAAATGAGGGTTTTAGAGTTTTAGGGGGGTTTAAGGGAGTATTTATATTCTCCTAAGCACATGGACCTAAATCCCATAACCATCCCTTTAATCCATCTTTTATTAACCAAGTCCATATTCCTTTTATCTTATTTAAATTAATTAAATAATAACACACCCTTCATTAAACGGAATTCCTTTTATTTATTATATTAAAAGTATGATGTTACATCTTTGAAGAAAATAGTCATTTTGGTTCAGAGCACAACGGTTTTGTTTACGAAAGGATAACTCCATTTATACCATTTTTAAATTTATGATCTTTATACATCTTTCTTACAACTTTATATATAATAGTTATTTTATGTATTTGATACAAGATAATGTAAAAAGTATTGTTTGTAAATCTATCTTCAATCTATTATTTTTCAGTTATGTTGTAAATCTTTGTATTTGTGTTTCCTATTTGTTTTTTACTAATTCTTTTTGTTTTACCGTGAATAAAGAATAAAGCAAACAGTAGCCTTTGTGTGTAAACCTTCATTGACCAACAACTAGGCAGGCCTCAGGTCTCTTTCGTATATGCTTTTATGCAGTCACTTTAACCACATCAACCTTTTACCTCTATTAACCAGATCATATTCAAGACCTAATTTTTTCTTCTATTAACCGGTCCATATCCAATCAACACCCCCACCATATATTCTCTCTCAACATCTTTCAAGATACACATAAACTACTGATCAGTTTGTGTTGTGGTAAGACACTATGTTTCTTATTTTCATAATTTATCACACTTATATCTGTTATATTTTATGTTATTAATTGATTGAACACTCATCATCTATGTTTTTCAGCTTTTTAAATACTCAAAGAAGGTTCGTATTGCCTCTAAAAAGTCGCCCGACAGTAATAGTAATCGATATCTGGTATTCTTCTTCCTTTAATCCTTAGTTGTCCATATTCTTGGCTTTTTGTGTTATTGATAATTTTCACAGATTCAAACCTGAAGTTATTCAGTTAAGTGTATTAGTATGTTTGAAGTTGTTAAAAGTGATTGTATATTGTGAGGATTCTTTGATGGCTTTTTTTTTTACATTCACGTAACCGATTTATATTTTAGCTTTAGCTGAGTGGTTGTAAGGTCACTAAGTTAGGCCACCTTAATTGTAAGGCCCCGTTACCGGTGCCCTACATTGGACGTTGGATTTACTCATAAACACAATTTTATTTATATCAGAGGGATTAATTAAATCTTCGCGGAAGATAAAAACTTTCATAAACATTACATAATAATTCATAACATGTCTTAAAGCATTCTTGTCTTTCAAAATTAAAACATTAAATATAAAACATCATGAGTCTTCAGATGACAGACTCTTATTCTTCTGCCATGTGTCCCCGCTCAAGTCAGCTGTCTCATTTTACTCACCTTCGTGCATACTAAAAGTCAGCTACGCTGAGTGAGTTCTAGTTAATCGCACATCGTACAATATGTACACTTACCTTCAATTATGCATCCGAAGATACATATTAATTACTAACTTACTTTCATAATATAAATTCATACATACGTTCATACTTTATTATTTTCATAATATTTAATTATTGTTCTTTTCTATCTCATATATTATTAGGGTCTGATCCCTCTTTCCTTGTCTATCTCAGATATTATTAGGGTCTGATCCCTTTCTTGTCTATCTCAGATATTATTAGGGTCTGATCCCTCTTTTCTTCTCTATCTGAGATATTATTAGGGTCTGATCCCTTACTTCTTCATCTTCGTACATTTTGTCTTTACATACCCTTAACATACATATACTTTCATTAATCATTTATACATACTCAAATGTTGTACACACACACACACACACACACACACATATATATATATATATATATATATATCATACTCATTCATCTTTCATATATATACCTCCCTTATCAATACGTGCAAAATCCAAAGATCGTTCACGTACCGATAAGCTTTCATTCACATTCATAACATAATATCTATCACATAAATCATGCATGGCATACACTTACCATTTAAGGTAAGTATATTAACTATCACGTCGAGTATGCACACAGTCCCGAAAACGTAACAAGGATATGGGGCTAGAAACTCACCTGAACTCGGTTACGTTCACCGTTAATGGTAATCCCTTTCTTTAGTTGTGCACGGCTAACTGTATAACAATTACGCATATTAATTACTATCACTATCCATATCGTATTTCTAGTTAAATTATAACCCTCAACGAACGGGGTTTTAGGGGCAGCGCCTCTGGCAGCGGGGCTCTAGGGGCGGCAGCCCCTAGCAGGGTCCAAGGGGCAGAGCCCCTGGCTGGGGTTAAGCTGAAAAATTCGTTATGATTTTAAATTAACTGTCTTAACACATTTTTCATTAGGATTTTAAATTATTATTTAATTCGCCAACTCATTCGCTATAACGAATGGGTGAGCTACTTCGTTATCTTATCATAACGAACGGGTGAACTGATTCGCTATCTGGACATGTCCTAATTCGTTATCTTGAACATGGCCTAATTCGTTATCTTAACTTAGCGAATGGTGAGTAACGAATCACCTGATTCGTTATATTAGTCTAACGAATTAGCTTATAACGAATGAGAAGGGTTCGTTTGTTATGAAGACACAGTTATGGTTTTCTAACGAATGATCAGCGATTCGTTTGTATAACGAATTGGGCCTCAGACTTATCCACATCTTTGGCTTTAGGGTCAAATTCAAAATCGATATGAACATAAACGGTCAACAAATCCCCAGATCTGCAATCACCCCTTGAATTCACAATGAAACAACATGATTTAGGTATCAATGATCTCGAAATCAAGGCGCCTACAAACCCTAATCATCAAGCCTTCCAAATATTACGTTTTCAATGGTGCGATTTATACACATACACATACGGCTCATTAAACAATCAATTAACCCATCAAATATTAACGAATTTCAGTGAGATTCGCTGTGTTGGATTTGTTTTATCATTCTCATACAGATCTAAGATTTCCCAAACAAATCTGAGCCTAAATGAACGATTTCTAATTATAAACGTACCTTAAACAAGTCGGTTTACAAACACGGTCTAGTCTTGATGTTGTTTTGGTTCGTCACAACGTTCTAGCACCAACAAGCTCGAGTTTACACCTTCGGATCTTGCCTCGGGATTTAGAATGGTGTTGGTGTGTGTTTTTCAAGGTGTTGGCTATGGTGTAGAGATGGACAAAAATGGAAAGGATTAGGGTTTAAGGTGTATTTATACTCCCTTAAGCCCATGGACCTAAGGTCCATTCCATTTCTTATTCAATCTTCTAAAGTCCAAGTCCGCCCTCTTATAGTTTATTATCTAAACTGATGCACGACACATTATTGAATAAACGAAATTTCATTTATTATTATAACCGAATGTATGGTGTTACATTAATTGATTTACATCACTACATCGTTGTTGACAGAATATTACTATTATTTCAACTATGAATAAAGCAGTTTGTGTATGTATTTGTAGATTGTAATAATCTTATAATCTATTTATGATATAGAACAAAGTACTGTTGTTAGTGTATTTTATTCAATAGAAGCACAACTTGTACCTTAGTTTTTTAACCTAACCATTGTTATTGACTTGGGTCAACACCAACTGATTCACATTGCTTATGCTAATTTCCAAGTTGAATCATCTTTTATTGCTTCATATTCAGTGAGCATTCTTTCTGAAAGATCTCATTTATGCTTTGTAATAAGGTCCGGCATGTTCTCATATGACTTTTTAAACTTCATATCAATTTTACTTGTATATCCCTAGGTTGTAGTTAATAATAATTGGAAAGGGCCATACAAACAAAAGAAAGAGCTCGATTTTAAAATGATGAAACCCGAAACTTCGTTAGGTAATTAAACAAACGAACTTAAGTAACATAATCTAACAAACATAAATGAATTTAAATGAACACATGATACAAGTTGATCTGACAGACCCGTGATCTTAACTTTAAAGTTTAGGTTGATATATAATAACCATTATTGTTATTTGTCTTTAAATTTTAAAACAACTTTTTTATATTTTATATTTGCATGTTTATAAATTTAAGATTATCGTTTTGTTGCTACCTACAGTTTGACAAAGTCTTGTTTTATTCATTTGGTTAAAAACTTAATATAATTAAAATTCGTTTGATTTATAACTTATGCAACTAATTGATATGTTGCGCCGGAGGTGATCATTGTATGTTATACTCCAACCAATTTTGACTTTCAAAATCGAGATTTTATTAAAATCATATTAATAATTTGTATTAAAATGATTTTAATCATTCGTATATTTGCAGCCATCATTTAGGGTATTTTCTTTTTTCTGACAAAAGCAACTCGATAAAAAACAGAAGGTCTTACTGAAAATAAATTAACTAAAACACCGAATTGATGAGCAAATAAGTTTTTAAAACCAAACAAACCAATATTCAAAACAATAAAGTACAACGTATAACACAAGAAAATATCCAAACATCAAAACAAACCACTTACACTTATTTTCACAAACTAAAAACATATCATTGCATTTTAAGTAACAAATTTAACTATGTAAAGATATGATTTTAGAAATTTGAAAAATCTTCTACCGGGTAAATTGAGTTGAGTAACTAAATTTCTTATATCTTTGTTTCATAAGAAAATCGTCAAGTATACTAAAATTTGAAAGCTCATGTATTATATTTTATTTTTTTAAATTGTTTTTTCAACCTGTGTGTCACGTCTCTTTTACCTATTTTATAATGTTCGAGAAAGTAATCCACTTCAGTGATGATATGATAAACATGAGTAGAATCTAACGATCTATATAATTGTCTACCATAAAATCCTACGTGTCACGTTGCTCTCTCCATTTTCTAAAGCCACCAAATTGCTTGATCTCTAAGTCTTATAAAATTCGCGGGTCATGGGTCTTCCCTAACCCAGATATCTAACAACCCATTTCTTCACAACTGTTTTCATTCTAAACCCTAATACATGACGATAATCTTCTTCAACCTCGCCTGACTTCCAACACTCTGTTACCCAACACTTCTTTCTCGTCAGGTACAGGTAATCCCCTCTCTAATGTATAGGGTTTATTTGTTTGAAAAATATAAAACCCTAAATCTGATTTATTGGGGCTTTTTTAAACCCTAAATCGATATGTATTCAAGACTAAATATGATGTTTTTTCACAAATCCATAGGCATAGGAGTTGAATTTTTATATCTTATTTCCACCATTATCACACTTTAATCGCTATTCCTATGTATTTTGTTTTTAAACTTAATTAGCTCTCTCTTTACTTATTTAGACTGTTTAGATTTCACAGTTGTGTTATTCGAAGAGTTCAACAGCAAAGTCTGACTAAGGAATGAAGGTTGCTTCAAATCCAGGCATGGGCTGACCTTGTGAGTTTTGATAATTCATATTTTGCATTAAGTTGAAACCAATATTGATTTTTATGCAAAGTTGACTGTTTACAATTAAAAGTTAGTTTATTATGATTGTGTGTATAAGCTTTTACCATCTAATATCATATTTATGCCTAAAATAATTGAAGCATTCATGGTTTTGTGTTCGTGCACTGTTTGTGTTGATGCAATTAGCTTTCATGTTATTGAATTGTATACGTCGCACGTTTTTAATTTTTAGTATAGATGTTTAATAGTTTTATAGCTAGGACCATGATAGTTAAGTTAATAAGTGTTTTTGTTATTGTTAATTGTCTATTTTGTAACTGCTTTACATAATTCTATTATAATTATTGTGATTTGTATCTTTTTATCATTCATATGTTTACATAATTTGACAAATAATTATATTATTATTGTGTTGATTGTACGAAGGCCAGACCATCATTGGTAGAAATTAGTCTATTAATACATGTTCTTTAAAATGATGTAAAACATTGTTGATATAAAGTTAATTAATAGCATTTGGTTTTTGTTACTACTTTTTGTGCTCACCTTATTTTCTATCTATCAGCTTGGTGTAGGATCTTTTCTGGTTTATTATGTTGCAGCTTTTTATTAATTCAGTAGTCTCAATTTTTGAATTTAGTCAAGAGATGTGGAAAAACACATACTTATTTATGTTGGTATTTAGAGCCTATCCTTACAGTTTGACTATTATTAATTTTTGTGGTGAAATGATAACTGAAATTTGTAGATCACTTCTTAAAACTAAAATTAAGACATTCGACAAGGCATCATTGTAAGACGTTGTTCAACATTGGTACTTTGGGGCCTTTCGTTTGATCTTAGGTGAGCCATTCTCAGAATCCGCATTAAACGAGCAGGTTGGAAAATTGCTGCTTAAGAATTATGCACTCAGCTAGGTTGGTGGTTTTTTAAGTCTGCCAAATGATTTATCATATGAATATATATTTATCTATGAGAAAACTCAAGTTTATGTCAGGTGCTAGACATGAATTAATTGCCACTCTCAATGCTCACAAGGTATTAAAATTGGGTTTTTCATTATTCTTTTAGGTATGTCTTTGGTTATTTGACATAGGAGTGTTTTTTTAGTAGGATGAAGGCAAAGATCAGTAATCTTATTTGCAGGGCTAATACGAGCTGCAGTTTGTTTTCTTTCAAGATTTCCCTTAAATGAAGTGGTATACAAAAGATCTTATGTTCATATATGTGTGTTCCCATGTTTGTTTCTTTACAATGCTTTGATCATTTTACTTTGTAAAGTCGTGTATGTTGCAGTGGAACTGAAGGTCTGGAACTATAGAATTTCAATTTTTTTATTATCGTGATATTTTTGTGTTATAGTTTTTATACAGCTATTGCAACGGGTCAGCTGCGTCAAAAGGGTTAAAGTTAAATCTTTTCAGTTAAATGTTAATGAATGTGAGAAACTAATATATACGTATAAAATCAAAACAAAACTATGTTAAAAATAAAGCAAATAATTACAAAATATAAAATGACAAAATGATTAAAAACAAAAACCTAAATAAACCCCGTAACACGGGGGAATCAAACTAGTATATAAATATTGTTGTCTGCTAAGTTTTTGCATGCATACTTTAATATTATAAGGTTTAAATATTTAGTTATAATATAATACATTCAAATTTATATATAATAGTTCTTATCATTTACTTCAATAAATAATATAAAGCATCAAAAAGAAAGCAAAACACCAAAATAAAAACATTTGTCTTCACCTAAACTCAAAAAAAATCCCCAACAACCACCTATAATGAGGAACATCCGAAACATATTTAACCCTACATTTTCATTTGAAATACATGTTTAAACTAAATGGTTGGAGATATATAAAAGACCAAAAGTATTCAATTTTGTTTTGTCTTATTGAAGGTTAATTGATCATTGATGTGTATTTCATTGTTGACTCTTTCTCATCACTCACGCAATATGGAGTTTTGTATACTTTGTCTTTTGTTTGGGTTGAGTTCGTTTTGCCTGACGTCTGTGAAAACAAATTATTGGTTATTTTTCTCGACCGAAACGTAAGATCTTATTTTAAATATCATATTATATGATAATAAACATTGTCAATAGTCAATACTATATATGTCCAACTAAAGGTATCAAAATATCATTTATATATATAATATATTAATTTTTCCTATATTTTGTCGATATCATTTTCTTTATCACTTTTTCCTATGGTTTTCCACTGTCATTTCTAAATTGATATTTTAGAAAATTTGTATTAATTATTTACATACAAAAGATCAAAATCATGAACATCATCTTCTACATTTTTTTACGTATATATATATATGGTATTTTGTATGTTTTATAGGATATATATATATATATACACTATATTATAATATATATTAAATTATTATAAAAGAAAATAAAACCCTATTTAGTATAAATCACTAAATTTATTGTTTGGTTTTTTAGAGACATCGAGTGGTCGCTTTTTTCCCAACCCCTTTAATGAAGTTTTTCAAAACCAAAAATTTGGTAGACAACATTTTTGTACTAAACCGTTTTCAAATTGAGAGTTTTGACTACCAAGAATGGCCAAAAAATGAAAACTGCATTTTTTTATAGCGAATTCGAGATTTTATTTAGTGAACAAACTAACCTTATTCCATTTGCAAGCGATGTTCCAAGAAGGTTATGTTTCTATCCATTAGTGTCATCTATAGAAACTCTTACGAATGACAGGACACATGTAAAACTAATTACTGGTACGTACAAGTTGTTTTGATACAAATAAGTTTATATACTAGCTTTTTTATACTACGTAATATAAAGAATAATAATATTGGTTTAGATGTCGATGGAAAGAGTATCATGGGTGAGCGACGATTTCGTCATTTTTTTATGATTCTTCAAGATGTTACGTAAGTCATTCTTCATATAGAAGTTTTTAATTAAAATTTCTTTTAATTATATATAATAAATTAGGAGTTTGGTGCCGCATGTGACCTCATTGGTCCACTTGGCGGCACCCAATTGGCTACTTTTTTTGTTTTGTTTTAAAATTTGATTTTTGAATATTTATTCGTGTCGGCAAGCCCCCGTAACTCCTAAGACCGTCAACGCTCGGGTTTTACCAACGGCTGTGTTTTACTATTATTTTTTTTTGTTTTAGTTCCGGTAGCGTATCGAACGTAACCAAATCCGACTGAATTCGTGTCGCCTCAGTGCCGTAATGCCCAGGACCGACAACGCTCAGGTTCATCAACGTCAAGGTTTAATGAAAGCCAATTGAATGACAATTTTGTTTTTTGTTTTATTTGTCTTTGTTTTGTTTTAGTTCATGTATCCTAACGAACGTGACGGAAACCGGCTGAATTCGCGTAGACTCACCACACTTTGTTTTAGTTCCGGTACCGTAACGAAAACCGATCAATAATTGATTTTGTTTTTTGCTATTGCTTTAGTTCTGGTACCATAATGAACGCGACGGAAATCGACCAAATTTGTATAAGCTCACCGTCTCAACGCCCGGGTACAACATCAGTCGGGTTTTACCGATGCTTGAGTTTTACGGACCGAGACCCCCCTATTGGTGCACCTTAATTTTTATATTTTTTTGTTTTAATTCAAGTACAAAAGCGCAAGTAACTAAAACCGACTGAATTCACGTTGACTTGCCTCCTCAACGCTTAGGACCGACAACGCTTTGGTGTTAACACAGTCTGAGTTTTACCAACCTACCCCAGCGCAACGCGCCAGGTAAACACTAGTTATTTTATATTTTCAATTATTTACTACGGTATTTAATATAAATTTTATATGTGATAGTGATTACCGTATACAAATTTCTTTGTACGACCCACTGCAGATTGAGATGGTGAAAACCTTTCGGGCAATGTTAAATAAATATGTATCGCGGGTCAAGCTGGTTCGTTTTCCCGAAAGTATGTTCTAATTTACATGTCTTTTTAAGAAATCTATAGTGCCATCGTACACCTAACTTTTTCAAAATATATATTTTATGTTTTTCAGTGAATATTTTGAGGTCAACATGCTATACTAGGATCACGTTTAAACCGGACATTCCAGAGAGACACCAGATTGCCTTAATGTGTCATTCTTAAAATATGATTGCCTTAAGTTATTTGATTAGGATATTTTTTTATATTTGTTTTGATATTATTGTTTACTTGTAGTGCAGATGTTCAAAAATTATGAATGACAACTTTTATTTCTTTAATTTATTTGTTTGTTTGTTTTTTTTTTGTGTGTGTGTTTATGATTTGTTATCTTCTCATATCATTATCTATACTAGAAATAAGTTTTACTTTGCTTAATGTTGTCATGTCTTATATCAGGTCGTTGCAAGTATGTGTTGTACAAATGACTTTATTTACATGTAATGCAATCACACCTACTTTTCTCCAAACTTTAAGCTAACGATGCTAGAACTAATTAGTCATTGTTTGTGATAAACGAAGGTATCACCATGGTTGACCTTTCTGTTGAAATAATCATTTTCAAGATATTAACGAGGGTTGTAGGTCGTTTTAAGTCTGTTAGTAAGGAATGGTATGCCTTTTTATCAACACAAGAATTTGCAAGGGTACACTGTTCTCGCTTATTAATTTCATCTAATCAGAGAACTCTCATAATTGGCGACCTAACATTCTCTGTTCATCTGATCGACCTTCAAACCGGTGAATATGGCCAAGCACAATCGTTCCATTTCCATTTAATGATGTCTCAGTTCGGTCACATTTGGATGGATTGTTGTGTGTTCGCTTAAATCATACATCAGAGTTGCTTCTTTGGAATCCAGCCACTCGTGTGTTCAAACATTTATCAACACCTGAATGTCGTTGTCATGGCTTTTTTGAACAGGATGACGCTACTGGATTGTACATTGACGGTTACGAAAATTACAAGGTCTTACATGTAAACCATAGGCGTGGTGTACTTAGTGCCTCCATATATTCTAGGAGAGTAGGATCTTGGAGAAATATACCTTTAATAATAAGACCAGAGTATGTTAGCCCCTCTTTCGGTTGGTCAACTGGTACTTTTTGTGGTGATACTCTTTATTTCACTGTTTGTGAGTCTTTGGTTGGAGGCAAAAATGTGGTACTTTGTTTGATGTTAATTCGGAGAAATTTAAATAGATAAGCTTTCCACCGGTTCCTTCTATGGGAATTGTTTTTGGAGATTTAGTAAATGTGAAAAATGAACTTCACATGTTTGTTAGCACTGGCATACGTGAGATGGCAGCTGAGTTGTGGATGCTAGAAGAGGAGCAATGGATTAAGGTCTTGTCATGTCCTCGAATCCCCCCTATACCTTAGTCATTATGGTGTGACATAACATATTTTTTGACAAATGGTAATTGGTTTGTCATGACTAATGGAGGGAAGCTTTATGAAATCAAAATGGATGTGAAGCCCTTTGAATGCTTTTATCATCTTACTTCATTTCGTGGTTCTAAGAGAGCAATATCTACGGAGACCGTTGATGTGGTCTAAAATATACATATTATTATATAAATACTTCCTACACTTTTAATTACTTTTTGATCTAGATTTTTATTGAGTATTACACCAAAGTAGCTCATATTTATATTTTAAAGCTTTTCAAGTGAAAAGGGGCTAAAATGATACAATTGGCTAAGTAAGAGAGAAAAAAATACGAGCGTTTAAGTGGCCAAATTTCTAATCATAATTATAGTTTCTAATTGATATGCAAAATTAATATAAATGCAAATACTTGTATCTAACTTTTAATAAATAGAAAGCAAGAGACTTTATGTCCCAACCACATCACGTAAACTTAATCAAAAAGTCAATTTATATTATGTGAATGAATGCAGGTTGAATTTAATTATTTTGACTTTACATCATTGCAGGAACGTGTTAGGATATTGGAATTATTAGGTGAAGCATTTTATGGGCTTAAGCAAAACATATAACTAAATGAAACTTAATCAGCCCAAACTGAATGGGCCTAGGCAGGAATTAAACAAGAAAAGTCGGTGACCATAATGAAAAAAAGGGTTTTACTTGGAAGACAAGTGGCGGGTGTGCGCTCCATATATTGCTTGGAAGAAAAAAAAAGAGTCATCGACTGTCGTAGTAAGGAAAAACGGAGTGCTTGACCAGTGGGTCCAAGGAGGCCACAAGAAAGAGCAAGCACTTTGGTTCGAGCCGAGAGCGTCCGGGTTCAACACCTACTCGACCAAGCATCATCATAATTCGGTCTGAATTTATTATTTTAATTATGAGCTTGGTTGTTGAACTTAATTATTTTGTTTTCTTTGAATATAAGATGTTAGGCTAAACTTATTAGACTGTCTAGGCTTGTGATGAACCATTGGTTGAAGTTTTATTTTATTTGGAATTTGCTTTTCGTTATGGTTTTATGATTCAGTAAATTGTTTGGTTTATTTGATTGATGCGTATGTGTACCTGGTTTTGGTTGTTCTAGATTTATTATTCCACAAAATTCTTGGTGATTGTTTCATATGATAGGATTTTGTTAGGTCATCTACTGTGTGTTTTTGACTAGTTTATGATTGAATTCGAATAAGATCATAGGAATAATATTATTAGTCAAACGAATAAAAGTGTGCTGCTAACCTAAAAATATGTAAGGTGATAGGTTATTGCTAGATCTTTGTTGATTGGGATTGCTAGATTTAGTTCTTCGTAAGGAGTCCGTCTAGGTTTGATTAATTAATGTTGTCTAGCGAGTCAATTGAGTCTATTAAATTACCTTTGATTTCCGCGCTGTAAGGTAGGATTTCACTATAAAGGTACTCTTTCATAAATTAATTAGATAGCCGTATGGAAGTTTAATACATATAATTGGTGTTTTTAAGAACTTAATAGAAATCCATAGGTGTCTTCTTGAAGGGTCAGGGTCCTGTTCGGGTTTTCTTTTAAGTGATTATTTTATGATCCCAATTTCATAACAAGCATTTTCCTAATAATTGATAAATGAAACTTTGGGGATTCTAGCCTAGGTGGTTTTACATCGTCATCTTATATAAATAAATTAGTATTGTCTCTTGTTTATTTTACTTATTTTTTCGTAATTAGTTTAAATTTAGTCTTAAGTAAAACCCCCTCTTTAATAATAATAATTAAATAGTCGTGTCAGTTAGTCGAGTCTAATTAGTTAATTTACGTAATTTAAAGAGTCTCGTGGGTTCGATATCCGGACTTACTTAGCTTTACTAGAGTCGATCGGTTCATTTGTCGGTTAGTAGTTTAGTCGAGTTTTAGAGAGTCTAGAGTATTACTTAGTGTCTAGATTAGCGTAATTTAGTTAATAATTATTAGACTACTCTTAGCACATCAAGTTTTTGGCGTCGTTGCCAGGGACTCTTGGCAATTGCGTTATTAGTTTTGATTAGGCTTACTTTCTATATACGTGCTATTTTTTATTTTTTTTTCGTCGTAGGAGTCTAAGTAGTTTTTCTTTTTATTTTTGTTTTTTTATAGTTTTTTTTTTAGTCGTAGGAGTTAGGTTAATATAGTTTAGTTTAATTTCTTTTAATTAGTTTAGTTTTCTTTAATATTATTTTTATTTTACTACTATTTGGTGCTCGTGATCCTTTTTTGTTTTAAGTTTATCTTTGCATTGATCTTCATGGATTGTTACTACGGGGCCAGAGTTGAAGAAAATCCTCATAAAAATCAAAGAGGTTTAACTATACGGGAGTCAGAAATACAGGATATTATGGACCACCTAGATAAAAACAGGTACCAGCCTAAATTCTGCATGGTGTATGATAGGATGGGGAATATTATCGGTTGTAAAGACTCATCTGGAGCAATGATAAGTCACATACCACATCCAGAAGAGATATTATATGATGTTTTACGTGTCACCCATACCATTAATCCAAAAGCACCACTTTCAGATATAATGGATGATTTTCGGCGAGGCTTAAAGTATCAAATACAATTTTATGAGCCGACGATCAAGCTTGAGGATGTTGGGTTGCAGGATAAGACAGAGGATCGTATTCCCTCTTGGGAAGACGAGTTTAGGGATGAATTTGGTGAAGATTTGGTGGGTTCAGCCGATGTGGATAAGAGTGATTTTAACCCCGAAAGAGATCTTGAGGAGCTTGAAGTTTTGTTATTTGGGGAGCCAATTAAGAAACAAAATGTCAAAGAGGAATCACAAGAGATATTTGAAGAATTGAAAAGTAAAGAATTGCATCGCGTTATGAAAGAACATCCACGTCTGCACGATAAAGCGGATATGTTTTTAGAAATAGTTGTTCGTGGATCGCCACGTAAATCAAGAGGACCAAGGAAGAAGATATTCGGGCTCGGGAATCAAAGTGTGCCGAATTAGTCGTATTTTCAGAATTTTAATAATGGGTGGATCAAGCCAAATGCGTATTTTTAGGCCTGCATGAGTTTGGAAATTAGTTTCTTCCCAACTGATTTTAAGAGGAGAGTGTTGAGGAGAACCGATGGGAAGAGGATCAAGGAGAAGCCTCCTGATTGAGGTTTCGGGACTAAGTCTGGCTGAAGACTTTTTGTAAACTTAGCGTTTCCCGGGAGGCAACCCGGTACTATCTTTTTCTCATATTTTTATTTTTATTTTGTTTTTACTTCTTTACTCTGCCGGGTGTTTTTTCTCTTACTTGCAGGTTGTTCTAGGGTTGCTTATGAGATGGTTGGTGATCTATGGTTTTAAACAAGTGTGGGGATGCCACTTGTTTTAGGATTGTTGCTTTTGTTCGTGAAAAGATGACGTTATTTGAAGATAGTTTGTTGATCGCCTTGGAATTGGAGGGCGTAGAACATGACTCACGAGGCATATCGTCTATTTACCAGGGGAGTATGTTCCAATTCATTAATCTATTTTTATATTTTGCATAATTTTATTTGTAATTTCTTTTTTTCACATTGAGGACGATGTGAAATTTAAGTGTGAGGATGAGAAATTAATCTTTTCGGCAAAAATAAAAATTTTTGGAAAAAAAAAAGTAAAAAAAAGGTTGAAAAAAAAGAGCATAAAAATTGAAAAAACGTCCCAAAATTTTAAATTTAATTTTTGCAAATAATGGAAAATGATAGTAAATCGGAAATTGTTTTTTAAACTACTAATAATATGAGATAAATAAAAGAAAACACACTTAACTTGGGATGTGTCGGTAGGCTAAGCCTTGAAAATGAAAGGGCAATTTGATAAAATGGTTAAAACGGAAATCTTTTGTGGGTAAAGCGTTTTGTTCGTGGAAGATAGGTAATGAAAGGTCGGGCCATACTCAAGCCTCAATTATTGGTATGAAAAAGTGGAAATATTAAAAAAAAAATCTGAATACGTTATCATATGATGCTTGGGTAGGTTTAACGTTAGAGTATGTCGTGTAGCCTGTGATATATATCTTAAACTGCTAGTTTAGTGTTTTACACCTCATTGGCGTATAGTTTTATAACCTTAAATCTTGTATTGATGGGATGCCCCGGGTCCAGAGACCATGGGTCTGTATGCAATTTATTCATCTGGGTATTCACAATTCCTAAGTGGGGTTGGGGATATTTACATAAAGCTAAAAAGAGCAAACCCTTATAAGTCTATAAACATGATCACAAAAGTACAAAAGTATAAATACACTATAGACTTGATCATCCACGTTGTTAGCCATGTGGGGTCCTCTTGCTCGCGTCTCATTACCATTAAGAAACGGACCACAAGGGACACGCTACATGTAAACCCTACAGATAATGTTTTGCATGCTCACCTATGGTGATGGTTCGGGGTATTGCTTGATAACGGGGGTATGTCGTGTTGTGGGGAACACTAGCAATCAATTAATTGTACCTTAATCGTATCTAATGGCTGCTTGGTAGACTTTGATGCTTAAGCTTAGGTGGATAAACAATACCCTTGATCGACTTAACTATTCATGAAAAAAAAAGAGCAACAAAAGTTTTAAATCTGCTAATTTTGAGGTTTAAGTCAAGTTGGGGTGGTCTGGTCCGGTAAAAGCTGAAAATAAGCGGATCTTAATTGTGTAAACCACTGAGTAATTATAATAGTCGGATCTTATTTGTCCCGGTAAAGATTAAGGCATGGGTTTAAGTGTACAACAATATCGGTGATCACGGTTTTTGCATTTATCTGAGCTTTTAATTAATCTATATGTTTTTAAGACTAAATTTTCCGATTCTGATTCCATTGCAAATAACTTTTTTAGTGACGAAAAAAGAGTAAGTGTGGGGATATTTGATGTGGTCTAAAATATACATATTATTATATAAATGCTTCCTACACTTTTAATTACTTTTAATCTAGATTTTTATTGAGTATTACACCAAAGTAGCTCATATTTATATTTTAAAGCTTTTCAAGTGAAAAGAGGCTAAAATGATACAATTGGCTAAGTAAGAGAGAAACAAATACGAGTGTTTAAGTGGCCAAATTTCTAATCATAATTATAGTTTCTAATTGATATGCAAAATTAATATAAATGCAAATACTTGTATCTACCTTTTAATAAATAGAAAGCAAGAGACTTTGTGTCCCAACCACATCACGTAAACTTAATCAAAAAGTCAATTTATATTATGTGAATGAATGCAGGTTGAATTTAATTATTTTGACTTTACATCATTGCAGGAACGTGTTGGGATATTCGAATTATTAGGTGAGGCATTTTATGGGCTTAAGCAAAACATAGAACTAAATGAAACTTAATCAGCCCAAACTGAATGGGCCTAGGCAGGAATTAAACAAGAAAAGTCGGTGACCATAATGAAAAAAAGGGTTTTACTTGGAAGACAAGTGGCGGGTGTGCGCTCCATATATTGCTTGGAAGAAAAAAAAAGAGTCATCGACTGTCGTAGTAAGGAAAAACGGAGTGTTTGACCAGTGGGTCCAAGGAAGCCACAAAAAAGAGCAAGCACTTTGGTTCGAGCCGAGAGCGTCCGGGTTCAACACCTACTTGACCAAGCATCATCATAATTCGGTCTGAATTTATTATTTTAATTATGAGCTTGGTTGTTGAACTTAATTATTTTGTTTTCTTTGAATATAAGATGTTAGGTTAAACTTATTAGACTGCCTAGGCTTGTGATGAACCATTGGTTGAAGTTTTATTTTATTTGGAATTTGCTTTTCGTTATGGTTTTATGATTCAGTAAATTGTTTGGTTTATTTGATTGATGCGTATGTGTACCTGGTTTTGGTTGTTCTAGATTTATTATTCCACAAAATTCTTGGTGATTGTTTCATATGATAGGATTTTGTTAGGTCATCTACTGTGTGTTTTTGACTAGTTTATGATTGAATTCGAATAAGATCATAGGAATAATATTATTAGTCAAACGAATAAAAGTGTGCTGCTAACCTAAAAATATGTAAGGTGATAGGTTATTGCTAGATCTTTGTTGATTGGGATTGCTAGATTTAGTTCTTCGTAAGGAGTCCGTCTAGGTTTGATTAATTAATGTTGTCTAGCGAGTCAATTGAGTCTATTAAATTACCTTTGATTTCCGCGCTGTAAGGTAGGATTTCACTATAAAGGTACTCTTTCATAAATTAATTAGATAGCCGTAAGGAAGTTTAATACATATAATTGGTGTTTTTAAGAACTTAATAAAAATCCATAGGTGTCTTCTTGAAGGGTCAGGGGTCCTGTTCGGGTTTTCTTTTAAGTGATTATTTTATGATCCCAATTCCATAACAAGCATTTTTCTAATAACTGATAAATGAAACTTTGGGGATTCTAGCCTAGGTGGTTTTACATCGTCATCTTATATAAATAAATTAGTATTGTCTCTTGTTTATTTTATTTATTATTTCGTAATTAGTTTAAATTTAGTTTTTAAGTAAAACCCCTCTTTAATAATAATAATTAAATAGTCGTGTCAGTTAGTCGAGTCTAATTAGTTAATTTACGTAATTTAAAGAGTCTCGTGGGTTCGATATCCGGACTTACTTAGCTTTACTAGAGTCGATCGGTTCACTTGCCGGTTAGTAGTTTAGTCGAGTTTTAGAGAGTCTAGAGTATTACTTAGTCTAGATTAGCGTAATTTAGTTAATAATTATTAGACTACTTTTAGCACATCAACCGTTGTTTCACCAAGTCTTTAGTTTGTCTCACTCAATGTTTTCATTATCTTTTGTAATGTTTTAAGAATTCTCTTTTTTTCTTTCCAATTAATGTAATAGTCAAGTGTCATGTACTATTCTTGCAATGATGTTTTCAGAATTTCATTGTGTATGATAGTCTCCTTTTCGTTTAATTTACAAGGTATTTTTCAATTTACAATGACTAATAAACAACCAAAAGATCATAATGATGCTTCTACCTCATGTGCATCTACGTCTGCTGAAAAACGAAGAGCGTATAACACGCAGTATTACACTTCACGCAAAGAAAATGGGCAACCAAAAGATCGTAATGATGACTCTACTTCAAGTGAATCTATATTAGCTCAAAAAAGGAAAGAGTATAACAAACGATATTATATGTCTTGCAAAGAGAAAAACAAAGTATCGAAAGTCGGCATCAACGATGCTTACCAACGTGATCCATTAATGGAAAGGATACCATTACAACCTTTACAAACTAGTAGTAGTCAAATGACACAAATGCCAAAAGAGAATGTGTCATGTAGTTCGACTCAAAAACAAAAGGTCCGAGATGAACCATTCCATGCTACATGCAAAGAGAACGGAAAAAATACTTCAAATGGTATTCAATTTACACGAATTGTGACGGATGATAGTACGCCGACAACATCACCCCCCCCCCCCCCTCTGTAATTGGCAAAGTCATGCCTGAAATATCACGAGGTTTCTATTTATGTAACAATGCTTTCTTTATTAAATTTGTCATCTTTTGCATCTTCCTTCACTTAATACAATGAATTTCGTAGGCATTCGAATTCAATCGCGTACATTATTACCTCAATTTTGTGACGTTATTGATCAACCATCCATCCTGGATGAGAATATCGAAGATAATGCATATAATTTTATGCACGCTGGTATGCCTATAAACCATCGTGTCTTAGAGGAATTCACACCTGAAATATCACGAGATTTTTTATTTATTTAACCTTGCCTTTTTTTTATTAAACTTGAAATCCTTTACAATTTCCGTTACTTATTACGTCAAGTTCCTTAGGTATTCGAATTCAACCATCCACTCGCGATGAGAACACAGAATAGGATACCTATAATTTTGTTTACGATGGTATACCTAGGGAGCATCGTGTCTTAAATGAACGGAGTCCATGTCCTCATTGTGGAGCAAAACGATTTACATATGAATTCGCTACCTTTTGTTGTATGAGTGGGAAAACAATGTTACCAAATTCAAAAATTCCAGATGAATTGTACGGCCTTTTCACCTCACAAAATGATATTGGAAAATTGTTTAGGCAAAACATACGTGCAAATAACACCAATTTTCTTTCGCCTCAATGGGTGTGACATTGGATGACACTTTGAACAATATGAGAGACGGTGTATACACGTTTCGTGCACATAAAGGAATATATCACAAAATCGATCAATTAGTTTCGAGATATGGAACACCTAGGTACTTACAATTGTATTTTTATGATCCTGATACTGAGTTAGATCATAGACTTCGATGGCCAAATCTTGATGAAAGAATTACTAAGATGTTGAGAAGTATTCTGCCTACAAACCCATACGTCAACACATTTCGAAGTCTTGCAAACTTAGGACCTCTAGAAAATTACAGAGTCACTGTGAATGCTTTGGTGGAACTTGACCAAAGGGTGTACAACCGACCAATAACATCCGAGGTTTAAATAATATTACTATACTTCAAATATTTATATAACCATAGTATAGATTGTTTTACTTATTTATTGCACCATTGTCTAGGTTGCTGGTATTTGGGTTGAAGCCTGAAGGTAATGAGAATATCACTTAATACAAAAGAAGTATTGTTGTGTACGGTAGGTCTGAATATAGTCAAACTATCCAACCATACTTTGGTTGTTATGATCCATTGTCATATCCTCTATTTTTTCCTAATGGTGAGTCGGGTTGGCATTCTAACATACCACGTCAAGGAGTATTAATCAATGAAGTTCACACCAATCATGATAATATCGATGAAGAAATAGAAGGTACAAACAATTTACGTATCTTTCTTAAGTGAGGATCATAATTAGTACCCTAACGTGTACTATTTTTAAGAAAAGTACCAACAATTTGTTATTTTTTTCAGAGGTTAACACAAGAAGTGGTTGAACAACCGTGGCTATGCGAGAGTACTACTGTTACAAGTTCCAAATTCGATCTACCAAGAATGTGATTATGTTCGGTGGTAGATTGCTAAAACAATTTGTTGTAGATGTTTACATAAAGCTTCAGATATCACACTTACAATTTTGTGAACAAAACCATAATAAGATAAGAGCTGATTTGTACCAAGGTATTGTGGAATGCGTCAATGCTAGCGAGGTTCTACCAAGTAGAGTTGGAAAACGGATTGTGTTGCCTGCATCTTTCATCGAAGGGCCTCGCAACATGCGACGCCGATTTCTTGATGCGATTACTTTAGTTCAAGATGACAGCAAGCCCGATTTATTCCTTACAATGACGTGTAATCCTGGGTGGCCTGAGATACGTGACAATTTAAAAGTTGGTCAAACTGCACAAGATCGACCCGACCTTGTTTGTTTCAAGAGTGTTTCGTGCCAAATTAGAGGATCTTAAGGAACAACTCTTCAAGAAACATCTCCTTGGAGAAGTTAAGGCATACGTTTATGTCATCGAGTTTCAAAAGCGTGGTTTACCACATGCGCATTTTCTTCTTATTATGTACTCGCAACAAAAAATCAGTAATCCAGATCATTATGATAAGGTCGTGTGTGCTGAAATTCCTGACATACTAAGGCATCCCAAATTGCACGAGCTTTTCGTCAATCACATGCCCAAATTGCACGAGCTTGTCGTCAATCACATGATGCATGGTCCTTGTGGACATTTACGAATAAGCAGTCCTTGTATGCAATTGAAGAATGATCGTCAAGTTTGTCGCTTCCGTTATGCAAGACAATTTAATGAACATACAACACAAGGAGAAGATGCATATCCATTATACCGAATAAGAAATAATGGAATAAAGGTGATTGTACGAGGAACAACTCTTGATAACATATGGGTTGTCCCGTATAACCCAAGGCTTTTGATGATGTTCAACTGCCACATGAATGTCGAAGTTTGCTCAAGTATAAAATCTGTGAAATATTTTATGACACGTGGTCAAAAGTCAACAACCGTACGACTATTAATATTGTTTAATCATATTTGCGTTACATAAACATACTAGAGTAAATGCGTTGTTCATTTGATCAGTCATAGTTGATTCATAACACGTATGATTTAAATATACATTTAGTGATATGGAGATCACTAGTTCATATTAGTAAATGGATTGAGTGATCATTGGTTCATATTCGTATAATGATAGAGGAGATCAATGGTTCATAATATACATATACAGTGGCGGAACTAGAAGTTTAAACTAGAGGGTCGTAATAGAAATGTTTTACATTCATCGATTTACATCAACTACTAATTTACGCAAGGTTGGGTTACCAATAATTTCATCATCTAACAGTTTAAACTCTTCTTGACTTATTTAATTTATGTTGTACGCGAAACCAACTACTTATAAATTATGCCATTTACTTTTTTGCTTGATTTATTTATTAGTTGTGTTTTTGATATTCAAAATTACATTAAGTCTTAATGAATATTTAGGCTTTTTCTTATTTTTCAAGTATCGATCTTTTAAAATTTTGTGTATCAAAATAATTAAATTTTGTGACATACAATTATATAAAATAATTGAAATTGAAATAAACAATATATAATAATTTATTCAATAAGTAATAATATAAAATGACATAATTATCAAATAAAATAATGATATTGATACTTATCAAATAAAATAATATACAATATAAACTATAATACTTTAGGGAGCTTGGGTTTCTTAATAAAAACTCAAATCCAATCCTCATTTACAATACTTTAAGGAGATATTGTTGGCTCAATGAAGTAAGACCGATCTTTGTGATCTCCAGTTTAATCCTGAGGACATCCGGTTTTATCACCAATGAGCTTTTGGGAGAGTGGGATTTCTGAAACGGGAGATAATCTGAAGACGCTTAAGTGCTACGTACGACTAGGTTGGACCAGTTGATGGTGACCTTTTTCCATTGAGCCGTCAGGCTATACAAAGTAACTAAGCTATCTATGTTTCTTGGCTGTATAAAAGAAAGAAATAATGATAATAAATAATGATATTATTTAATAAATAGAATAAGTAAACTCTAGAGGGGATTGAAATCGTCGGTGAAAGAAAAGAAAATAGATAAATTGTTATTACTTTGGGTAATGGACCTATTAAATGAATTTGGGTTCTTAAAAAAAAAGCCTACGTACAAGACCCGAAGTTCTGAAAAATATTAAAATATTCTGAATTTAACTTTAACCAAATCTTCATCTTCCGAGTTCCCTCCGTATTTCAATCTCGCCGGAGCACAACGTCAACAACAACTCTGAGGAAAAAACTCGAATAATGCAACTTCACTCTTTTCTTTCAAGCTTTAAATACTATATGGAGACAATCTGAATACAACCCACCCTGTTTCATTTCTTTCTGAACACACAACCTCCATTCAACTTTGATTATTGCCATGCCGTTGCGTATATAAACAACCCACGAATTATTGAACAAGATCACACCAAAGAATTTCAAACACGTACGTTCACTCTTGCTCACTAATACAACCGAAGTCGCACCACTCCAACGCCACCACCTTACATTGTTGAACACCGTCCGCCACACCCCACCACCGGCGCACCAACTTGACCCGAAACACCTCTACGGCATTTTTAGACCCGAAACCAACGCACTTGGGCTTCTTCCGGTAAACCGAACGCATCAACCCGGTACGGCGGGTACCAGTTACCAAACTAAAGTAACCAAGCAGGACGAAGTGGAACTAACTCAAGCTCTTTTTCTTCCTCATATTTAAACACCTCAGCTTTATCGCTAAGTGAGCATTTACACCCTAAACTCATTCTTACATACAAGTAAACTAGTGTTTATGTAGTATGAAAACGGCCTAATGGTATAACACACGAATGAAACAACCAATCTTACTAATTAACAACTAGCAGTGCCGTCTCTGAGAATACGGGGCACCTCAAGGCCCCGTGCAAGAAAAAAATATTGGCCCCTATATATTGAAAATACTTTTGAAGAGAAACCAAAAATTGCTTGGATTAGTCTATTGGAAAAAGAGACTAATACTTTTTGTTCTTGAATTACATGAAATTGGAATTTTATAACTTTAGTTATGGGCTTTTGCTTTAAAAAACTATATATTATATATACAAATAAGATAAAAGATCTTAATACAAACCAAGAAATTGACCCGAGCAATAAAAAGAAAAGAAAATAATGTTGTAGCCCATTAAATATGCAATACAAGTTTTAGAAAAATTGGAAAAAAGAGTGATGTTACCGGGTATTGAACCTAAGATCAACATCAATCATCATGTAAACAATGAAGCATACCATGTGAGTTACAAGACACTTTTAGTTAGTTTTGATCTGCATCTAATTTATCTATTGCATATCTTGAATTTTTTAATTTTGGGCCTTGTCCGGTTGCATGAGTTGCACGGCCATTGGGCAGGCCCTAACAAGCCTACTTGTTACAAAAGAATGCATAAAAACACAAAGTGATAAGTTAAACATACTTGTGTTACGTCTATGTTTAGTGTGATGAAATATGGAAGATTTGGCTTAAATACATAAACTGTGTTAATGTTGCACTAATAATGGTTTAGAGAGTTAATGACAAATTAATTCATACTAACCTTCAAGAAATATAAAAATAAAGAAGTTAATAATTTGATGAAAAATAAAGTTTATTAAAAATGTTTTATTTATTGTTTACAAGTAAGGTTGAATATATTTTTGGATAAAATATTGAAGTTTTGTTGGGATAAAAACAAGCTTGTTTGAATAAACGAGCGTGTTGAGAAAGTGATAATCATAATTTTATTTTGTTAAAGAATATCTCGTTTACAAAGGTTTCATTTAAAACCGACACATGCATTTTCATAAAAATTTATGTTAATATATGTATTAGGAGATCTAAAAAAAGGGTCATGAAAAATATATCTACTTTATATATATTTGTACTAAACGATCGGGCAATTGAAAATATATATGTATTATGTATTTTCATTATTTTCATAGAGACAGTTTCCTATTATACACATATAGGTATGTATATGAATGCACACACACATATGATGTATCTTTGAGAATATAAACGTGAGTTGCAAATATATATATATATATATACTAAAAGTGTGTGTATATATGTGTATGTGTGTGTGATCACAATATGTACATACAAAAACCAAAGAATTTTTGGAGGAAAGATATATTTTTAAATATAACGAAACTAAAAGAAAATCACCAACGGGTTGTAACTAAATAATCATAAATCTAGCATGTTGGGTGAACATGTTGCATAAACTGGTTTGTTCAATAATAATATCTATGCCATATTAATAAAATCTATTATGTGCTAGGTCATATCCAAGTCCGTAGCTCATCTGTATTTTGTATTGTCTTACGCTCATTTATCACAACTCACGAGGTGAGTCTCACACCCCTTTTTAAATTGTTTTGAAACTTTTGGGGGGTATGCATGAAGAAACACATGTTCGGAAACGAGTAGAAACACGGTCTCATTTTGTTACACGGGTTGGAAACAATAATGCATCGAAAGTCCCCTAGAATCTATTATCATTAACTATTTTAGACGTGACCAACGTGAATAGTACTATTCGGGATTAACACACCCCATCCGTGGTTAGTCGCACTAACTTAGATTGGAGGTCTAGCGGGTGATATTTGTTCAACAGATGACTTTGATGTTTTCGCATTAGAACATAAAGAGGGGCGCTCATAGAAACGCTGTTAGGTCTTGATCATAGAGCTCGTGGTAAATGTTTGAGAAATTGGTTGACTCGTTGTCCAAGAATCACATATTTTTAGATATCATATAAACCTGTAAAAACTCACCAACAATTTTTGTTGACGCTTTTATGCATGCATTCTCAGGTAATTGAAACATTGGAAACGCATATGGAGTCACATACACGTAGAGTCATCTTGATGAGTATTTATCGTATAGTCTATAAACAATGACAGATCCATGACGTCATCACACCCCCACGTTTCCACCGTTGGTGGGGGTGTGACATATTTATTCAAATATATTTACAAAGGACACGACAAACAAGTTATTCAAATCGATCAAGATGAGCAAGAGGTTGTTGTTAACGAGATAAATTGATTTCAAGATGCACGCTACGTATCTCCCCCGGAGGCAATGCGGCGTATTTTTTCCTTTTCTCTCTCAAATCTATCCTGCTATTTTGGCATTACAACTTCATCTCCCTAATAATCAGATGGTTAGATTTAGAGATGATGATGTCATGTCTGAAATTGTTGATAGGAAAGAGATAAGAGAACCATGTTAACTGCTTTTTTTTATACAAATAGAGTGGAAGAAACAGCAAGGCAATATTTGTATAAGGATTTTCCGAAACATTTTACGTGGAATGGAGGCTCACATTGTTGGAATCGTCGTTTACGTAAAGCATAAAGAGGCCGTATCGTTTCCGCTAATCCAACCGAAGGAGAAAGGTACTACTTACGCCTATTTTTGTCGAATGTCAAAGGGCCTACTTCTTTTGAAGATCTTTACAAAGTTAACAGTGTACAATACATGACATTTTGAAAAGAAGCTCTTGAGATAGGATTAATAGAGAACAATGAAAATTTATCACAATGTATCGCAAAAGCCTCTATATTTCAGTTTCCCAGTGCTCTTAGAATGTTATTCGCGACCATAATTATTTTTTGCATACCTGGAGATGTTCGAAAGTTATGGAATGGCCACTTTGAAACACTATCTGAAGATCATCGGTTAAATTGTCAAAATGTTGAACAAGTTCAAAATTTGGTTCTTACCGAAATTGTGGACCTTTTACAATCAATGGGTAAAGATATCAATCTATTAGATCTTCCAAGCATAACAGAAAATGTTAACTTACAACATGTAGGTTATCGTGAGGTACAAGAGGAGTATGGGTTGGTTGTGGAAGCTGAGCACTTGCGTGCCAAAGATTCACTTAATTTTGACCAAAAAATCGTGTTTGATGAGGTAATGAAACATGTGGATAATGATTTACCAGGTGTGTTCTTTATAGATGGTCCAGGTGGAACTGGAAAAACATTTGTGTACAAAGCTTTGCTTGCTGAAGTTCGTTCACGTGGTCTTATTTCTCTCGCAACAGCTTCATCAGGTGCTGCAGCTAATAATATGCCAGGAGGGAGAACGGCTCACTCGAGATTCAAGATTCCCCTTAATGTTGATAATAATTCAATGTGCGGCCTCACAACACAGAGTGGGGCTGCTGAACTAATTAGGCTATCTAAAATAATCATTTGGGATGAAGCATCGATGGCAAAACGACAGGCGATCGAGGCAGTCGATCAAACATTGCAAGACATTATAGGTGTTAGTCTCCATTTGGTGGAAAGAAAATGGTTATTGGAGTGATTTTAGGCAGGTGTTGTCAGTAATTAAATGTGGCACGCGTGCACAAGTTGTAGACTCTAGCCTACGAATGTTGCCTCTTTGGTCTTTGACTAAAAAGATGCGTCTTGCCATAAATATGAGAGCGCTTAATGATCTGTGGTTTTCTAATTTTCTTTTAAGAGTCAGTGACATAATTGAAGAAGCGATCGAAGGAAGCTTTATCCATATACCCGATGACATGACAATTCCATGCACTATCCGAGAAAACTCAATAAAAGAACTCATCAATGTCATCTATCCGTCAATTCAAAACAATCTATGTTTTTCAGATTATATAATCTCTAAGGCAATATTATCCACCAGAAATGAGAGTGTTGATGAGATCAATGATCAAATGATTGGCATGTTTCAAGGGGAGGAAAAAGTTTACTACAGTTTTGATGAAGTCGAAGATGATCACAACAACTTCTATCCGATCGAGTTCTTAAACTCACTAACGGTGAGTGGTTTGGCGCCTCATAAGCTTCGATTAAAAAATGGTTGTCTGATAATATTGTTACGGAATATCAATCCATCAATGGCACAAGATTAATATGTAAAGGTTTCCATCCCAATGCTATTAATGTAGAAATAGCTGGTGGTCAACACACCGGTAAAAGAGTATATTTGCCAAGAATTCCTCAAAGTCTTTCTGAAGACGACATGTTCCCATTTAAGCTAATACGAAAACAGTTTCCCATTCAACTTAGCTTTTCCATGACCATCAACAAAGCTCAAGGTCAAACAATTCCTCATGTCAGTGTTTATCTACCAGATTCTGTATTTTCACACGGGCAACTTTACGTAGTGTAACATCCCCAAAATTTCGATCCAAATTTGACAACTTAGGAAAGTTGAGGGATCAAAAATAATATCAAGACAAGACATGAGAAAATATTAAATAAAGAAATATAAGAAAAATAAAGGAATAAAAATATTTCCTAAGTTAAGTTTACTTACATGAAAGAAATTTCATCCCACATTGGAAGATGTAAGAAAATGGAAGCATTCCACCAAGGTATAAATAAGAAAGATATGGAAGCTCTTTATAAGGAAGAGAATTTCCATAGTTATATTCTTTTATGAATACCATGCACCTAGTAGTCCTAGCGGAGGGTGTGTAGCACCCGACGCGCACGGGCTCGGACGACGGCGACGGCGAAGGGCGCTGGGCGCAATGTGGCGCTTTGATGGCGCACTTCGCACGCTCGCATCGCCGCGAGCCGCTTTGAAAGCGCCTTAGTATTTTGGACAACGAGAATTAGACCAGAAGTGACAAGTTACTAAAGTACAGGGACTAAAAATGAAAAATAATTTCCAGAGACCCATCGCGCTACGCGATGCGTCCAAGGAGACGGCCATCGCGGTACGCGATGGGCCGTGATGACGCATCAACACGTGTCACATTCAGGTGACACGTGGCAGCAGGCCAAGACACATGGTAGAACGTGTCAGACCACGTGGCGACACGTGGCAGACGTGTCAGGCCACGTGGCGACACGTGGCAAGATCTCAGAAATATGGGTATCGCGATACGCGACGAAGGAAGAAAGGAGCCCATCGCGTATCGCGATGGGATCCAAAATTTGCTATAAGTAGGGAGGGGATCGGCTCATTTGCAGCACACCTCTCCACTCTCTCTCTAGATTTTCACTCTCTCTCTACCTCGGTTTGCATGTCGAACACCGTTTTGCGTGCCACCAACCCGACAATCATCACCTCGTAATCCGTGCAAATACCCGACGTTTTCCTCGAAGTGCGTGCCACCCAAAATTAGCCGACATTCCGTCTCGAAGTACGTGCACGACCCGGCAACCGAAAATTTCCTCGATTTGCGTGCCAAGGAAGGTGGATCAAGAACGCCTCGATAAACGTGCGTATAGAGTAGAAGTGCTGCCCGTATAAACTTAGGAATATCTAACTCCGAATACCGTGCGAGGTAAGGGGTTCTGTCTAAGTTATTATTTTATTATTATAAATGGCTTAGACCATAGTCGAGGGTATAGCCCGAACCTTGATTACAATTAAGAATAATATAAAGCAAAGGTTATAGTATTTCTTTAATATTAAGAAATATAATATTCAAAGAGTATAGTTAAATAATGTTTCTTCTTGAAGAAGAAACTCAGTATAGACGTTTCTTCTTGAAGAAGAAACGTAACATATAATGGTAAATAATAACTGACTTTGAAGATAGTTTGCTGGTCGTGTTGAATTTGAGGGCGCGGAACACGACTCACGAGACATATCGTCAATTTATCACGGGAGTCTGTTCCAATTCATTAGTTTATTTTTTGCATAATTTTATTCGTAATTTCTTTTTTCTCACATTGAGGACAATGTGAAATTTAAGTGTGGGGATGGGAACTTGATATTTTTGGCAAAAATAAATAAAAAAATAATTGAAAAAAAAGAGCTTAAAAAAGAATTTGAAATGTCCCAAGAGTTTAATGAAAATTTTTGCAATAAAATAGAAGATGATAGAAAAATTTGAAAATTGGTCTTTCAAACTACTAATATATAAGAGATAATATAAAAGAAACGTACTAAACTTGGGATGTGTCGGTAGGCCCAACTAGTCTTGAAAGGTTTTCCATTGCATATTTTTAATATAACTAATTAATATTTTGTGGGTTCTCTTCCTAAGGGGGGACAGTGAAACTGAAATTCGATAAGGCATAAGGAGTATTACCATAAGCTGATTACTCTAGGGTGGTGAGAATTG
This sequence comes from Bidens hawaiensis, assembly GCF_021521415.1. Classification (NCBI taxonomy): domain Eukaryota; kingdom Viridiplantae; phylum Streptophyta; class Magnoliopsida; order Asterales; family Asteraceae; genus Bidens; species Bidens hawaiensis. The sequence goes on from NW_027493636.1 coordinate 385,484, forward strand.
AATGCACTTCAAAATTAGCACGTCACTTCGTTTTATGAAAATAAATAAAGAGTGGTGGCGCCCCGCCTTGTCCAATTTTATACGAGCTTTAGTCTTTAGTTATATATTTATAAGTTAAAGATGCCTAAGTGCACAATTAAAAAAAAAGAAAAGAAAAGAAAAAGTTATGTTTTGAAAGTTAAGTATTCCAATAAATTGGTCCCAAAAAAAGAAAAAAAGTGAGAAAAGTAATGTATTGTAAAATGTCAAAGAAGCATTCTCAAAAATAGAAAAAGAGGCCAAAGTGCACATACTAGACGAGACTAAGAGTTTACGTGTTACCAAGGGGATGGTGACTCTGAGGATACACTATTGGGGCTTGAAAGTTTTTAGTCGATAAATATTATTTTTAGGGAATACATAGGAAAAAAGTCCAATAATATTTAGGGCATGCTCGTACGACCTCACTTGACATATCATTCATAATTCCATCTAAGTGTATTTTCTTCTTACCATTTAAGTGGTTCTTATCTTACGGTAATAGGTTGAACCAGTCTGCTTCAACCCGATTTTTAATTGTC